>NC_143565.1:82123750-82730000 GCF_054136105.1 Typopeltis vanoorti
TGGAGGAAAACAAATGTGCTATTTAGGAGTCGTTATAGATCTGAAAGATTATTTTTTGAGTCAGCAATGGCTTTGAAGAATTCTCCCAACCTTAACAAATATGGTCGCATTAATTTGCCAAAAAATTTGGGAGACGGTTATCCTAAGAAAAACTCCTGGATAACTGCTGGTTTTTTTTTTTTTTCCCATTAGAGGGCACCAAAAAAAATAGGACTTTAGATCCTTTGTCTTTTGCAATTATATTGTTTCACTCACTCACTGTCGCGTTTACAAGTGTGTTGTGCTCTGATGATGCTTAGTTGAAAATCAGCGAAATATAAGCGTTAATAAAACATCTTTGTGATAAAAGTGTTTGTGGTGTTGTTAATGCCGTGAAAAATAAGTCATTAATAACCATCAACACCTTAGCTTATCTGTTAGATTGTATCTAATTTTGCCTTCCTTGCAATGCTAGTCGCCTTTTTTTTTAAATGAGCTTTGTACTGTTCATTAGTTTGCTGGTCATCTTTCTCTTTATATACCCTCCACAGCATTTTTTTCTTCTTCTTCTGTAGCTCACACTTAATGATATTGTAATTCTATAACTTATCATACTTGGTATTTCAAGAGTCTTAAGTCAGGAAAATACGAGATGTAATATAAAGTTGATGTAAAGCATATATGAAAAAATAGTTATAATATATAATGTTATAACTATTTTTTCATAGTTATAATATATGTATGGTTTGATGTTACTTGTAAAACAATTGTGCTCAACACAAGAAAAATGAATTGTTCTTTGTTAAGTAATGAGTCAACAGAAAGGTTACCTGGATTAGGGAAGAACAAAAGAAAACACTGAAGGGAAATATTGCAGAGACTCTGCAGCTCTTGATGCTCTCTAACCTTTGCAGAGACTTGTCTCTGTGAAGGTTAGAGAGCATCAAGAGAAACGTAACATAAGAGAAACGTCATGATCAAGGCAAAAGAGCGAGATATCCTAATGGAACTTTCACTGAATACAAAGGACTGTTTATGAAGGAAGATCTGTAAGTAACTGTGATAAGTTGGTGCGCTTGTAATATGGATATAAATAACTGTGAGAAGGTATGCAATAAGTTATCTTAGTAGTGTATAATATGTCAGAAGGTTAGCCTCAAATTATCCAAGAGCATCCTTCATTCCTCATTAGTGTAATGCTTTAGCCCTATAATAGCTTTTAATCAAGATTTAGGAAGGCTAGCGAAGTGTAGCTGTAACTACTTGTTGTTTCAACTGTACATGCATTTCTTAGTTATAATAAATGACTTATAAACAAATGCTGATCTGATACCTGTCAGTGCACTATTTCCAAAAAAAATTGCAGACCTGTGTGCTAGTAGAAAATTGCCATGACTAACCTAGTGTTGAATAAGATAATGAGAAATTTCGGTTAAGGTTATGAGTCCCTGCATTGCTGTTAGTCCACATTCCAATCACTCACTCTCGGAAGTGCAGTCTAGCTGGCACTGTCTAAAAAAAAAAAAATTGCAAGACTGTAGAACAGAGGTCTTCAACCTTTCAGACAATGCAGACATCATTAAAAATTTCAATGAAGCCCATAGTCCACTAAGCTATACTGCAGTATTTAGAATTGTAATATGCTTTCCAGATTCACAAGGAACGCGGTGCATTTGATACTTTACATAAAATCCTAACTCATCTTTAAAAGCGTAGGTAGGAGTTTGGTTCATGATATAAGTAAATACAATAAATACTTGAAAAAAGATAGTTAAATGAAGAAAACATTCACTTTTTACAATGTCAATGGGCAACTTGGCAAGGTTTTTCCTTGACCAACTTGTCGATGTTGGAAGGTATTATGCGCAGAGTATTCTCGAGATGTTGGTCCATAATCTGAGTTCTTGTCTTGGACTTCACATGCTTCATTCTGGAGAAGAACTGCTCACATAAGTATATGCTTCCTAATAAAGTGCACATCTTCAAAGCATGCCGGCGAAGATTAGGGAATGTGTCCTCAGAAATGTAGTCTTTGTAAAATGTAAGCAAGGGCACATTGAATAATTTTTCTCTCAAAGAAGAGTTGTTTTGGAGTTCAAGCAGCTCCATTTGTACTGAGCCTGGCATTTCGGCAGCATTGACACTGAATGGCATTAAAAATAAATCTAAAGAAGACTGTTGGTTACAAAAATCACTAAATCTCTCTTTGAACTTGCTTCGCAGCACAGCTAATTTTGTAGCATATTCATCAAGAGATGAACAGTTGGACTCAGCGAGAAGCTGAAAATGAGTTGTCTTTTTTGCAAGTTGTGCCTCTCATAGTTTGAGAGGTACAACTAGTCTTTGTGCCTCAACTTCTCAACTAGTTTGAGAAGCACAACTTAATCTTTGGATTGTAGCCACATATTTAGGTCATTCGTATATGTAAAAATAATTAATATTATATCGTTGGTTATTTTATTTTACGTTTTCATTTAAATCTTATAATTGAGTCTTGTTGGGCTTCGTCTTTGAAAAAAATCTGCTAATTTTGTTATTTTACTTATATGTTATGTTATGCCCTTTGTCTACTCTTAATCCTTGGTAGTACTTCAAACTTATGGCCGCTACTAATATATTGCTTGAGTGTGCGAAACTCTGATAACAAAGACAGTGCCTTGGTTAATTCTTTGTTAGATTACTAGTGCTCAATCTGATTAAAAATTTTGAAATTTATTTGTTTAAGCTGCACCACCAAAATTTACAAGATAAAAGAATTTTTTTTATCCAAGATTAAAACACTCAGTATGGCACACAATCCTTAATTCTTTATCTTATTCCTATACTATAATCATGTATGTTTCTCACTTTGCAGTCATGACTGTATCAAAATACATATGCATAGGTTCTCTTTATGAGCAGTGCATTAAATTTAGTGATCAGGCAAGTTATTTGTTTGACAAGAAAGGAATTTATTCATTACTAAGAAAAAGAAATATACAATTGTCATTCAATAAATTCAACTGAGTCTAGCATATAGGGTCTGTTAAGCAACTCGATATAATATATACACTCCTGTCCCTTAACTAATCTTGAACTTTTCAGGGACCACGTACATAGAAACTTACCCCGTAAAGCTTTAGCTTACTTTAGAATATCATCACATAAAACTCAGGTTCAGGAATTATCTATTAACATCAGATTCTAGTATTACACTCTATAACTTAGCTATGATCTCTAGCACAGATTAATTGATCTCATCTAATGGTATAGTTCCTAAAGTCCTGCATTTCTACATAAAGTACAATTCCAGTTAATATTCATTCACCATCACAAAATTTACTAATTTTCTTCCTTCTAGACAAAATGGAAAGGAAGTTGGGATCTCTCTGGCTTTTACTTGCGAACATCTTTTGAATTCCTGTGGCTTGTAATTTCACATCAGTTTCTTTCTAGATGAGTTTGCTGCTACGTTCCTCTGGCCTTTGCTTCTTGTATGTGTAGGTCTGGGAATACAGTCACGATTCATTGCCTACGATCCATGCGAAGATCAGCTGCCGTTTTCCGAACACACATTTCCACATTATCTCCTCGGGTTACGTTGACTTCATTGCTGTATGGAGTCCTAAATCTCACGTTGGAATTCTACTTGACCGCATAACTGCACACAGATACTCCACTCCGGAAACAACAGGAAAAAAGCCACTTTTCAGCATCGCAAACCTCTATATATCCGGCTCTGATGACCTTCCCCCTCTTACGTCATCAGCACCTTGATACTCTGCACCCGATACCATTGCTTGTCATTGCATTTCCACGGGAAACCCCCTAAGCAACGTTGACCTTTGCGTTCGTGTGCCTCAGGTCACTAATTAATCCTCTTATTTTATCTGGAGCTTTAGCTTAACTTAGGTATACTTATGCACAATTCACCACATATACAATTTCTGTTTTTCTCATACAAAACACCCGATAATACAGTATTCAAAATTTAAAGGAAAAGATATTAACATTATTTCATTTACACTCAATTTCTCTTATTAACAGATAAGTATTTTAGCATGATTTTTGATATTGTTAAATCTGAACAATAGGTATTATTTTACTATAATTCCATCTATTCAAGATTTAACATATGCAACGAGATGTTGGTCACAAAGGCAAAGTCTGTCATCCACTTCAGATCATTAAATTCCACAATCGGATTCTCCTTGGTTTGCATGAACTGCTGTATTTCGCTCCTTAAGTCAAGACACTTTTAAGAACCTTCCCTCTGCTCAACCAACGCACATCACTATAATAAACCACGTCGCCGTGATCCGTTTCGCACTCTTGGGTCAAAAAAACTCTTGGAATTGACGATGTTTCATTCTTCATCATCAAATTCTTGAAATGTACCCTCGAGGGGTGTGTACAGGATATGATAGTACTACATGAAAAATTTACATCATTACTAACTTCCTATCTATAATTTTCCTCCAAATCAGTCTGTTACTTGTCAAGACTTCAACATTATCAGATCTTATATTTCTATTGTCTAAGGCACTTTGTACCGCATCAATCCACCTATATCTTGGTCTTCCTCTGGGTCGTTTTCCTGCCAACCTGGCAGAGAACACTTGTTTTGCTAATCTTTCCTCTCCCGTTCTGTTTAAGTGACCATACCACCTGAGATTAGCTCTGCTAAAGCATTCCTGGATGCTGACAATGTCAAGTTCTTTCCTAATATCCTTGTTTTTAATATGATATTGCCATTGATGCCATCTGTTCACGCCTATAATCTTTCTCCGGACTCATATCTGCGGTATCTAGTCTTTGGTCAAGTGTTTTACTTCTGACCCAGCCCTCAGATCCATAAGTTAAAACTGGTTTCAACACTGTCTTGTATATAGCTAATTTAGTGTTCTGACTAATTTCTCTTTTTTTTCCATATGAATTTATTCAATAGACTGCCTACCATACCAGCTTTGTTGATTCTGTTGTCTATTTCCATATTTAATTTCCCATCTTCACTAAAAATCATGTCTAAGTAGCTGAAATGTTTTACTTGTTCCACAGGTTCTCCATTCACAACACAGTTAATATTTTCAACAATTCTATCTATTTTCATTGTCTTTGTCTTTTTAATGCTGACCTTCATACCATATCTATCACAACAGTTATTCAATTTAGTCAGGGAATCTTGCAAACTTGTAGCAGATTTATTTAGAAGTATAACATCGTCTGCATAATGCAAAGAGCTGACATTAACATCTCCAATTCTGATATCATGTTTAATACCACTTTCCTTCATAATGTGATCCATATAGATAATATAGATATCGATAATATAGATATAGATAATAATCCATATAGATAAAAAAACAGAGGGGATAACATACATCCTTGTCTCACACCAGATTTAACATTAAACCATTTTCCTGTACTTCAATTCTAACTGCTGACTTACAAGTCAAATAAAGACTAAGTATTGCTTGATATAATACCCCATGGACATCATATAACTGTAGTGTATTGAACAGCTTCTCTCTTGGCACCTTGTTGTATGCCTTTTCCAGATCGACAAAACTTAAATACAGATCTTTGTTATATTCCCATGCTTTCTCAACTATTTGTCGTAAAGTGAAGATCTGATCCTGACACCTCTATTTGGCCTGAATCCAGCTTGTTCTTCACCAAGCTTTTCTTCCACAATTGTTCTCAACCGTTTCTCAAGTATAATTGCATAAATCTTACCAGGAACACTCAGTAAGAAAATACCTCTGTAATTCTCACATTCAGTTTTATTTCCCTTTTTATATATGGGTACAATTAGAGCTCTACTCCAATCATCGGGAATTCGTGCCTCTGTCCAGGCTTTTCCGAACTATGCGGTGCAGCCACTGTAAGACTTTTATACCACCATACGTCAGCATTTCTGGTCGAATATCATCTACTTCTGCTGCCTTTCCACATTTCAAGCCTTTGATGGCTTTTTTCTACTTCAAGTATGGATATGTATGCCCGTTGAGTGTTTTTTACCACTGTGCTATCACTGCTTGTTTCATTTAGCAATTTTTCGAAGTAATTACTCCATACTTCAAGGATATCCTTTTCTCCTGTTTTCATGTCGCCTTTATCATCTCTAACTCCTTTTACAGCACTCTTTCCTCCATTTTTAAGCTTCTTCAACAACCTCCAAAATATCTTACCACCTTCTTGATATTTATTTTCTATGTTCTTGCCAAAGTCCTCCCATGACTTTTGTTTAGCTAGTTTTACGCAGTGTTTCGCTTTCTTACATTTGTCTCTGTATTTTCTAAGAGCAAAAGTTGACTTATTTGCCAGGAACTTTTGATATGCTTTCTTCTTTTCCTTCACTGCCTCTTTAACTTCCTGTGTCCACCATGGAGTTCTGATTTTTCTATCCTTGCAGACAACCTCACCACCTGCCTCTCTCTCGCTGAATTAATCAGGGTTTTCTTCAAGGCTGGTCACTGAACCTCTAAGGTTTGGTTCCTGTTCTCAAACTTTTTCATTTTTTCTTCAATAATCTTTGTGTATTTTAGTCTACAGTTCACATCTGAGAGTTGCTCAACTTTTATTTGCTTTAAAACTTTCTTACATGTTATTCTTTTCAATGTGAAATTCAATTTTATCCTGCTCAAGACTAAATAATGATCGCTCAAATCAAATCCTCTGTACACTCTGGTGTCCTTCACCAGGGAAAAAACATCACTATCAACAATAACATAGTCAATGAGACTTTTCTTATTCCTTGCCTCTTCTCTCCATGTGAATTTGTGCACATTTTTATGTTGGAACATGGTGTTAGTAATAACCAGTCCATGTCCTTAGCAGAAATCCAACCATAATAGTATTTGCCATTATTATTAGCTCTGCTCTTTTCTCCAAATTTTCCCAAAATATTTTTGTATGTTTGACAATCATTTCCTACTGTGCTATTTAGATCCCCAACAAGGACCAACTTTTCATTTTTCATTGTGTCAGTTGCTTTTTCTAAAGCATCAAAAAATTCCTCCACTTCTACCTTAGTAGAACCTTCTGTGGGATTATAGGCACTAATAAGTCTCATTGTCCAATTTCCCATTCTGATATTTGCCCACATCACTCTACTTGAGACTGCCTGCCATTCAAGAAGATTAGTCTCGTATTTTGTGTTGAATACTATGGCCACTCCTTTTCCTTGATTGTCATTTCCTGAATATAAAATTTTGTATTTATTGCTCAGAAAGATCTCACCAGTTTTTGTCTTTTTTGTTTCAGTCACCCCTATTATGTTGATCTGGTACTTATCTAATTCTTCAGCTAGCTCCATTTCTTTGCCATTCAGGCTTCTTATGTTGATAGTATCGATCTTTAACTCTAATGATGTTGAGTTAGGGTGTGTTTTCAGATTTGTTGCAGTAGCTGACTTTTTGCTGTTCACCCTGGTTCCCTGGCATAAACAACAGGGACCTTGTTTAACCAGGCAACACCCCAGTCGGCATGAAATTTTGTCATGTTATACCATCATTTTCTATATTGGTTTAAGCCAATAAGAATACAATTTGGTTGGCTAAATCCCAAATTGCCAGCCCATCCTCATTCGTTCAGTATCCAGGTAGATACCCAACAGGGTGCACCACAAGAAGCTGAGGATTGGAAATTAGGTCAGAAGCCTTGGTCGGTTCTCCACATTCCTTTAAAGGCTATGTGGAGGTCTCCTCTCAGTTACAGCTTTTACCCTTAAGCAACCCATTCATTGATTTATTTCTCTTGCCCTAATAATGTTGACGACAGTCACAATAACTTTCATGACATTCTCAAATCCAATAGTTTTCGGGCTCAAATTCTCCTGGGGGATTAAACAGTGGTAATGGATGAAATCTTTTCCTTCTAGTTCTGGTTCTTTCTGTAGCAGTGCAACAAACCCTTCGTTCTTTCCCACCATAGTGGGGCACCATCAGTTAGCACACCCTTGAGGTTGGTTAAGCTGAGGTCTAAACGCTGGAGCGTTTTCTTGGCAGCTTCAAGAATATCAGTGTCTTTTGTCATTCCCTTCATAGATAGGAGTGCTAGCAGTTCTTCTCTCACAGCAAACTGTTGATCAATGCCACGGGCAAAGATAACTACTTGTGTTGTATCCCTTCACATCTGTGCTCTCATCTAAAGCATATGAATATGACGTAAATTCAAACGATCGTTTTTTTAAAGTTCCTTGAATGTCATTGGCAAGTTCTTCGATACATCGTGCTACAGTTACCCCAGACAAACTTGGTTTTTTAAACATTTCCTTATTATTTGGGCACAGAATATCTCCAGTAGTGATGAGACACTCTTTCACAAATTCGCCATCCAAGAATACTTTTGATTTTTTAGCAATTTTTTCAGCTAATACATAACTTACTTTGACTCACCTTTGCTCTCTTCCCTCTGCTTTTTAAATATACCCTGCTGGTATTTTAAATCAATTTGGAGACTGTTCACTTTGTCCACACAAAGCTGCCCTTGAAGGTGATCGAAATTGGATGCATGCTTTGTCTTATAGTGTCATTTTATATTGTATTCTTTTGATACTGACACTGACTCACGGCAAATTAAACACATTGGCTTATCGTCGATTGGCACAAAAAGTACAAATTGATCCACTTTTCATTAAAAACCCAACAAGAATCACTTGATTTACACTTTTTACTCGTAGACGCCATAGTGACAGAAGATGAACCCAAAAAAATGATCCAGAATGGCCGTGTAACGGTTATTATCCACTGAATATGTCTCACGCTAATGAAAAAAATCTGGCAATATAAAACCACAATAGACTATGGCTGACACGACGAACCTGCGTGCGCTTATACACAAATATCACGCTGTTCGTGACTGACTGACTGTGGATGACATCCTCTTGTATTTATGTGAAAATAACGAAGTATCAAGAACCTTCAAGATGTATCTGGAAGGCACCAGACATCATACTCAAACGAACGACTGCTTCAGCCATCTACCTGCGACGTTAGTACTAGTACTGCTTGGCACTGGTAAATGGCTGAAGGAAGCATGTCTATTTAATATTTATTTTTATAGGATTTTATGTAAAGTATCAAATGCACAGCGTTTCCTTGTGTTGGAAAGCATGTTACAATGTGTTTAGTGGTCCACAGGCTTTGTTGGAATTATTTTTTATTTAATCGCGTTTTAATGTTAAGTAGTTCTTTTTTCAATATGGCTGGTGGGCCATGGCGAAGAGCTCTGCGGGCCATGCGTTGAAGATCCCTGCTGTAGAGCGTAAGGGACTGGATAAGTTGTAGGCATATGGCTGGTGGCAATCAGAATTAAAGCTGGCCATATATGCAATAAAGATTAAGGCAAGGCAGAGAGGAGGAGGGGGGGGCGTTAATGCAGTGTAAGTGAGTAAAGACATAAAGTTAAAGACTTTAGTTATATAACACTTTACAAAAGCATACTACATATATGATATAATATATAAAAAAGAGAAAATTAAAACTTTACAATATCACTCATCCATCTAATTCCTACTTGATTAACCCTACTTACCTTACATATTCAATTTAATATTGCTTACTCTTCTAGGTGACCCCTAACTATCTCCCATGCCCTGCTAAAATCCTTACCCTGTAATGTTTTATGCCCTGGCACAGAAACTAATTTAGGATAACTTCCCAAAATTGAAAAAGTTTAATGCAGTAATTTTTATTAATGTTAGGATTGTGAACATGTGCTTCACAGCTTTCTTTATATGATTTTTTGTGTAGAACTTTAGTATTATTCCATTGAATTCTATGGAACATAGCATACCTGAAAAAAAAAAAAATAAAATGAAGAAATTAATAATCAAAAAAGTTATTCACATTTTAAACACTTCGTGAGCACCCTATAAAACTTGGGAAGACCATGA
This sequence comes from Typopeltis vanoorti, assembly GCF_054136105.1. Taxonomy (NCBI): domain Eukaryota; kingdom Metazoa; phylum Arthropoda; class Arachnida; order Uropygi; family Thelyphonidae; genus Typopeltis; species Typopeltis vanoorti. Next base: position 82,133,607 of record NC_143565.1, read on the forward strand.
AGTCAGGGGGATCAAGGATGTTGTGAAGCACACATTCACAATCCTTAACTCAATAAAATGATTGCTTTAAACTTTTCCAATTTAGATTCAAAATAGGAAAAAATCGCATGGTGGGAAGGAAAATAGAATTTATCTGCTGTGAGATAATTACTTGAAACAGTATACCAAAGATCAGAAGGATAAATCAGATAAGAGTTAAATAGATGAGTTGCATAATTATGTGGGAACCAAAAAAAATGGAAGTGGGGGGGTAGAGAGTATATAAGGAGAAAGATAATTAGCAAGTTCACAAGTATTACAGATTACATGCAAGAAAGTGACGTGGTAAAGAAGGCAAAATCAGATTATGAAAAGAAATGTACAAATGAAATGTCAAAGTAAATCCAGAGAGTTCTTTCACTGCATTGTGAATAAATGAAGAATTATTAACTATGGATGGATAACTTTGATGAAAGCTGATGATAGGAAGGTGACAGAAGAAGACAAAATAGTTGAGTTGATTGACTGATAACTTTGCAAATTTGCATAATCCAGGTGAAGATGTTGCAGTGATTAATGTGGGAATAGATGTGGATGAATTGGATTAAGATATTGCAAAATCTTGATGTCAATATAGCCATGATACATTCGCCCATGTATTATGAAAATGTATAAGGGAATTGGCAGTTCCTCTAATTAGCCTGTTTACTGTAATATCTCAGCTCTAGAACAATTCCAAAAGAACGGAATGTTAGCAAATTGTAGACCAATCAGTATCACAGGAGTGGTGTAAAAGTAATAGAGAAGCTGGTCAAAGGCAAAATGCAGGCATGATTAGTAAAAATGATTTTTCTTGGGGAGGGGGATAGCATAGCTTTGTGAAGGGCAGGTCGTGCCTTAGGAATTTACTCACTGTTTATAATCCTGGTCATAATAGAGTTAGATAAAGAGAATAAATATGTGATGATGATGTTGGGCTTTGCAAAAGCATTTGATAAGCTACTATATGGAGCTCTGTTACATAAATTGGAAATGGGAACTGCTAGGAACCTTGTGACATGAATATGAGGATGGCTGATGGACAGATACCGAAGAGTAGTATATGGAAAAGTAGAATCCAGGAGAAGGTAGATGACTAGCAGCATGTTGTAGGGCTTTGTACTTGGGCCACTGCTATTTAATTTGTACATTGCTTGCTGATGATGCAAAATTGAGTAGAATAATAGTTAATCACAGTGATGTAGAGATCCAGAGATCCTGCAGAATGATCCTGACACAATGGACTAAGGATAATAAGTGCTAGTGTAATTTGGAAAAGTGGAAAGTTAAGCATTTTAGGATGAAAAGATTATAAGCCATGCTAAATCAATACATATTAAAGAGATGTTCATCTTGAACAAATCTCTCTCTCTCTCTCTCTACTGCAGACTGTTTTCTTCACCTCAGCTGAATTTGAAAAGCTGATATATGTTATTTATTATTTATTGACTGCACACATGAGAAATCGCAACACCTCTAACACATCAGTGCCACATGTAGGCAAATGTTTAGGGAGAAAGAAGTAATCTATTGACAATTTTCTTGAAAAGGGTGGGGGAAGTTATACAATAGAAAAATATGGAATGAAGAAAAATGATCAAACATTGGTTTCTGTGTTTGGAGTTGGACTATATACAAGTATTCACCAGTAGTTGTTGTAGTTCTTACATGATTAAAGGATAGTTGAAGGTATTGTAGTAGTGTTTTCAGCGAATACAAGTATTCACCAGTAGTTGTTGTAGTTCTTACATGATTAAAGGATAGTTGAAGGTATTGTAGTAGTGTTTTCAGCGAAACAGTGCCAATGAAAGTACCTTAAAGAGATAATGCAGAAAACGAACATCTGTAGATTATTAACTGGAAAGAGTCTGTGTGAGAGAGTCACCTAGAGGGCAGATTGCCCTCTTCTATATACACTTCAGAATTCTTAGGGAAGTTTTGGGTGCACTGCATGAAATGAAGGAACAATATTCTAAGATTAATCAGATTTGAGATTTATAAAGTGCTAGAAGTTGGGCAGGAGAGGTGTTTTAAAAAGAATATGGGGTATTCTTTTTAAAACAGAGATTAAGGAGACTATAAATTATTTTTAGAGGCTAAGGAAATTATTGATGTAATATGTTTATGCCAGGATAAGCTGGATGTGAAAGTTATAACCCAAGAAGGGAAAGTGATAAGGATACTGAAATTATCAAAAGTAGGGAGTGAAATTTATAGGTCTTTCTAATTATTTCTGAAGTTTCTAATTGTTTTTAGTTGTTTTAAATGCATACTCAAATTAGCTTTGCAGGATATTTCTTAATGAACAACTACATTAAAATAATTATTTTAATCTAGCCAAAGCTTGAAAACTTGCTTAGTATAATTGAAGCAATCTAAACTAATAGTTTAGTTTGTATGTAATCAGATATAAATGTCATAAAGTAAATCAAAGTTCCATTAAGTTTCTTTCACAATGTTTGAAAATAAAGTTTGTTCATGGAAACAAGAATAAATTAGTAGTATAAATAGATTTAACACTCACAGTGAAGTGAAATGACTTAATCTTATATTCTGTTACAAACCAAATGATTTTGTTTCAGTTATACTAATCAAGTTTTCAAGCTTTGATTGGCTACATTAAATTATTTAAATATAGCCAGCCGCTGTCAAATATTAATTATGTATTTCAGTGAAGAGATCTGATAGCATCGTGTTGTACATGCATATCTCAGTTGAGTATGATAAATTGTGATACCTTGTGATAACAAAAATTCACAGTGATTACACACTGAGAGGAAATCATAATAAGAATAAGCTCTATATTTTGTGTATGCCTGGTAAATTTGCATAAATGTTGCTTATTCATATAATTTATACTACAAATTGTAACAGAGTTTAGCTATTTTTGTAGAGAAAATAAAATACTGTATATTTCACATTGAAATTATCACCTTGTAATAATAGTTGAATAGCAACCAAGATTAAAAATTGATATGTCTAGAAAATATCCTAAGATGACAAAAAATTGATTAAAGTGAAAAATGAATAGCAAATTAAGAGGCTCCCTGAATTTGTCTCTATACAAAAAATTGTATAGAGACAAATACAGATAAGAATAATAATCATCATCATTGTGAGAATAAAAGGACAAAATGTAGTGTTAATGTTATTGATATTGTTGTTATAGGTTACTCTTTATAGTAATTTTGGGGTGAAAAGATTAGCAGTAATATACCACATTGGTGGAACTGTACTCCAGGATTGACGAAGTCAGGGATTTTGGGGTGTTGGTGGATAGGGAGTTGAAGTTTAGGGGGCACATTGCAAAAGTGGCTAAATCAGCTCATCAAATCACTTGGTTACTGAAGAATACTTTGATGAGCAGAGACAAGCAAGTTATTGTTCCTCTGTATCGAGCCTTGATAAGACCCCATCTTGACTACTGTGCCCAGATCTGGGCGCCAGGGTTTCTTCTTGATGGGGAGGAGGTAGAGATGATCCAGAGGCGAGTGACCAAGATGATAGCAGGTCTATGGAATGAATCTTATGAGAACAGGTTGAAGATTTGTGGGTTGCAGACATTGGTTGATTGGTGGAAGAGGGGTGATTTGAGACATTCAAATTACTGAAGGGTTTCTATAAGATTAATTCAGAGGATATTTTTTAGAACAGGTCTGGTGGTGAGAGAACTAGGGGCCATCCATGGAAACTGTGCAAGAGTGTGATTAGCAAGGGTGTTAGAACTAGGTTTTTTGCTTGGAGAGTGGTGAATGAGTGGAATAAGCTGCCAGTGTCTGTTATGAGTGCCATGACTGTGAGTGAGTTCAAAGCAAAGTATGATAGATACTCTGTGGAAGCTGAATAGTTGTTGACATGATGTTTAGGACCTCCCTTGATGAGTCTAAGGACTCCTTGGAGTTGCCCAAGGAGTAATAATATTAATAATAATCTTACTAACAGAAAGATGGAAACCTATAGCATATTAGTATAATGGGTAGGTTAAATGCTATTGTAGATTATCCAAACACCCTACTCTAGAGACCAAACATTGTATTTGTTTGAGTCTCTTTAGGCTTCAAATAAGTGGGGCATTGATCTTATAAAGGGCAGTGAAAATCATCTGCAGATAAAGTTTCCTAGTTTCATTTTATAAAATGGAACCAAGAAACAACTTCATAACGCTAGTCAGGGAGAGTAACCATGCAGTCTTGTTTTGGAAAGTTGCTAAATGTGGAATTCTCTGTCAAGAAAGGGTTCATGTTGAACTGTGAAGTTGGTAATGAGGACACTCTTATAAGGTATCTTGGAGTGGTGCCGTGGCTTGAAAAGTTACAAAGAACGAATGTTAAAGTAACATGGGCAGTTAGAGATTGTTTGAGAGAAGCAGCATCAGACTGTGTATCCACTCTCAGAAGGATAAACCAAGTGGGGGTTAAGTGGATGAGTAGAGATTTAAAGAGATGCAAAAAAAAAAGAAAAGAAAAGAAAACATTGTGGAGGAAATATAAAGAAAAGGGTGATCATCATACTCATGAAAGTACAAAGTGCAAGCAAGAAAGGAGACTAATATGTTAAGAAAGGCCAAATCATATTATGAGAGAAAATTAGCTAAGCAGGTCAAAGTAAATCCAAAACAGTTTTTTCATTATGTATCAAGTAAGAGGAAGAATGACTTCAATCGATGCAGATGGTAGGAAGGCAACAGAAGCTAAAGATAGAGATTTTGTAGTTGCTTATGTTACAGACTGATTTCAGAATTGAGGTGGATGAACAGGAGGTGCTCAGCATATTGAAAATTATCAATATGAATACAGCTGGGACTAGCTGTAGCTGACATGTCGGATTGTGTTCTTTGTATTCTTTGCAGTACTCCAAGGGAGTGGAAAGAGGTTGTTCCAAGACAGAGAAAGCAAATTAGAGATCAAAGGTAAAAGATAAAATCCTTTGCAGTGGTTGGATAGGAATCCAATATATTTGAGCAACATGTCTTTGTAAAAGATAGGTCCTGCCTTAGTAATTTACTTACATTTCGTAATAGAGCAACAACATTAGAATAAGATAAGGAAGATGGCTACACCATGATACTGCTGGACTTTGCAAAGGCATTTGACAGAATACCATGTGTTTAAACTATTACAAAAGTTAGAGCAAATAGGAATGGATATGCAGCTGGTAGCATGGATTCCACCCCATTGTACACCACCCTCTGATAACACACATCAGAGGATGGTGTATGGTGGGGTGGAATCAAGACAAATGAGAGTGACTAGTGGGGTACCCCAGGGCTCTATACTAGGGTCACTTTAATGGTTCATATTAATGATATGGGGAAGATTTAGGAGAGAGAGAAAAAGATTCAGTTGTTTGCTGACAATGCAAAACTGGAGAGGGCAATGCTTGATAAAGGTGATGTTGATATCCTGCAGAATGATTTAAATAAATTGGCAGTATGGGTAAAGGATAATGGTGTCAATTAATGTTGCAAAATGTAACGTAATGCACTTTCAGAAGAAGAGATTATAGTTTGTATTGTAATGATGGTACTGGATTGTAGGAAATTGATAAGGTTAAGGACTTAAAGGTAATGGTGAACAGGGAGTTGAAGTTTAGAGGACATATTGCAAAAGATGATGAAATAGCTTAAAGGATTATTTGGATGTTGAAAAACATACAAGTAAAGATAGGGAGGTTATTTCTCTTTATATAATTCAGCTGCATCTTGACTACTGTTCACAGGTTTGATTGACTGGGTTTCTTGGGGATCAGAAGGTGGTGTAGGGGATTCAGACACAAGTGACCAAGCTGGTGATGGGTCTTGAAATGCTCCCTGTGTTGAGGATAGATGTGTGTGTTGCATAGTTGAGTTGACAGCTGGAGGTGAAGGGACATGATAGAACCTTACAAGTTACTAAAGGAATTTTATAAGTTTGACACAAAAGAAATTTTTTGATACATGGGGAGCAGGAAGAAAACAAGGTATCACCCCTGAAAGTTGTGTATGAGAGTTAGTAAGGATGTGTAGACTAGGTTCTCTGGTTGGAGAATGGTGAATGAGTGGAATGAATTGCCTGAGGTAGTTGCAAGCACCCCGATGGTAAATAAGTTTAAGAATAGTTATGTGATAGGTATTGTGTGAGTAATGGTTAGTGTGGATCCCCCACAATGAGTCTTTGGACTCTGTGGGGATACCTTGTATAATAACACTAATAATGATGATGTTGATGATGAGTCCGTCCAGACTACTGAAGCTTGATATCTCAAATTTAACCTTGTTGTTCAACAATCTTCTTCTGTATTGAAGTATTATTGTTTTCATATTTGGGTAGTGCACCCAAGACCTCCCTAAGAAGTCTGGATGATATACAGAATTTGGCAAATACTTATAGAAAAGGCACAGTGAAGAAACAGAACCTATTCTATAAGTATTTTCATGGGCATCATTGCTCCTCTGAATGCTTTTACCATTCTTCCACTTTTTTCTAACCATGTAAGAACTAGAGCAGCCACTGGCAAATACCCATACACTGTATAAATCCAAACATACTGAACAAATGTCTCTTCATACTCCTTTAGTTATTAAAGGAGTTCTATAAGATTGACACAAAGGAAAATTTTCAATACATGATGAATAGAGGTCACCCCTGGAAGTGGTGTAAGAGTGGGTGTGGACTAGATTTTTGCTTGGGAAGTAGTGAATGAGTGGAATGGATTGCCAGAATTAGTTGAGTGTCCTGACAGTGAATGAGTTTAAGAGAGAGGTATGATAGGTTATCATATATATATATATGAAGGTTAGTATGGATCTCCCATGATAAGTCTTCTGATTCCATGGAGATACCTGTATAATAATAATAACTAAACTATTACTTAGTGCCTACATCCTCTGAACATATTCACTGTATAATTTCATTTATTCTGCTTTTTTAATTACATTACATGAATTTCAGATATACAGCACTAGAATTAATGGCCAGGATTTTTTCTCCCTTCCATCCATAGGACCAAGATAGACTGAAGCCTCAAATAGTCCATTCACTTGCAAGTGCAGAATACTACTGTCTTGCACTAGCAAATATCTACAGTGATCCTAATTATCATTGTCTAAATCATCATGGTGTTATCCAAACACTCACTAGGAAAGGAATTTATCTTGTGGACCCTCACGATGCAACTCTTACAGAAACAGTACTTGTACAAACTGCACCAGTTAAAATGGTATGTGATTTGTTTTAACCTCCTTAAATTTCTGTACATCACACTCTACTTTTTGTAGAAAGTTTTTCTGCTTGGTTATGAAATACATTATACCCATAGAAGATATTGTTTTTATCCTTTACCCAATTGAAGCAAACAAAAGTTGACATGTGAAATATCCTCACAGTGCATTATCATCACTAAACAGTCTACTGAAAATTCCCAACCAAACCCCATAACATTAATATTCTAAATAGCTCTACAATAACAAATTATTCACTTTTTTTCCCACCCTTAGTTTGTTCTTGAGAGAATTGGCCCTGTACATTTCTGTGTACACATCATCTCTCTCATTCATTGTTATATTCCTTTTTCCTCCTCTTCTGAATTTGGCTATTAATTGCTATAATAAATAAATATAGTTATATATAATAAATAATAATATTATTTATTAAATATAATTTTATTTTATATAACTTAATTTTATATGTATGTGGGTGGTCTGAAAAGTTCTCAGCCCCAACCATAAATGGCAACACTATCGGCAAGATTTTTTTTTCTAAGTTGGTACATCTGTCATAATCATCGTTGTGAAATTGCAAATCATTCTATCAAGTAGTTTGTTTATATAGCTATCGGAAGCCAAAGTGTTGTCTATATGTCCTCGAAATGGATAAAATTGAGTATAAAATTCTTTGTAAAAGGTGTAACACTAAAAGAAATTCATTTGAAGTTCATAAAAGTTTATAGGCATTGGTCTTCTTCGTTTTCGACAATTAAGAAATTGGCTGCCGAGTTTAAATGCTGCCGTACCAGCTTTGAAGATGATCCACGTGAAGGACGTCCAAAAAAGTGTCCTTCACTTTTTTGTCATTGAAATCATTGATCAGTGTATGATATGATATTGGATGACCTGTGAGTCAAAGTGTGTGAAATTGCTGAGGCTATAGGCATTTCAAAAGAACGTGTAGGATATATTTTGCATGAAAAAATGCAAATGAAAAAGCTTTGTGCAAGATGGGTGCCGCGCTTGCTCACAGCAGATCAAAAATGCACAGGAATGAAAATCTCTGAACAGTGCTTGGAGCATTTTAACAAGAATAAAATTGATTTTGTGTGTCAATTTATTACTTTGGATGAGACTTGGATTCGCCATTACACACCAGAATCAAAACAATGGACAGAAGTCGGTTGTTCAGCGCCAAAGAAGACAAAATCGGTTCCATCAGTAGGAAAGGTCATGGCATCGGTATTTTGGATGCTAAAAGCATTTTGTTTATTAATTATCTTGAAAAGGGTAAAACAGTAACCGGGGAATAATATTCCGATCTTTTAACCAGACTAGACGAAAAAATTCGTGAGAAAAGACCTGGTTTGCAGAAGAAATAAATCATCTTTCACCAGGACAATGTACCTGCCCACAATGGTGTTTTTGTAATGGGAAAATTAAGGGATCTGCGGTATGAATTGTTGGAACATCCACCTTATTCCCCAGATTTGCTGACTTCTCTCTCTTCCCAGAAATAAAACTCTTCCTTGCTGGTCAGCGTTTTTCTTCGAATCAAGAGGTGATTGCAGCTGTAGAGGAGTATTTTGCAGATCTTACTGAGAACTACAACAGGGATGGGATAATGGCATTGGAGCATTGCTGGAATAAATCTATTATTCTTAAGGGAGATTACGTTGAAAAATAAAAATCATTTTGAAATTATAAATACGTTTTTTCGTTGTTAGGCCGAGAACTTTTCAGACCACCCACGTATACTATAAAATGTAATAAATCCTTGAATTTCCTATAATAAATTAAAATAGTACATCGAACTCTAATCTGAATAGCTTGGGAAATAACTTTTTCACATCTTTTGGGCCCCTAGAATGACGCATTCCCACAATACACAACTGTATGCTAAAGCACAGTGTTGTGTGTTGGATAATCGAATTTTGCATGCACACATAAAGGAAACCAAGGGCAAAAAACATAAGCTTTCATCGCAAAGCTATGAAAGCTTATTTTTCATAGCATTTTGAAACAAGCTTCTTGCAATTTATGAAGTACAAGCAAACCAAAGTTTGCACTAGAAAATAAGAATTTTTACTCAGAGTACACAAATAACAGTTATCACTGGCAATTTGCTATATTTGTTAACTTTGTTGAACACTTATAACATCAGTTTGATGTTATAAGTGTTCTATATTATTTTTAACATAATATTTCGCATTCCGAACAGTTGAGGTGCATCTTTTTCCTCTTTTTGTTGATCATTTCATTTTTCTGTATCCACTATTTATTGTTATTAATAGAACCATGCTCACCAATCTGATATGAACATTAAAAAACACACACGCACAAAAAAAGCAACAACATGTTACTTATATTTATTAAACAATTATCATAATGTTATTCATTTTTTGCTAAAGAGAATTTCTAACATTATTTGCCTACTTGGCACATCAGTATTTAGTTTTCAAATATCAAATAATTCATCCTTTTTTTTCTTTGAAATAGGTTATAAAGCCTTTTATAAAGGCCTTTTGCCTAATTGCAAATAAAAAAGTAAAACAATTGTTTATAAGAATGATTGTCATAAATATATCTAATTCTAAAATTCTTCAACAACAGTTTTAATTTTCAGCTTGACATTAAAAATGCAAAGAAATTATATTCTTATTTAATCCATGATTCAAGTGTAAGCAAACAAAGTTTGCTCATGAATATACTTAATGACTAGGCTAATTATATATATAGCAGCTAATGACTTCACATTAATTGCCTTAGCATCCCATAATGCAAAGCACATATATCCTTTCAGTGTGTATAATGCTATGCATTATGGATAGGGCCATGATCTAGACTGGTTTTGACCTTTATTGAGGTCTTATCAGTAGGAGCACACCCAGAAGAGATACCAAGGTTAAAGTAATGTAAAAGTTATATATATCTCATATACTTTTAAGTAGTAAAAATGTGTCATAATTTATTATTAAAATACTCTGGATTATAGCGAGTTGTAGAGAGTTTTTTCGCTTGGTTATAAATTAAATTAAAAATGCCATAATGCATTGCATTATATATGCACCCTAAAGAATGTGTGCTTTGCATTATGAGATACTAAGGCAATTAAGGCAAAATCAGTGGCTTCTATATACAAGTGGCCTTGTCATGAAGGAATTTCACATGCAAACTTTCTTTGCTTACACTTGGATAAAGAATTAAACAAGAATACGATTTCTTGATATTTTTAATTGGTATCTCTTCTGGGTCTTGCTTCTGCTGATGTAAAGTGGTTTCAATCATTAGATGCTTGCCTATAGTATAGCCTCTATTGATATGGCCTTTATCAGGACCCTTCAGCAGATCCTGCTCAGTAGTGGGCTTTGCCTATCACTGAGTGGAACCAATGTTGAGTATATTGGGGTGATCGAGAATTAATGAGTTAAAATTATCCTTTGGGTGTTTGGAGAAGACAATCCTTCAGATCACTAACCCCAATGAGTGACCCAAAGAATAATTTTAACTCAACTCACCCACAATGTATAGCATTATACACAGTGAAACGATGTGTACTTTGCATTATGGGATACTAAGACAATTAATGTGAAGTCATTAGCTTCTTTCTCATATACAAGTAGCCTAGTCAGGAAGAAACTTCACATGCAAACTTTGTTTACACTTGGATGAAGGATTAAACAAGAGCATAATTTCTTGGCATTTTTAATTTATAGCCAAGTGAAAAAAACTCTTTATGATTTTAATTTTTAATTTCATTGAACTTTTATTTATCTGCCTTACTACATTTACACATTTCAGCAAAACATATATGTAGGTAAATTATGATCTAAGAATGCTGATAGTAGTAGTAATAATAGTAAAAATTGCTATGGAACCAGCAAGTATTAGGTGATGGTGGCAATTGTATTGTTTTGATGAATTATGATTTTCCTAATCAATGTAAGGAAAATAGTGAAATACTCGCTATAGGAAGCCCACCCAACTCCTCGGTGAGGAGTTTAATGCCACTTGCACACTCCGTGCAAGTGGCAACTAAGAAGTTACGTATAATGGCTGATACGTCGACTCTGTTAGCATAACGAGAATGTCTTTACAATGCACAAATCTCAACAATTTTAAATTACAATAAAATATTGAAAGTGACCTATCAAAATCTAGTAAGTACATCAATTTTTCAACCTTACATTTCCTTCTGACAATAATTAATAATATAAATAATAGGCACATTGCAAGTGCAATATATACGTGTTATGAAACCAAGACTAAAGATATACTAACATAAACAATTGGTAAAAATATTCATAATTTTAAATTATGATTATTTTTACATGAGTTTTATTGCTGAAATGGAAAAGGTTTTAATGCTGTAGATTGATGACCAAAACTAGTTGACGCGTTTCCTTAAGCCAAGCTATTCAGAATAACTTTTTTCTTTGTGAAAATTTTTCGTTTGTATGTCTTATTTAAATAAATGCTTTATTTATGTCATTTATGCACATACATGACTGCATAAAAATGTTATTAAATCATTACATGCTTCAAGTGGAGGAAAAAGTGGAGCAGTGATTCTCTCTATGGCAGTAATCTGGAACCTAACTTGTCACATGACTGGGATTAGGTAATTGGTGCATAATATTATCACTGCTTACTCCACTACAGCAACATACTCCCATCCTCAACTGTACAGACCCCATGCTTATTATGCAGCACACTGTCTCAATTTCCTGTTCCAAATAGGAATTCCATATATCATCAATATGAAGGTCCAAACCTTCCCTAATAAGTAATAACACAATTCCACTATCTTATTTTACCTGTTCAGTCTTTTCTAATGACATTATAATTACCATTACATGCTTCATTATCACAAGCCACATAAGCTTATTCTTTAAGCTTCATGCATTCATATTTAAGAACACAGTACTGTGCAAATTACCATTAATAATATGATCTTCTTTTTTTTTATTTATAACTTTGCCTAGGGTGAGACCACCACCACCACCATCGTGCTTATTGGGAGCCTTATGTGGCTTGAAAAGTGACTAGACATGGTCTCACTCAACATTTTACAGAACAGCAGGAACCAGATTATGTAATCTCTAGTTCACTCATACAATTGTTTATCTGAATCTCATCCCCAAGGGGTGATAAACCTATCACATATTTAGTACCATGGGTGGACTAAGAGTAAAATAATTTATTACCGTAATGTTCGTTGCCTCTTAATGAAAATCATCTGCCACCAGAATGTGCTTAGGTTTCCAACCTCTTTTGGTTGGATTTATCACAAAAAAAATAAAAATAAGTCTTGGAATTTTTTGATTTTCAGTTGATTACTCCCAAGCTTGCTTCTTATACATATGTATTTTTCTGATGATGACCTCAATACAGAGGTCGAAACATCAAGTTACTTTCCTAATATTAAATAAAGTAATTATTTTAACACGTGTGTTGTGTCTCCCTAAATTCTTAACCTGAAGGAATGATTACTCCCAAATTATAGTAAGTAAATTTTTTTACCTTCTTTTCTATATATGAGTACATTTTAATTTAAAGTATCTTGTCAGTTCATTAAAGTTACTTAGTATATTAATAATGAGATTTCTCTTATAAATTATTAACATGATATAATTTCAGAATGCTCACATGTCAATAATTGATGGAATCATGGCATTGTATATTAAAGAAGTTCTAATTCCAGAGAAGGTCGTTGAAGTTGTGCGGTAAGTTATATCCATCTTATTAACAAACATGGATAATCCAGACGAATCATCTAATAATGTATTTCATTGCTAGTCATGTTAAATTGTCCAGTTGAAATTAAAATAAGAATATATATCCAAAACCTTTAGTGAAGATCTGATTATCAATTTTCTTCAATATTTGTCCACCAAAAACAATTTGAAAATATGAATGTGGTTTTGGGGGGAGGGGGGAGTTGCTAACTTTTATTCCCTAAAAGAAATAAGCGAGACCATTTTAGCCTTGTCTAACTTTTGGAGATGGGGGGGGGGCAATTTCCACTTAACCAGTCCGAGATGACTGTCCCAAACTCAGCGATATTAAACAGCATCTGTTGAAGAGTGTGTGGCAGACACCTACCGCCATCTCGTGATCCCTAACACTATGTTATTGTCGGAAATAGGATTCTACAGTTGATTTTCTTGAGTTTACAAGATGAAAAACTGGGGAGGAAAAAACCTATGTGTCTGTGGCAGAGATTGACTGACTTGGGAACGGGTGAAAGAAAGGCTTAGAAGAAGTTCTGCTAGTCAGCAACTAGAATTGAACTTCTCTTGGTTTTTCTTTGGGTGGCACTTAGTTCTTTGAATATAAGCACCATTTCCACAGGGCTACACAGACCTTATGGACAAACAGGCATTCAATTATTCTTCTGAAAATAAAGTTGCAATGAATGGGGAAAAAATTATAAATACCAGATGTCATCTAATTTTATCCACTCTGTGTGTGTATTTTTTCATTAAATTTTTTTTAAATATCATTGGTTGCAGAATCTATAGCATATCCATCTCGTTTATGGGTGAGCAGTGAAGAAGAAAGAAGGAACCTGTTGATATGTTTATTAAACATTTGGATGTTGTATCCCGTAGCAGAAACTTAATAGGGAAGACTCTTCCAAAACACAAAAGTAGATGGAATGAAAGAGGAGGACCAGAAGTTAATTCATGATGCTTATAACTGGACAGTGAATCGGTGTTGACCAGCAGCTCTTCATGTATTTATGAACTTGAGGGAAAGTGGAAAAATAATGTCTTCCAGTTGAATAGAACAGCACATGTGAAATTCCTGTAGAAGAGGTATAAGATGAAAACAGTACAACTGGAGCAAGTCTCTTAGAGGGGGTCACTAGTTAATCAAATTGTACTCTTCTGAACGCCAAGAATTTTTAGAAAGCATCACGACATCTGGGAGAATAGTATTCTAAGGTAGGGCAGATATGGACCTTATACAGTGTTAGGAGGTGTGTGTGTGGGGGGGGGGGTAATATCTTCAAAAAGGACACCTAGTTTGGAGGTGAGGAAGGTAATTGGTGTGGCATGCATGTGAAGACAGGAACAAAAGTGTTATAGGCTCTATTGGTTAGTGTTTTAATGGTACCGTATTGTTAAGAGCAGGCAATGGGGGAAGTTTGAATGTATCTGCCTGTGTGAGTGGACTTCCTTTATACTGAAAAGGTTACCATTGGGTTGGCATGTTACTGAGGTAGAGGTAAAAACTCTACAAGGCTAAACTGTTGTTAGTTTCCTTTTCCATAGTCAACTGGATTCTAGGAAGAAGACGATAGTGGTGAGAGAGGAAAGAGTTTGATCTGTCTGGGACAAATAGAGAACACATTATCCACATATCTCAACCAGGTGGAAGATTTGAGAGGGATGGAATCAAGAGCTTGTTTTTCAAAATATTTCAAAAATTGGCAAGGCGAGATGAGGACCCATAGAGGTACCTTCTGTCTGTTTATAAATTTTGTGCTTCCAAGAAAGAGATATCCAAAATGGATAGCAAAAAGCAAAGAAAAAGAGATCTATAATATTAGGAGGATATCATTTATTTATTTAATATATTTTAATCCTTTCTCAGTACTGTTTCACTCTATTAAGTCTCTAACATGAGTTTCTTCCAGCACTTGAACCTTAACACATGAATTGTGAGTGGATTATTTTTACCTGTTGAAAATGGTACGAAGATCTATGTATCTCAGAACTTCTGATGTTTGTGCAGTGTATGCTTTGTAAACAAGTAGAAAGAATGGATTGTACTTAGCGAAATATTCATAACCTTTGAAGTGAGCAAGAGAAGGTCATTTCTTCCATCCTTTGAAATTGACTACTCAATTTCAAAGGATGGAAGGTGTTGTGCAGGCCTCAGTGCCAGACCTCATCAGATGTTCTGTAACTATCAAGAGTAATAGCACAAGCTTCTCCAAACCTTTTCATGGCTGACCAGTAGTGGTGATTTAGGCTAAAAGATTGTCATTGATGTAGTAATTGTTTATTATCTAGTAGGTTTCCTGTCAGTAAAAGTTGACCAAAAACTGGAGGCTGCATGTGAGGGTTTGTAGATTTCAAGACCTTTTAGGGGAGCGAATAGATAGCAACAATGACAGAATCACACTAAAAATAAAGATATTAGAAAGGAATTTTATGCTCTGAATATTCAGATATGTGCAATCAGATCTAATCAGAAATCCCACATTCTTAAACATAAAATTATATCAGATTTTAGCAAAACAGATGTTAAAAGAAACACTAGAATAAAGACTAGATGAAGATAACGTTTTAGAAGATAAAATTGTGAGAGCTGATCAAATCTGGCTTGAAAAATAATTATTACATGACACCTCCAAGGAGTTCAAAGACTCTTCATGTGAGGACACTTTGCTCCGCTACACATAACTCACCATCTCCCCTACTTAATCCTCCAAACTAGACACGATAACACTACTACTGTTAAAATACATAATCTACTTCCCACCACCTTTCACAATAGTAATTTTTATTAGTAAATTGTGTATTCTTAAGGCTAATTTGTCTGTGTGTGGGATGAAAACCCCAGTTTCCAGAAGAAAAAAAACCCTACTACCTTCATATGAAATCAGCTAACTCACCTTCAGTTTACTGCTGAAATAGGAACCAGTAATGATGTTGGGATACTGTAACATCTAGTACACACTTTTGAGAGTACATACAGAAAATAATGATGATGATTTTAATATTTCTTTGTTTTTCATACATTCATATCTTCCTAATTTTTTTCTAATAATCTTTTCTTATTTTTAATTGTATTATTTAAATAGGAGGTTTTCTATTGTTGATGTTGGTATTGAAATGCCATCTGATCCTGAAGAGGCAGCTGTGCTGTGGATTAACAAGTGTTGTATAGAACTTCGATTCCATATTGAAAAAAATGTAAATGTAAATTATAGTTCAGATGAACAGGATCATCACTTGGTAAATTTTTACGTTACTTATATGAATTGTTCATGTACTTTTTAAACACAGAATTTTTAGGATGTTTTTGTATCCTGAAATGATCATTAGTAAATACTTTTTGCATCACCTTACAGGAATCCGATTCTCTAGTTCCTGGTGTTCCGTTGCTGCAGGATGTAACAGAGTTAAGCGATGGTTGTTGTTTAGCTGCATTAATAAGTTTTTATTGTCCGAACTACCTCAAATGGCAAGGTAATTACTGATATTTCTTGTGTAGTGAATACATCTTAATTAGGTCATGTTCTCTCCACTTTGTTGCTAAAGGCCCTTAGCACTAATACTGTTTTTATAAAAAATTGCTATAGTAAACCTTCTGCTATAAAAAAAGCACTATTTTGGATCATATGGGTTTGTTATAATGACAGCTGATTGTATTTAAGATGGACACTATTACTAACAGCTGTTCTCAACTGGTTGAAAAAGATTCAGTGGTGTGTGTGTGTGAATAATGGATGGTTGAATTTTTTTTAATTTATGAAATTATGAAAAAAGCATTAAAAATTTGCCCTCTAAAGATACATACGTTTTACCTATTTTTTTTCAGTTTAGCAGGAGTTGATAAATCATCTTCATTTTTAAATATTTTGTTTTGTTCAACCTCCGAGCAGATAGCTATATATATTTCTTGGAAAGCTTAAAATTGCAAACAAGTGTTACATTAAGTCAATTATTTTTAATTAAATATTTGTTCAAGTTCTCACAATTTATTGCATTTCATTATTGATTACAATTAAATCATTACATTAATAAGATATTTTATAGTTCATTTTGTATTGTATGTACAGGGCCTTGTTTAACACATGTTCAAAGCCTTGTGGAGTGCCATCCAGTGATCCAAATGCTGCAAAATTTACCGGAATACATTATGCATAAAATAAAAGCAATGATTGAGGGGGGGGGGAAGTAGTTCCAAAATTCTCTTCCAGGGTTGCTGTATGATGTACCATAAGGAGAAATGTGACACATTTTCATTCACGGGCTGTACCGTTCATTGTACTGCCCTTTTTGATATGCCACAAACTGCAATCTTTGCACAGCATGTTCAACGGCAGAATGCAGCTATAGGGACTGATGTTATACTGTCTTTTGGTGCTGGCAAGTTATCAGAATGATCCTGATAAACCCCGTCTTTGAGAAATCCCCCAGAGCCAGAAATCACAGGGTCAGATCAAGCAAACAAGGTGGCCATGCAGTGGAAAACACACTGCTGATCACTCTGGCTTCAGTGGAATATACTCAAAGAACGTTCTGTACAGATTGACCGACTTGTGGAGAGGGGGGGGGGCTCATCCTGCATGAAAATTACTGAATCTATGCATAGGTGCTGCTGTGACAACAGAATTGTTTATCAAATTGCAGTAATACAGCTCAGCAGTAACTGAGCAGGTCAATGGACCTGACTGGCAAATATCCTCAAAGAAGAATTGTCCAATAATAATAAACAAAGCTGTAAACCTGTGCCAGACAGTAACTTTAGATAATGCAAAGGATTTGTTAGATTGCATTCAGGTTTTGCATAGCCCATACCCAGTAGTTGTAGGTATTCACAGCATCATTCAGTGAAAGTGAGCCTTGTCTCCCCACAAAATCATCCACTGTCATGCAGCATCCAACTCCACTTGAGCAACAAATGTTAAAGCAAATATCAGTCGACTGTCATTGTTGCAGTCACAGGACTTCAAAGTCCTGTGACTGCAACTCTTGTGTCAGGGTTATCTTGAATAGGTAGAAATGCAGAATTTTCCAGTTGTGTAAGGTACATCCATATGTCTTAATATAGCATGTGCACTGCAGAAACCAATGGTGGTATGGTTATACATGGCCTGCTCCACAATGGCAATGGCAACTTTATTCACTTGTGAACTGATTGGTTTATGACCTTTGCTAGACCTAACTCCTAACAATCTTGTTTCTTCAAAATGACTAATCATTTGTTGCAAAGCACGTGGAGATAGTGGACCTCATCGATGTTTGTTCAAGCAAAAAATTTGTAGAATGCATCACCAGCATCGCAATTGTTTATGTAGTACAGCTTCACAAGCAAAGCACATTGGGGCAAGGTTAGTGCCATCACTGTAAATGGTATTGACAACCAGAATGAATGGAAAAATCCCATATCCTTCTTTTTAAACCCTTCTAGCACCTGCTGAATTGTGTGGTATATAAATTCCATGTATTTGGTGTTTACAATGGCCTCTAGTAGTGATTTTTGTAACTACTTTTTTTTTCCCCTTGGATATCACTTCCACATGATGCACAATGTATTCCTGCAAAGTTTTGCAGCATTTGGATCACTGGATGGCTCCACAAGGCCTTAAAGGGATACATTAATTTTGATCACCCTATATTTTAATAAAATGCATAGTTTAGTAAGTAATACCAGAATTTTTCAGTTTTGGTTCTGGTGTTACAAGTATTAAAAAAAAAAAAAATTGAGAACCTCTGTTATGGAATATTTATCTGATGCCAATTTAAAGCAAATTTCTCTTTTCTGTTTTTCTTTTCAGATATATGTTTTAACGAACCAATGAGTTTGGCTGCTTGTGTTCATAATCTTCAGCTTATAGAAGAATTTTGCCAGAATCACTTACAACGTGATATACACTTTCTTACTCTGGAAGACTACCTTTATTTAGATCAGAGTATTAAACAATGTGTATTGGCTTTCATTGCTGATCTGTTATTTGCTTTTGAAATATGGCCTTCAAAGTGTGTGAATAGGCCTGGAATTGAGGATGAGCATGAATGGCCACATCATCTAGAAGGTAAAATTATTTCAATACTTTGTATTATTAGCCTAGGTAGACTAATGTTTACATACAACTGCATGTAACATATAATTTATCTGGAGGCTGCAGTTCTTGAGAAACACTGAGGAAGGCTGTTCCAAAGAATAGAGCTAGAATGCAAAAAAGGGGGAGAAGCCAACTTGTTGTTGGCTTCTCCCCCTTTTTTGGTTGGACTGTTTAGTTGGACTGTGAAAGGATGTTAGCTAGTTTTTAAACATATTTTAAAAGCTTAGAGGAAGCCAGAAGAATGACAGATGCTAGTTCAGGGAAACAGCACCCATGAAAGTAATAACAATAGAATAGTCACAAGCAGAACCTCTGTAAGATATGGTTCTGGTGTACATCAAAAATATTTGGAGAAGTTATTAGTACATCAGCAAAAACTTGAACATTTTTAAGGTAGGGCAGATGCATAGGTTGGATAGAGATGACAAGTTACATCTTGAGTGGAAAAAGAGACCATGATGTGTGACGGTCCAAGAGTTTAATCTAATCTTGTCTGATAATTTGGGTATTATCATAAATAAACATTGAAACACATACACTTTATTAAATCAGATATTTGTATATGAATATAACAGATGAACAGACAATACCAACAAGGTAGAATACCAACGGTGGATTTCAAATGATATGAGCTGCATGGTCTTGTAATATGGTACAATAAATTGCAAGCTGCATTAAAAAATAATGATAATAATAATGCTGCTTGTAACTAATACAAATAAGATTCTCCTGAACTTTAGGTTAAAAAAAAAAGTCATTATGATTCAAGTTAGGATGATGTACTAGCACTTCAGCACTCTCTTTGAACCAATGCTAAAATCTGTGGCAGTGGAGTAGAGTGGTTAGTGTCAACTCCATCCTATGCCAAACCAGACATCTCCAACTTATTATAAATTATATAAGATTGGTGTTCCTGTTGTCATTTCTCAACAGAATGTCCTATTTGTCCAAACTAAAAGAGAGAGAGAGAGTGCAATCACAAGGAACTTGTTAAACATCTGAGAGTAAGGAAGGAGGCAGTTTATCCTTGGTGGAAAGTAACAAAGAAGAGAGCTTGTTCACCAAAAAAAAAAAAATGAGCTTACGAGCCCATGGCTCATAATGTTTGAATTATCTCTGATCAAAATATGCAATTCTCATCTCATCTTCCTTTTACCTTACGGTGTCGATGATTAATTAATCATCGGACCTCAAGCCATTCACAGGATAAGGTGGTCAGCCTTACTCCCCAGTGTATCCTATGTCCTGTAGTGTTGAGTTCCAAAGGCCGGTTTGCCTGCTTTGCAGGATGAAAAACCCCAGGATAAACTGGGGAAAAAACCCTACTGTCCACACCCAAGACCGGCTAACTTGGCTATGGCTGAGGAAGATCCTTCAGCTCCTCACGTCACCGACGGGAATCGAACCTAGGATACTTCTTCCCCAGGCATATGGTTGCAAAGCACACAGCCGCTAGGCTAACTGCGCAGACAAAAATTGTGCAATTTAATAAATGTATTATTAACTTCTTGTGTCTACATGTTTCAGTATTTTTCTAGTATCTCACAAATGTCATTAAAGACTTTATGGTTATTATCATAGTAATGGAAATGAAGTGAATGAGAGAGAAAAGACAGAGCTGTACTAATATTGAAGTAATATTGAATATTATTACTTCAATATTAGTAATATTGAAGTAATAATATTCAATATTGAAGTTGATTTAACAATCCAGCTTCGTTGAAGATTTTTCCAACCTGGAAAGCAGTGTTTAACATTCATTGGCTTGAACTCATTAGAGAAAGAATGGACTTTCTTGCTATCAGCTGAACTTAGGATAAGATTTGAGGTCAATCAGCTGTGTAAAGTATATACACTCATGTAGGTATTTCAATAACTGTTCATGTATTCAGGCACAATTTGCTGAGATACACTTAGCATCCTCAAGACATATTAAATAAAAGGAATTGGATATTTTACTCTGAAGGCACAGACAGACTACAAAAACCTCACTTAGTAATGATATTTCAGACCTTCAAGTTAGCATTTTCATTTAAATATATGAAGTTTCATCTTGTGTCCTCATTTTGGGAGTTGTAACTGTATGACTTAGTGCAGTCTATATTTTGAATTCTTCATCACTTTGTAATCTTAATTCCTGATTTAAGTTCACTGTGCCATTCGTTCTGATCAACTCAGCAAACTCTTTCGAACACCCCCTTTATAATACAGGGGGTTGTTCTAAATACTCTTTAGTCCATTTTATGAGCCTGAATTGGTAGAGGAGACTACACGATGTATAGAAAACCCCTTATAAAGTGATGTTGACATTGAAGATTTAGGGAACACTAAGTCATACAGGTTACAACTCCAACAACAAAAAGCTTAATACATTCATTGAAAACTGCAGCCTTGGAACATCTGAAATTTTGTTTGTTTATGCTGCTAGGTATCTAATTCTAATATAACATTATATATCTAATTTCTTGCTAATTTTTACAATCCTGGAGATGCTAGAAATATCTCAGAGATACATGTACACCTGTGTGTGTGTGAATAATTACTAAAGTGTATATGTAAGTTTTAATCTATTTTTTTATATATTTTATAGGATAACCTATATACAATTAGGTGTATGAGCGAAAGAAACAGAATGTTGAGGCATATTCCTACACTGATGAGCAAATATGAAAATTATAGCTCTGCTGTGGTGGCATGCAGTGAATGGCTAAACTGGCTATTCACTTATAAAGAGTAAAAAGCCTCTGTGGCAGACCTCATCAGATGCATTCAAAATCTCTAGGGTGACTATATAGATTTTTCCAAACCTTTCTGACACATAACCAGAAGTGGATATCATAGTGAGCTAATTTGCTATGGAGCACAAGTGGCTGAATTCTTACTGGCAGTCACAGATTAATTGGTGGATTTCCAAGTGGTGATGAAGTTGACAGTTTAGCACTTCTTCATTACTTCAGGAGAACTAAGGTGAGGAGATTAAGTTCATTGTTTTTCGTGGCCAACTTTTTTTCCCTTTTTTTTTTTTTTTTTGAAATGGGGCTGAATATAGCTTCCTTTTCAGACATTTTGGTGGAATACTGTCATCTCTCTCTCTCTCTCTCTCTCTGTGACAGAAAACCAGTAGAAGCATATAGCAGATGATTTGCCTGGACAGGAATCTGAGGAGGAGAATAATGTGGATGTTTTATTTTTTTCTGATACTAAAGTGGTGTTTTGATCTCAGGGACAGTCAGATGCATAGGTGATCAAAAGTCACTTCCAAGTAACCTTAGTAAAGAACCAGAAATTATGATGACTGCTATATGTTCAGGAGATAAATTTCATGCATTTGATCTTTCACAATCAAATTTGGATTTTTGTTATTATTGCACAGTTTAGACCAAGAGTGAAGCTGTAGATTTTGTCTAGAACTTGGCTAGTGGATAGCATTTTGAATGGAATGAAACATAAAAGCCTTACTCCATCAAGAATTATCTATATATAATGTGATCAGAATTATAAAATTTTGGATCATCATCATCAAATTCCTGACATGTACCCGCAAGGGGTGCACAGAATATTATGATAGTATTACATGAAGAACGTACATCATTACTAACTTCCTATCAACAATTTTCTCAATCTATTATCTGTCAAGACTCCAAGATTATCAGATCTTATATTTCTGCCTTCTAAGGCACTTTTTACTATATCAATCCACCTATATCTTGGTCTTCCACAGGGTCTTTTTCCTGCAAACTGGAGAGAACACTTGTTTTGCTAATCTTCCTCTCCCATTCTGTTTAAGTGACCATACCACCTGA
Source organism: Typopeltis vanoorti (assembly GCF_054136105.1). Taxonomy (NCBI): domain Eukaryota; kingdom Metazoa; phylum Arthropoda; class Arachnida; order Uropygi; family Thelyphonidae; genus Typopeltis; species Typopeltis vanoorti. The sequence goes on from NC_143565.1 coordinate 82,156,420, forward strand.
GATTAGCTCTACTAACACATTCCTGAATGCTACCAATGTCAAATTCTTTCTTAATATCCTCATTTTTAATATGATATTGATGCCATCTGCTCACACCCCAATCTTTCTCAGGACTTTCATATCTATGGTCTCTAGTCTTTAATCAAATGTTTTATTTCTAACCCAGCTCTCAGATCTTTAAGTTAAAATTGGTTTCAACAATTTCTTGTATATAGCTAATTTAGTGTTTTGACTAATTTCTCTCTTATTCCATATAAATTTATTCAGTTGACTTCCTACCATACGAGCTGTGTTGATTCTGTTGTCTATTTCCATATTTAATTTACCATCTTCACTAAAAATCATGCCTAAGTAGCTGAAATGTTCTATAGGTTCTCCATTCACAATGCAGTTGATATTTGAGTGCATCTGTATATTTTCATTTATTGTACATTGAAACCTGTGGAAAATTCATGAGTAAACAAGCACACATAATAACCATACTACCACAGTAATAAGTTTTAATAAGTAAATATTTCATCCTAAGTATCTTAGGACATTGTCAGTACAGTTAATTCAAACAATACTAGGAACAACATACAGTTAGAGCACATGATTACAATGGAATCCCAATATGCATGCAGTAGCTTGTTATAGAATTGAATTAAAATAAATCTGGAGGGGTAAAAAAAAATAGATTACATTAAAAATAAGATAACATATATATAAAAAAATTATTTTACACAATTTTGTATAACAAATTCCCATAGTTTAGGAATAGCAAGAACGTCATTACGGTTTAGATTTGGTCTGTTCAGCACTTTCTTTATATAAACGTTCATGTTTATATAAAGATCTATGTAGAAGTTTGGTCTTTTTCCAGTGGATCTTATGGTTTGGATTTTCAATACCATGTTGTGCAAGGCCAGATTTCTGCAGTTTGATGAGATGGATATGGTCTCGATGTTCCGAAATGCATTTACGAACAGATCTACCTGTCTGTCCATAATAAGACAATTTACAGGAGCATGGAACCTCGTACATGCCAGTTAGCATCACAGGTGAGAGTTTGTCTTTAGGAGAAGGTAACAAGTTATAGATCTGGTTGATTGGTTTGTAGGTAGTATTATTGCTTCATAATTTTTGAAAGACGTTCAGAGATGCCTTTGATATAAGTTATAGGAATCCTACGCTTGTTCTTGTCTAGGTTGATGTGTGGGAAAGTGATGATGATTTTTTTGAGTTGTTTTAAGATTGTATCCATGACTGTATTTTTGATTATTTACAATTCTTGGTTTAGAGATTTTTCAGAGGAGCAGAATCTGTGTGCTCTGGTTACTAATGATTTAATGATGCCAAATTTTTGAGATCGATGATGAGCAGAAGAATTCTGAATGTAGTAACCTGAAAATGTTGGCTTGCAATAGAAGTGGAGATGGAACCATCTTATTTTCTTTGGATGTGTTAATCCAGAAAGGAGATACCCTGTGGAGATTCTTTTTCTAGCATAAATTTGTGAGGATGAAGAAGATTTATTTTATCTAGAAACAGGTGTAGTTCTTGTTCGGAATGACCACAGACAGCAAAGATGTCATTAACATATTGTAGCCAAATTTTTGGTTTGGGTTTAAACGGTGAAACTTTTTTCTTCAAGGTATTCAAGAAACAGGTTGGCTAAGTTTGGTGATAAGGGAGACACTATTGCTGTTCTTTCCTCTTGCTTGTAAATTTTCTCTTTCCAAGTGAAGTAACCGGACGTAATAACGAATTTGAATAATTCAACAATATTAGATGGAAATTTTTGAGTTAACAAGTCTACCGTTTCCTTATGGGGAATATTAGTGAAGAGGGAGACAAATGTCGAAGCTAATTAGCATGTCTGTTTCCAACAGTTGAATGTCTTTTTTTTGTGTGAAACTCTGTTGAATTTTTAATTGATGAAGCTGAGTGGCCTATGTGAGGATGGAGAAGGTTAGATAAAAATCTTGATAATTTGTAGGTCGGGCTGATAATAGAATCCATGACGGGTCTGAGTGGAACGTTATTCTTGTGAAGCTTAGGTAATCTGTATATTCTAGGAGTCCTAGCATGGTATGTCCTGAGTTTTTTTATTGTTTCTTCATTTAAGGAAGTGGTTTCATCAAGTAACTTGTTGAGTTTCTTTAGCTGTCTTTTTGTAGGATCATAATCAAGTCTGAGTAGTAAATTCATTTTTCAGTCATATGAATTGGTATCTAGAACTATAGTGGTATTTATTTTGTCGGCTCTGGTGATTATGTTTTTATTACATTTTAAGGAGGTAAGAGCTTTCAATTCTGATGGTGGGATGTTCAAGTCAAAAGGTTTGGCATCATAGATTATTTTGGCTATTTCAAAACGAAGTCTATTGACTTCAGTACTGGAAAGATTGCCAATGTTTCTTTCAATGTTGTGTATAAAATCTAAATATGGAAAGCATTTAGGTGAAATGGCAAACTTATGACCTCTTGCTCTCTCTCTCTCTATGTTCACTGGGCATCTACAGATGCTGTATGGTCACTTCGATCCTCGGTGATGTGCCACACCAGGCTACATGGTTGCTTTTCTGGCGACCTCAACTCTCTGAAGATCAGTCACTCCACACACACACACACATCATCCATCCATCTCATTGATGGTCTACTCCTTCCTCTTTTTTTACCTTCTGTTACTGTTCTGAGAAGTCCCCCTTCCATCCTTGGAATTACAGAGACCAGATGGAATGGAGAAGGTCACTTCAAAAGAAAGGATGGTAAGCTAGTTATTTACTCAGGTGGTGATTCAAAACATCATGGGGTAGCTGTGATACTGAAGACAGCTCAAGCAAGAAGCCTTCTTGGTTATAACCCCATTAATGATAGGATAATTTCTATTAGACTTAAGGCTCAGCCTACCAATGTATCAATTGTGGTAGTTTATGCACCCCACATGGATTGGCCTGAAGAGAGAGAGTGAAGAATTCTATGAAAACTTACAAACTGTTTTGGACTGCCTACCAAGGAGAGACATACTTTACATCTTAGGGAACTTGTTGGTCGATTGGTAGAGCCTCTGCTACTAATGGCTCAGTTAAGTAAGTTTGATTGCGGTTAGTAGTTGGAAGGGGACCAATCGTTCGATGATGTTGCCACACTCTCCCTCGATGAGTCTTTGGACTCCCTGGAGGTGTCAAATAATAATAATAATAAATGCAAAAGTGGGAAAGAGTATGAGAGTCAGGCCAGAGTGTGGCATGTTTGGTCTGGGTGAACGTAACACCCATGGTAAAAGACTGTTGGAATTTGTCCTTGCTAACAGATTAGTTATTACCAATACCCGCTTCCAGAAACATCCACGACGGACCTATACTTGGACATCTAACGTTGATAGGTCAAGGCACCAGATTGATTACATCCTGGCTCTCCAGCGGTGGAAGACAAGCATCTCTGATGTGCATATTTCTCCTAGAGCAGATTGTGGTACAGAAGAGCCAAAGACTCCAAAAACTTCTAGGTCAGGTGCTATTCTAACATCCACTAGATTGGATGTTAGAATAATTCCTAGTGGATTCACAGAAGAAACATCAACTCGGTTGGATGATTTTTTGGAGACCAATGAAGAGAACTCACCAGAAATGCTTTGGGAAGGAGTTAAGGTGATAATACAGGATACAGCGAAAAAGTATCTCGGCCCAATAAGACCAAGAGACCCATGGATATCAGATTCAACATGAGAACTAATCAAAAGAAGGCGGTTGGAAAAACAGAGACACAGGGACCGAAGAATACAAGAGATTACATAGAGAAGTCAGAAGAGCCATCAAGCAGGACAAGGAAAAGTTCTATACTAATAAATATTATGAAATAGAGTTCCAGATGAGGAGGCACAATTATAAAAGGATGTTTTATATAGTTCGTGACTTAAAGCACAAGTTTAAGCGTAAATTGAATGTCATCAAAGACAGGAATGGAGCATTGCTAACAGAAGAGTTGGAAATCAAAAACAGATGGAAAGAATGCTGTGAGGAACTGTACAGCTGAGTGGATAAAGAAAATGTGGAACCCTCTCACCAGGAAAATTTTGATTTGGAACCTCTTCCACTTAGGCATGAAGTTGAAAGAGCAGTTAAGCAGCTTAACAGCAATAAGGCCCCAGGTGCAGATGAAATCCCAGCAAAGTTAAGGCGCCACAGGGGACGGAGGGATAAGAGTTTTTCATAGATTGATTGCAAGGGTATGGGAGAAAGGATCATGGCGTAGAGCCTGGTAGAAGTCTGTTTTCATACCACTACATAAGAAAGGTGATATGAAGGCATGCAAGAATTATGGAACTATTAGTTTAATATCTCATGCAAGCAAAATTTTATTGAAGATCATGCTAAATAGGATTGAGGCCAAAGTTGAGGCAGAGATGCCCGAGGAACAAGCAGGTTTTAGGAAAGGTAAGGGCACCAGAGATCAGATCTTTTGCCTTAGACAGATCATTGAAAAATATAAAGAATTCAGACTCCCTCTGTAATGTGTTTCTTAGACTACTCTAAAACTTTTGACTGTGTTGAGCATGTGAAACTGTGGAAAGTAATGAAAAGAATGGGTTTTCCTCAACACGCTATCAGGTTGATAGCCAACTTGTATAGGGAGCAAGAAGCCACGTAAGAACAGGTGTTGGATTGACTGACTGGCTTCAAGTTGGGAAAGGAGTTAGGCAAGGATGTTTACTTTCTGTAGTGATCACTTCCAATTTCAAATCCTCTGTACACTCTAGTGTTCTGCACCAGAGACAAAACATGATTATCAACAACACAGTCAATGAGACTTTTCCTATTTCTTGCCTCTTCTCTCCATGTGAATTTGTGCACATTTTTTTTATGTTGGAACATGGTGTTAGTAATCACTAGTCCATGTCTTGAGCAGAAATCCAGCAGGTATTTGCCATTATTATGGGAAATACCTGTTGGCATTCTTGCTTTACAAAATATAATAGTTATCACCAGTTGTTGAAATTATTGGTGGTAAGTGTAATGTAAATGCAAGTTTCTTAAATAGAAAATGTGGAAGAGTTTAAATATTTAGGAATAATGATCGCTAGCCAACAAATGAGATGTTGAAATGCAGAATTGAATAATGAAAGATAATCAGGCTTTCTGTTTTCTCTCACATGTACTCAGCTCAAAAGATATTCATTGGAAGGCAAAAGTAAAAAGATATAAACTAATAATTCGTCCAGTTGTTACGAAGGAATCTAAAATCTGAATATTTATGGCAAGGGTGGAGAATCTCGTTTCAGCTTTTGAAAGGAAAATCCTTAGAAAAATATTTGACCCAGTGAATGATAATGGTCTCTGAAAGATCAGATACAACAGTGAGTTATATCAACTGTATAAAGAACCCATAGTATCCAGTATAATCAAGTTCAAAAAGTGGTAGTGGGTAGGACATGTTTTTTGTATGTGAAATGATAGTATTCTTTTGAAGACAATAAATTGTAAAATTATTGGTAAAAGACCAAAAGGAAAACCTAGAACAATATGAATAGACATTATTAGCTAAGAAAGCAACATCATATTAAAATGTTCAAACTGGATAGGTTTTGTGCACATAGGCAACAAATCCAAGGAGACTGGAATTATCATCATCACCATCAGAACTCTAGGGAGATGAGAACTCGTCAAGGGAAGCTATAAATCACCCACACCAGTTGTCATACCTTCTCTTAAACTTATGATAAACTTACACTAGATGTACTCACTCACCAGGCAAACTGTTATATGCACTGACAGTTCTGTGAAAGAAAAATCTTGCTCTCACCTCTTTCTTGACCACACTCAAACTGAACTTTCTCAGATGCCACCTTGTCCTTTTCCCATATAACAGAAAATTTTATCAATCAGTATGCTTTAACACCATCTCAAAAGTTTATAGACTTCTGTCATATTACTCCCTTTCTCCTGTCTATCTGCATCTGCAGTCCACATACTATCAATTTATCCTCATAATCCTGATATCATCTTTGTAAGTCTTTGCAGCCTTTCCACTAACCCAGAAGACTAAATCTGTGGACATTCAGGTGCCATTTCAGCATGGTCTTGTAAAGGACTTCACATCCCTACATGTCAATGTTTGTGTTTCAACATTACAGTTATTCTGTGAATTGTATTTGCAATTTTTGATTGTTGCCCTTGAACTTTCTATCCACCATCATCATCATCAAATTTCTGCCATTTACCCTCAAAGAGTGTACAGGATATGATAGTACTACATGAAAAATTTACATCATTACTGACTTCCTATCTACAATTTTCCTCCAAAACAGTCTGTTACTCGTCTAGACTCCAACATTATCAGATCTTATATTTCTATCGTCTAAGGCACTTTGTACCATATCAGTCCATCTATATCTTGGTCTTCCTCTGGATCGTTTTCCTGCCAACCTAGCAGAGAACACTTATTTTGCTAATCTTTCCTCTCCCATTCTATTTAAGTCACCTGAGATTAGCTCTGATAACGCATTCCTGGATATTAATAATGTCAAGTTCTTTCCTAATATCCTCGTTTTTAATATGATATTGCCATTGATGCCATCTGTTCACACCTCTAATCTTTCTCAGGACTTTCATATCTGCGGTCTCTAGTCTTTGGTCAAGTGTTTTACTTCTAACCCAGCTCTCAGATTTATAAGTTAAAACTGGTTTGAACAATGTCTTTGTATACAACTAATTTAGTGTTTCAACTAATTTCTCTCGTATTCCATATGAATTTGTTCAGGTGACTTCCTACCATACCAGCTTTGTTGATTCTCTTGTCTATTTCCATATTTAATTTACCATCTTCACTAAAAATCGTGCCTAAGTAGCTGAAATGTTTTACTTGTTCCACAGGTTTTCCGTTCACAAAGCAGTTGACATTTTCAGCGATTCTACCTATTTTCATTGTCTTTGTCTTTTTATTGATGACCTTCATACCATATCTATTACAACGGCTATTCAATTTAGTCAGGGAATCTTACAGACTTGTAGCGGATTTATTTAGAAGTATAACATCGTCCGCATAAAGCAAAGAGCTGACATTAACATCTCCAATTTTGATGTCATGTTTAATACCACTTTCCTTCATAATGTGATCCATATAGATAATGAATAGCAGAGGGGATAATGTACATCCTTGTCTCACACCAGATTTAACATTAAACCACCTTCCTGTACTTCCTTCAATTCTAACTGCTGACTTACAACTCAAATAAAGACTAAGTATTGCTTGATATAATGCCCCATTGACACCTTATAACTGTAGCGTATTGAATAGTTCTCTCTTGGCACCTTGTCATATGCCTTTTCCAGATAAAAAAAACTTAAATACAGATCTTTGTTATATTCCCATGCTTTCTCAACTATTTGTCGTAAAGTGAAGATCTGATCCTGACAGCCTCTATTTGGCCTGAATCCAGCTTGTTCTTCACCAAGCTTTTCTTCCACAATTCTTCTCAACCGTTTCTCAAGTATACTTGCATAAATCTTACCAGGAACACTCAGTAAGAAAATACCTCTGTAATTCTCACATTCAGTTTTATTTCCCTTTTTATATATGGGTACTATGAGAGCTCTACTCCAATCATCGGGAATTCGTCCCTCTCTCCAGGCTTTCTGAACTATGCAGTGCAGCCACTGCAAGACTTTTATACCACCATACTTAAGCATTTTTTGGAGAATATCATCTACTCCTGCTGCCTTTCCACATTTCAAGCCTTTGATGGCTTTTTCTACTTCAAGAATTGATATGTATTCCTCACTGTATGCCTGTTCAGTGTTTTTTACCACTGTGCTGTCATCACTGCTTGTTTCATTTAGCAATTTTTCAAAGTAATTACTCCATACTTCAAGGATATCTTTTTCTCCCGTTTTCATGTCATCTTTATCATCTCTAACTCCTTTTGCAGCACTCTTTCCTCCATTCCTAAGCTTCTTCAACAACCTCCAGAATATTTTGCCACCTTCTTGATATTTATTTTCTATATTCTTGCCAAAGTCCTCCCGCGACTTTTATTTAGCTAGTTTTACACAGTGTTTAGCTTTCTTACTTTTGTCTCTATATTCTCTAAGAACACAAGCTGACTTATTTGCCAGGAACTTTTGATATGCTTTCTTCTTTTCCTTCACTGCCTCTTTAAATTCCTGTGTCCACCATGGAGTTCTGATTTTTCTATCCTTGCAGACAACCTCACCACATGCCTCTCTGGCGGAATCAGTCAGTGTTTTCTTCAAGGCTTGCCACTGAATCTCCAAGGTTTGGTTCCTGTTCTCAAACTCTTTCATTTTTTCTTCAATAATCTTTCTGTATTTTAGTCTACAGTTCACGTCTGAGAGCTACTTAACTTTTATTCGCATTAAAACTTTCTTACATGTTATTCTTTTCAATATGAAATTCAATTTTATCCTTCTCAAGACTAAATAGTGATCACTTCCAATTTCAAATCCTCTGTACACTCTAGTGTCCTGCACCAGGGAGAAAACATCACTATCAACAATAACATAGTCAATGAGACTTTTCTTATTCCTTGCCTCTTCTCTCCATGTTAATTTGTTCACATTTTTATGTTGGAACATGGTGTTAGTAATAACCAGTCCGTCTCCTAAGCAGAAATCCAACAGGTATTTGCCATTATTATTAGCTTTGCTCTTTTCTCTAAATTTTCCTAAAATATTTTTGTATGTCTGACAATCATTTTCTACTCTGCTATTTAGATCCCCAACAAGGACTAAATTTTCATTTTTCATTGTCAGTTGCTTTCTCTAAAGCATCAAAAAATTCCTCCACTTCTACCCCCTTAGTAGAACCTTCTGTGAGACCATAGACACAAATCAGTCACAATGTCCAATTCCCCATTTTCATATTTCCCCACATCACTCTACCAGAGACTGCCTGCCATTCAAGAAGATTAGCCTCGTATTAGTGTTGAATACTATGGCTACTCCTTCTTTTCCTTGATTGTTATTGCCTGAAGATAACATTTTGTATTTATTGCTCTCAGAAAGATCTCACCAGTTTTTGTCTTTTTTGTTTCAGTCACCCCTATTATGTTGATCTGGTACTTATCTAATTCTTCAGCTAGCTCCATTTCTTTGCCATTCAGGCTTCTTATGTTGATAGTACCGATCTTTACCTCTAATGATATTGAGTTAGGGTGTGTTTTCAGATTTGTTCCAGTAGCTGACTTTTTGCTGTTCACCCTGGTTCCCTGGCATAAACAACAGGGACCTTGTTTAACCGGGCAACGCCCTAGTCGGCATGAAATTTTGTCATGTTGTACCATCATTTTGTATTTTGGTTTAACCAATAAGAATACAATTTGGTCGTCTAAATCCCAAATTGCCAGCCCTTCCTCGTTCGTTCAGTATCCAGGTAGATATCCAACCGGGTGCATCACGAGAAGGTGAGGATTGGACATTGGGTCACAAGGCCTGGTCTTTGCATTCCTTTAAAGGCTGTGTGGAGGTCTCCTCTCATTTATATAGCTTTGACCCTTGAGTACCCCTTTGACGCTTTCTATCCACCATAACTTCAAAATCTCTAGCCTCATCAGTTTCTCCAACAATTCCACCATTATAATATGCTGTTGGATAACGCATCTCGCCAAAGTATATACTTTACACACTTACTAACATTCAACTGATAACTATTATCGTTTGCCTACAATTTCAGCCTATTCAAATCACTCTGTAAATGCTTTATTAATAGATCTTTGATTGCCCTACCTATGTTTGGATTATCAAAAAAAAAAAAAAAAATTGAAGATCTCTTATCAGGTTATTTCCAGTAGCATTAATATATAGATTGAAAAACAATAGACCAAGCACTGAGCCCCTTGAAGTACACACCACCAGTCACCTTAAATCTTGCAGATTCAAACCTAACGTGCTACTTTTTAATATTTGACTGTCAACCATCTACTGATCCGATTCAAGAGTTTATATTCCAATCCCGTATTCTCCAGTTTATGCAGCAGTCTTTCATGTGGTATCCTAACAAATGCCTTAGCAAAAATCTAACATTATCATAGTGTATGCTTTCCATTTATCCAACTCAACCGTAACATTGTTATAAAATATGAGCAAATTGCTAAAATGTGACCTTCCTTTAGTAAACCCATGCTGCTCCTTGCAAAGTATAACTTGTTTACCACCCATTTTTGTATGGGAGTTATTACCAACTTCTCTACAATCTTCACTACTGCACCAGAGATACTGATAGGTTCATAATTAGACAGTTTTTGCACCACCCTTGTGCATATGGGATTATCATTTCAATTCCTGCAAGATCTTTCCTGAACTAAGACTCAAATTATAAAAACATATCTAGGGCCTAGCAGTTTGGCTGAACGTTCCTTTAACATACGTGCTGATATCCCATCTGTCCCTATTGCCGAATTCTTATCCAGGTTATTGTTAGATCCTGAATGGAGGATTTTCTAAGAAATTGTTCATTCAGAATCTAACATGAAAATTTTAACCAATTTAAGATAATACGTGCACACCAGCAGAAAGTAAGAAAGACCTTGTTTGTTGTATATGAGAATGTGCATTAATATGTGTAATGTATTGGAAATATTTTGTTGTCAAACGGAAGACTAAATTAGAGATTTGTGTCAAATTAGTGATTCCATGTAAAAGAAATATTAGCTTGAATTTGTGTCCTACTAAGCTATCTAAAATAACGTAAGTCGCCAGACAGGTAATGAGTAACAGTTCAAAGGTCGCGTCTAAAACGCACGTATTGATCGTAATGCCGAAGGCTACAGCTTACTCAGAAAGTGATTTACGTGCACTTTCCGTGAAGACAGCACCTAACAGCAAAAGGGAGAGTAAAGGATCATCTTAAGCGCATTAAAAGTAAAGGGTCATGTGAAAAAGGATACAGCAAAAAGAGGGTGCTAGAATACAAAATATAAGGCAATGCGTGCCATATTGCAAGGCCTTTTTTCCGGATTTTCATCTTGCGGATTCTTGATCAGTGGTTGGGGAAAAGACGAGCCAGGGTTCTATGATGTCGGACAATGGGCCGTTTTCCTGATTATGCCGAAGAAGATTCCACGCAGAGCCATACGCGAATCATCAGCCTATGCAGAATCGTGCCAGTCGCTGGATGTCCCATCGGAAAGGAGCAGAGATAGCCCTTAGTTGCGGCAGAAACTAGTTAGAGTCCGGCAGCAGTAGAAAGGACGATGTAGCCAAAAGACCAGGCGCTGAGATAGCCAATCGAAGGATGACCAGAACAATTCTGTTGGACAAGGAATTGTCAGGAACGAATCTCTAATTGAATGTGACTGAAATGATAAGTGTAGTTCGTTTAGTAGATAACCTTAACTGAGAAAGCAACAAGTTGTGTAATATGTACTTTTATGAATAGCATACATGAGAGGATCTTAATTTAGTGCGATATTTCATTGCTTTCCATTGTTTTTGTATGATTATCATTTTGATCTGTCTAGGCGAATTTGATTAATTTAGAATTGTTTAACTATCTTAGCATGAGATTTAACTTAGCAAGAGATTTAGAAGTTTTAGTATTTTGATTCAATTTAGTTGTACTTGTCTTTTAGTTCCAATAAACATGTTTTATTGCATATGCCTTAGTCATGCCTGAATTCGAGATATCAAATTACCACTTATGAAATTAGAACCTTAGCGGGAGAAATTTTAGATATATATTTAAGTAATAGATCATTGGTCACAACTGCAAAGTACCGATATCTATTTAAGTGCATGTTAGAGTGTATGCCAATGATCTAGGAATATTTCCCTGAACTTGAATTAATTCTTGTTTTTGGATACTGGCTGGCGCAGTATAATACAAATTTGCCAGTATCCGAAAAGGGAATATCCCTGGGTAGAATCAAGATAGGCTACACAGAAGAAAAGATAATAGAGGTTAAAGAGGTATACAAGTTTAGAAAATAGAGAGGAAACAACGACGTAACATTATGTAATGGCTCTAGAATCTCTTCGTGCACCTCCATCTCTTTATCCAGTGTAGTGGTAGCACTGTGCATTTATATACACCAATCTGATAGATCTTAGCAAAGTGAGCACTCATTATTGGAACTATTGCATCTGCTTCTGATATAAAGTGTTGTAAAGTTATTTATTCTTCTGTCATATTACTCCCTTTCTCCTGTCTATCTGCAGTCCTATCAATTACTATCAATTTATCCTCATAATCTGCATTTTCCATAATCCTGATATCATCTTTGTAAGTCTTTGCAGCCTTTCCATTAACCCAGAAGACTAAATCTGTGCACATTCAGGTGCCATTACAGCATAGTCTTGTAAAGGACTTCACATCCTTTACAAGATGTAAAGGGTGTGAAGTAAAGTTATTCTTTTGAGCTACCTGTGTAGTGAATTTCTTTTCGTACTCCAACTAACTTTACTGGGCTGCACTTTATTTCACTAGAACATAATTTAATTTATAAGTGTCACATTTTTAGTTAACCCTGATTTGCAAACAAAGACTCAAGTTTTGCATTTTATTTTTTAATTTAAATGTTTAAAAGAAAAGTTTGAAAATAAGTCAGCAAGGAAGGTTTGGCTGGCTTCTGTTCTCAGCACTGAAAAGATGTTTTTCAGTATTTTGAATGAAATGTCAGTCTATTCTACCAGCACATAAATAGAGAGAATACTGTATACATGAGGCAATATAAGTAAAGAAAATAAGTCATATTAATAGAGGAAGTATATAGAAAATTTATCAGGGAAAATTTGGGAATTTTTTGATATGCAAGACATGAGTTTACTTTGATAAAGTTTAACTCCTTTATTCTCCCTAATAAAGAATTTGGGAGTTAATACAGATTAGGTCAGGGTTCACAATGCAAAAGTAAAACACAGAAAGGATTACTGTGGGACTGCAAACACTACACTGATTTATAGTGCCAACAGAGTTGCTTTACTCTTGATATGGTCATATTGTTATATATTATGATTATCTTTTTTATCTTTATTTCTCTTATTTCTGTTAACTTAACTATATACCTTTTAATCATACAATCTCCTCTTTAATATATTTCCTTATGTGTGCCTAACTCGACTCTACCTAGGAATGATTCCTTTTCAGATACTGGCAAATTTATTTTTTATTGCTGCGCCAGCCAATATCCTGTAACATGAGTTTATTCAGGTTCAGGGAATATTCCTAGATTGATTAGCATTCACTCTAACACACACTAAATAGATATCGGTACTAATTGCAGTCGTGGCCAATGATCTATCACTTAAACATATTCATCAAAATCCCTCCTGCTATGGTTCTAATTTTTTTATAAGTGTAATTTGAATTCTCGAATTCAAGCATGAGTCAGGTATATGCAACAAAACATGTTTATTGGAACTAATTACAATTACAACAAAATTGGATTAAAATACTAAGACTTCCAAATCTCTTACTAGGTTAATATCTCATGCTAAGCTAGTTACACAATGCTAAATTAATCAAAATGCACTCAGATCACAATGCTAATCACACAAAACAATAGAACTAAATGACGATATTACTCTAAATCAATTCTCTTATACATGCTACTCTTAAAGACATTTTATACAACTTGTTACTATCTGGTAAAGGTCATCCACAAAATACAAATACACATATAATTTCAGTCACATGCAACTATATAGATTCATTCCTGACTTTTCTTTGTTCAACAGAATTTTGTGGTCTCAAATTACAAATTCTTATCAGAGTCCTCTATGGATTGTCCACATAACTTAATCTAACATTAATTTCTATCTCTTTCAAAACATATAGTAAAGATCTTTACATTACCCAGTTCTTTCCGAAGATCTGTTAACTGCCCTATGTTGTTCAGGTCATCCTTCGATCAGTTGTTTCTGCGCCTGGCTTATGGCCACATCGTCCCTTCTACATTTTTCCAGACTCGAACTTATCACTGCCTCGACTGAGGGTTATTTCCGCTCCTTGGTTCTTGAGTGGGGCATCCAGCGACTGGCATATTTTCTACGTAGGCCGATGATTCGCGTGCAGCTCGTCTTGGGATCTTGCTCGACATACTCAGAAAGACTGCCAGCCGTCTGACATCGTAGGACCCTGGCTCGTCCTTTCTCCGTCCATTGGTCAGGAATCCTCGAGGTGAAATCAGGAACAAAAAGCCTCGCAATATGGCGCGTATTGCCCTCAAGATGATCCTCAATTTCCTTACTGCCATTAGGTCTGTCTTCTCGGGAAGCGTGCTTGCGTCATCTTCCGCGTATGCAGTACCCTGCAGCGTTACTGCCGACACGTGCATTTCAGACACGACCTTTGCACTGATGCTCTTTACTGTCTGGCGATTTATGACGTTCCAGACAGCTTAATAGGACAAAGTTTAACTACTATTTCCTTTTTACAAAAAATCATAAAATCTTATAATTCTCCAGTTTAGTTTTCGACTACAAAATATTTCTGATACAATTCATATACTATTACACAATTTCCTATACAACAAATCAGAGCTTTCTGCTAGTGAGCAGGTATTATCTAAGTTAGCTAGAATTCTCATGTTAGATTCTGAATGAATAATTTCTTAAAATTCGTCCATTCAGGATCTAGCAATATCACTGTTTTGATATGACCACATCTGAATTACTGTACTGAAATCCAACTTTAAAATTTCCAAATTGTTGGTTCACATGTACCAGTTTCTAGGGTGAACCAGCCATATGTTTACTCCTTTAACAATGACTTAGTTTTAGACAGATATTTGTTACCCTAGGTCATCCGTCATGTAAATAGAACTAGGATTGATTGTTTCTTCTAGATTGAATTTCATGTTGTAATCGTACTGTATAAAACCAAACTTGGGGGAAACACTTTTTTCTTGTCAGATGGAACAGTTGACAGTCCATCCGGCCAATGTGATGAGGAAAAGGGATTTTGTTTTTTCAGATCAGATTAAAAACAAAGGCCATCAAAGTGTTCTAAATGTTGAATGCAAGTAATTATTCAATTTGGTGGAGGGAGTTCATGGATAAGCACTCCTAAATTTTCACAAAAAAGTTTTTAAGAATATAGCATTTTACTTCTATATCACTAGTTCACTAACTTAGCTTGCACAGAATCAGTAGAATATCAGTAAAATAATGATGATCAACTGTTAATGTATAATTGACAACTTTTCTGGAAAAGTTTCTAACAGTTAAATTTGTAATAATATACTTTCCCTTGAGCCAAAGCTCAAAGGACTTCAGATTAAATGGATTTTACTATATGTTAATCGGGTTATAAAAGTTACTGAAATGCAGTAGTTGAATTTGCTTATCTGTTGTTTCATAACTTCAATTTATTAATAGCTGATTTTTTTTAGCAGATGATCTGTATAATCAAACTAAAATAGATGATCTTAAGCAGCTAAATAAATATTCTCAACATATGGCAAGTCCAGTTACCAATTTGCGAACAGGATCTTATGGTGGTTCTACATGCAGTTTACCAGACATTAGATCAAGGTAGATAAGACCGTAGTAGTTCACACTTATATAAACTTTAGTAGTCTCTACTTTAATAACTATATTTTTTATAATGATTTGAAAAAAGTAATGCAACATGATGTATAAAATATTTGTTACATGTTATATCATTATTTATGGTCCAAATGTTTTCTTTTCCTAATTTTCCTGAATTTTATTATTCCAAATCCCCAATTTTGCTGATTTCTTGCAAAAAAAAAAATTCCTTTCCCTCCCATGTTTATCATTGTAATATCCTTATCTTTTAGACTAAAGATATCTTTTAAAACAAATTTTCTCTCATATCTTATCTCATCATCTGTGTAACTAGGTTTCCTCTTTTGCTGCAGGCATTGCTTTAACTTTGAAGAGCTATTACTGTGTTGTAATCACCAAAGTCCAGAATGCTATTCTCATATCTGAAGAGCACTCAAAAAATTCTTCACTCAGTGCAGTAGCCATCATCCATTTAACAGTTTTCAATTCAAATGCAAAGAATGATAATAGTCTACTATAGGCCAAACATTATTTGGGATCATCATAAAAATATCAGTATTGTGTGTTCTGTTTAAACTTAGCTTTCTTAATCATTATTCTTTACAATGCAGTTTCTATGGTTTGTTTCACTGAGTGGTCACGTGATTAACAGACATCCAATTTTTATTTTGGTCTACTAAATATTTTTGTTATATTTCTCATATTCTAACTGTTGATCTTATATTATGCTATACTATCAGATGTGAATGAATATAATTCTCAGTTGTTAAAAATTATTTTTATTAGGTTTTTAATTCAAAAGAAAAAAGTGATCTGTACCTATAATATTTGTACCAGGTTCATTTCTTATGCATTTAATAATTAGTTGGTTGATTGGTTTGGATTTACAGCCAAACCAACTAGGCTGTGAAGCCCGTGTATTATGTATGGAAATTGTGTGTGCTTTTCTCACCAGTTTGCCTATTTTGTGGGATGAAAAACCCAAATTTCTGGGAAAGAAAATCCCTGCCACTCCTATATGGTATTTAATAATTTAAGGACAAGCTTGTTCATTCCAAGAGAAGTAGATTTAATAAATATTAATAAAGAGTAAATTATTATTATGAATGCACCTCCAAGGTGTCTAAGAACTCATTGAGGGAGGGCCCATTTAGATATGCATACTTAAATACCTGCCATATTACTTTATGAACACATTTACCAAAGACACTCATTCCACCCACATACACCATGAGAAGAACTTAAATCTAGCATGCTTCCTATCAACATCCCTAGCCACCTTTTGGGATGACCCTGGGGGTCTGCCTCCACTATCCATAAACTGCAAAATATCTTATATCTTTACTAAGATTCCCCTTACTAATTATTAATTTTCTATCATATCTGCTCTTCTCTTTATTCTTCAAAGACCACATTCCATCAGTCTGTCCTCAATTGCACAATTCAACAATTCATGGCATAGTCCAGTTATCATCTTGGTTACTCACCACTGTGTCTCCTCCTTGGAACCAGTGCATGCACATAGTAATCCAGTTGTGCTCCTATTGAGGCCTTGTAAAGTGGGAGTATAACTTCCTTATTTTCCTACAAGTTAGCTTTCTCTTTTAGCAGTGCTTGTTAGTCATTGTGATGATTGAACTACCTTAACAATATGTCCCTAAACTTGAACTCGCACTCCACAACAACCCTTAGTCTCTAGCTTCATTGATAACTTCCAGCATATTTCCATTAATATATTCTGCACTTATGATGTTGCTCCATCCAAAATGCATAACTTTACTTGACAACATTGAACAGACATTGTCATTTGCCTATATAGCAAATCTGTTCAAATCATCTTGCAGGGATTTTGTATTAGTTACATTTCTTATCACACTCTAGACCAGAGCCGTGCCGTGGGTAGGAGGCACCCTTGTGCAAAATTTTTTTCAGCGCCCCATAAAATAAGTTTCCATGAAAAATTTTTGTGGAAATTTTACTTTTTTAAAAGGACAAAACAGTTTATATGCATACATAAAAATAAATTTTATTTAACAGTAGTAGAACATTGTAATCACTGAAATTCATTAATAAGGAATTTTTAATAATAAATTTTCAAAAATGTTTATTCCTTAATATATAAATACAAGAGAATTATATAAATATATATATATATATATATTTTGTTTATATATATATATAAACAAAAATTACATTTATTTTATATAAAAAGAAATATTACATAACAAAGATAATTTGGATATATGCTTTTAACTATATAACAATTAGCATAAATGTAGATTTATTTTATATATTTATCCATCTTGCTTTAGCTGCCACAAAATTTTTAATAATATCTTTAATGTCTAATGAATCCATAATATTATTTTCAATTGATATAATTGATAAATCCCTTAGATGCTCTCCAGACATTGTTGACTGCAAATAATTTTTTATTAGTTTCAGTTTTGAAAAACTTCTTTCCCCTGATGCTACAGATATCTATAATGTTAAATAAATACGAATCACAATCGCAGTATTCGGAAACGTGTCAGTTAATTTATTTTCGTATATATAATTTAAAACATCCTGAGGAGCCGACTCTTTTTTAATAAAATATTGCAAAGTTTTTAATTCCTCAAATAAAGTCATACCATCAATATCGCGATTGTTGGAATCTTGATTGTCACTCAGTTTAAAGTGCAAATCTTTACAATGTTTCATTAAATCTTCATCACTCCAATCTTTTAATTTGCTAATGTCTCTTTAAAGTCCTCACTATGTTGTTTTAAGAGTATGAATCTTTCTGTGACTGAAGTTATTGTCGTGTCTAAAATCATGAAGAAAAAATTTATTTTAAAATTTTGTTTAGGATCATGCGTTGTCTCATCTGATGCTTCGTAACCAAACATTCTTGTTTTTGTTCTTTTGCGAATGTCTGGAAAAATAGGATCAATATTAAGATCGTTTGCTACTTCTTCAGTTCTAATAATATTTTCAAAATATTGGTCTGTTCGGCAAGTATTTAATTCTTGTATAACATAATCAAGATTTTTTGTAATTTTTCCTATATCAGATGTTGGATTCTGCATTATTTTGCTTGCAACATTTACAAGACTTAAGATTTCATACCAAACATTAACAGAGCAAATAAATTTAAACGAATAAATCTTTGAAATTAAGTTGTCTGCCTGAATTCTAGAATTGATATCTTTAGTTTCATCTTCCGTAATATCAAAAATAGCCTGGTAAATTTACTTGATATTATTTTTAAGTGGCTTTATTGCTTCTACTCTACTTTCCCACCTAGTAGCAGAAAGTGGTTTCAAATTAAAAACACGAATGTGTTTTTTTTAATATAGCACACTTTACAGATATTGAAAAATAATTATATAATTCCTGTATTACCCCAAAAAAATTTAGTTTCACAGGATATCTTAGCTGCATCATTAACTACCAAATTTAATGAATGAGCAGCACAAGGAATAAAAAAAAGCCCTTGAATTTATTTCAAGGATTTTTTTTCTGCAGTCCATTATGTTTGCCTCACATATTTGAACCATTATCATAAGCTTGGTCGTGTAAATCTGAAATGTTAATATTCAATAATTTTAAATAATTTTTTATAAATTGAAATAGTCCTTGCCCAGTGTGGTATCTTCTACAGATTGAAAACCCAAAAAATGTTCATGAATTTTTGCTATATTTGTATCTTTATTTTGATTAACAAATCTAATAACAATAGATAATTGTTCTGTGTGGCTTATATCCAGAGTAGTGTCAAGAATTAATGAATAATATTTTGCCACTTTAACCATTTCTAAAATTTTTTTGTTTTATAGCTTCAGAAATTATACGGATGATTTCATTTTGTATTTTATCACCTAAATAATGAGCAATGTTACTTTTTTGTGATGTTTGGATGTGATGCAAGTGTTCTTTCATTATCGAATCAAATTTAGTGAAAGTTTCTACTAACTTTAAAAAATTGCCGTTATCATTTTCAAAACGTTTTTGTGAAGAATCTCTAAAAGCTATACACTGTCTTGATAAATATTGTATTATGTAGATTAACCGTTCTATAACAGATTGCCAATATTTTTTCTCAGTTTCGTAATAATCTTTGTTGTGTGCAATCCATAATGCATTTCTTAATCACCGACATTTTAAATTCGCTGTATTTTGAACAGTTTTTAATGTGTACAGAACTTGTCTCGTGTATTTTTAGTATATGACTCAAATGTTGCCAATCGTTACAACCGTATTTGTTAGTAAGTTGGGAATTTTGACTACCAAATATTTTGTAATAATAACAGAAAACCGAATTTCGCGATTCTGAATAAACTAAATAACTTCGTAAAAGTTTTTCTCCATTTGCTAAAGTTCGATAATAGTCATCATCATCATCATCATCATCAAATTCCTGCCATGTACCCTCAAGGGGTGTACAGGATATGACAGTACTACATGAAAAAATTACATCATTACTAACTTCCTATCAACAATTTTCCTCCAAATCAGTCTGTTACTTGTCAAGACTCCAACATTATCAGATCTTATATTTCTATCATCTAAGGCACTTTGTACCGTATCAATCCACCTATATCTTGGTCTTCCTCTGGGTCGTTTTCCT
The DNA here is from genome assembly GCF_054136105.1 of Typopeltis vanoorti. Classification (NCBI taxonomy): domain Eukaryota; kingdom Metazoa; phylum Arthropoda; class Arachnida; order Uropygi; family Thelyphonidae; genus Typopeltis; species Typopeltis vanoorti. The sequence continues at coordinate 82,176,498 of NC_143565.1, forward strand.
GCCAACCTGGCAGAGAACACTTGTTTTGCTAATCTTTCCTCTCCCATTCTATTTAAGTGACCATACCATCTGAGATTAGCTCTGCTAACGCATTCCTGGATGCTGACAATGTCAAGTTGTTTCCTAATATCCTCATTTTTAATATGATATTGCCATTGATGCCATCTGTTCACGCCTCGAATCTTTCTCAGGACTCTCATATCTGCGGTCTCTAGTCTTTGGTCAAGTGTTTTACTTCTGACCCAGCTCTCAGATCCATAAGTTAAAATTGGTTTGAACACAGTCTTGTATACAGCTAATTTAGTGTTCCGACTAATTTCTTTCTTATTCCATATGAATTTATTCAATTGACTTCCCACGATACCAGCTTTGCTGATTCTGTTGTCTATTTCTATATTTAGTTTACCATCTTCAGTAAAAATTGTGCCTAAGTAGCTGAAATGTTTTACTTGTTCCACAGGTTCTCCATTCACAACACAGTTGACATTTTCAATGATTCTGCCTATTTTCATTGTCTTTGTCTTTTTATTGCTGACCTTCATACCATATCTATTACAACAGCTATTCAATTTAGTCAGAGAATCTTGCAGACTTGTAGCGGATTTATTTAGAAGTATAACATCATCCGCATAAAGCAAAGAGCTGACGTTAACATCTCCAATTTTCATATCAGGTTTAATACCACATTCCTTCATAATGTGATCCATATAGATAATGAATAACAGAGGGGATAATGTACATCCTTGTCTCACACCAGATTTAACATTAAACCATCTTCCTGTACTTCCTTCAATTCTAACTGCTGACTCACAACTCAAATAAAGACTAAGTATTGCTTGATATAATGCCCCATTGACACCATATAACTGCAGCGTATTGAATAGCTTCTCTCTTGGCACCTTGTCATATGCCTTTTCCAAATCGACAAAACTTAAATACAGATCTTTGTTATATTCCCATGCTTTCTCGACTATTTGTCGTAAAGTGAAGATCTGATCCTGACAGCCTCTATTTGGCCTGAATCCAGCTTGTTCTTCACCAAGCTTTTCTTCCACAATTCTTCTCAACCGTTTCTCAAGTATACTTGCATAGATCTTGCCAGGAACACTCAGTAGGGAAATACCTCTGTAATTCTCACATTCAGTTTTATTTCCCTTTTTATATATGGGTACTATGAGAGCTCTACTCCAATCATCGGGAATTCGTCCCTCTGTCCAGGCTTTCTGAACTATGCAGTGCAGCCACTGTAAGACTCTTATACCACCATACTTCAGCATTTCTGGTCGAATATCATCTACTCCTGCTGCCTTTCCACATTTCAAGCCTTTGATGGCTTTTTCCACTTCAAGTATGGATATGTATTCCTGACTGCATGCCTGGTCAGTGTTTTTTATCACTGTGCTGTCATCACTGCTTGTTTCATTTAGCAGTTTTTCAAAGTAATTACTCCATACTTCAAGGATATCTTTTTCTCCTGTTTTCATTTCACCTTTATCATCTCTAATTCCTTTTACAGCACTCTTTCCTCCATTCCTAAGCTTCTTCAACAACCTCCAGAATATTTTGCCACCTTCTTGATATTTATTTTCTATATTCTTGCCAAAGTCCTCCCATGACTTTTGTTTAGCTAGTTTTACACACTGTTTAGCTTTCTTACATTTGTCTCTGTATTCTGTAAGAGTAAAAGCTGACTTATTTGCCAGGAACTTTTGATATGCTTTCTTCTTTTCCTTCACTGCCTCTTTAACTTCCTGTGTCCACCAGGGAGTTCTGATTTTTTTTATCTTTGCACACAACCTCACCACATGCCTCTCTGGCAGAATCAATCAATGTTTCCTTCAGAGTTTGCCACTGAATCTCCAAGGTTTGATTCCTGTTCTCAAACTCTTTCATTTTCTTTTCAATAATATTTCTGTATTTTAGTCTACAGTTTACATCTGAGAGCTGCTCAACTTTTATTCGCTTTAAAACTTTCTTACATGTTATTCTTTTCAATATGAAATTCAATTTTATCCTGCTCAAGACTAAATAGTGATCACTTCCAATTTCAAATCCTCTGTACACTCTGGTGTCCTGCACCAGGGAGAAAACATCACTATCAACAATAACATAGTCAATGAGACTTTTCTTATTCCTAGCCTCTTCTCTCCATGTGAATTTGTGCACATTTTTATGTTGGAACATGGTGTTAGTAATAACCAGTCCATGTCCTGAGCAGAAATCCAACAGATATTTGCCATTATTATTAGCTTTGCTCTTTTCTCCAAATTTTCCCAAAATATTTTTGTAAGTCTCACAATCATTTCCTACTCTACTATTTAGATCCCCAACAAGGACCAACTTTTCATTTTTCATTGTGTCAGTTGCTTTTTCTAAAGCCTCAAAAAATTCCTCCACTTCTACCTTAGTAGAACCTTCTGTGGGACCATAGGCACAAATAAGTCTCATTGTCCAGTTCCCCATTCTCATATTTGCCCACATTACTCTACTTGAGACTGACTGCCATTCAAGAAGATTAGCCTCGTATTTTGTGTTGAATACTATGGCTACTCCTTCTTTTCCTTGATTGTCATTGCCTGAATATAACATTTTGTATTTATTGCTCAGAAAGATCTCACCAGTTTTGGTCTTTTTTGTTTCAGTCACCCCTATTATGTCGATCTGGTACTTATCTAATTCCTCAGCTAGCTCCATTTCTTTGCCATTCAGGCTTCTTACGTTGATAGTACCGATCCTTAACTCTGGTGATGTTGAGTTGGGGTTTGTTTTCAGATTTGTTCCAGTAGCTGACTTTTCGCTGTTCGCCCTGGTTCCCTGGCGAAAACAGCGGGGGCCTTGTTTAACCGGGCGACGCCCCAGCCGGCATGAAATTTTGTCATGTTGTACCATCATTTTTTATTTTGGTTTAACCAATAAGAATACAATTTGGTCGGCTAAATCCCAAATTGCCAGCCCATCCTCGTTCGTTCAGTATCAAAGTAGATACCCAACAGGGTGCACCACGAGAAGGTGAGGATTGGACATTAGGTCAGAAGCCCTGGTCGGTTCTCCGCATTCCTTTAAAGGCTATGTGGAGGTCTCCTCTCAGTTATACAGCTTTGACCCTTATAGTATGAATTGGAAAGCTTGCGGCCAGATTTATCTTTGGGAAATTCTTTATTAACTACTTGACGCGAGCAATGCTCAACTAAACAATCTCTAAGTTTGGTAGTTATATGATTTGGCCAAGTACCTGGATCATTAACATTAAAATTTAAAGTAAAATTTGAAGTTTCGTGTTTCGCTGAATCGGAATCCAATATTTCTTCTGCTGCAACTTCTGTAAACAATCCAGTTAGGCCAGTTTCATTTTCACATGTAACATTTGTTTTTTCATAGTTATCTTGTGTCCTCTCTTTTTCTGTAGTAGAGCTATACAGAGTACTTGCTTCGTCAGAACTTTCTGTTCTTCATTTTTTATGTGGTCCTGAAGTTAAAAATTTATTCAGCGATCCAGCCAATTTATGTTGCAATTGTCTTTTCCTGTTTTGTGCACCAGATAACTTCTTTGGCTTTTTTTCGACATCTAGGGTTTACACACTTGGTTAGACTTTAAAATAAGAAGAGCGTTAAAAGTTGTCCACCAAAATAAATAATAATTTCTGAAATTTTCCCTTAAACTTATTTTTTAATTGCTTAACTGACTATTATTTTTAAAGTGAATGGCCCAAGACTATTTTTTTTTATTACAGAATTTGATTTTTCAGATGTTTTGAATAATAACTATGCTTACATTTTAGGTATTTTTTGAAAATTAACATGTAGAGATATTGGCCACTGATTGATTTCTCAGTGATATTTATTTAATATTTTTTACATTCTGGTAATTGTTTAATAATTAAGAAATTTCTAGAATATTAAAATTATTTATCAAAGAAAGTAGCAAAAGGACCCCAACCCCAATGTCTTCCAACCAGAAGAAGAACAAATATATAAATAAATCTCTTATTGAAAATTATTTATTTTCTAGACGTCTACCCAACATAACATAAAAATCTTTTGTTTTCAAAATAAGATAATTAACTAAAATGAAACAATTTAACTGATTTTCAAACTTAGCAAAAAATATAATAGATATACTTACTTTGCGTGAATAATAATCCAAATTCACAAAAAATTTACTAAACAATAAATATATTTTATAAAACAAAAGGCAACTGCCCAGTAACACTGTTACTGTAACGCACAAAACGAAATGATGCAAAAATACACCAAAAAAGTATCAAGAAAGGGCCAATTGCAGTATGTATAAACAAAGATCATCTAAAGGGTTTTATAGCTCATAAATAACCTATGTTTATTAATTTAATTCGAGCTGTCAGCGTGCTGATAGTCTATCCTGCATATATACGGGATTTTTAGCTATGGTCCCTCAGCTGATTAATATATTTATAATTTATAAACTTTATAAACTCCTCTTTGCCGACGACCAAATAATAATTACAAATTCTGAAGATAAACTACAGAAAGCTATTTTAGATCTAAATGAGATATCCAAAGATTATGGTATGATAATATCAACAGAAAAATCAAAAACTATGTCCTTTAAAGGACAAGATCCAGCAAGAACTAAAATAGTAATAGATAACAAGAGCTTAGAACAGGAATTCATTTAACTACCTAGGATGTACGATCACATATGAAAACGAAAAAGATATAAACGTAAGAATTGCAAAATATTTAAAAATAACAGGCATAATTAACTCTATATTTAAACCAAACCTAGTTCAAAAACAAACCAGACTAAAAGTATACAATACATTAACCCTACCAGTCTTAATGTATGGAAGCGAAATCTGGACAATAAAACAAAAACCATATGTTGCACCTGCTGTATATAGCAGTTTCTGTTGGAGGGAGGATGTGATTCATTGGTATTTATATTCCCAGTTGTCTGTAATTGCACTATTTGTTGAAAAATATATTACACAGTCTGCAAATGATATCTGTGAACCTTATCCGGTGACATGATAAAACTAATTGGTTTTCGTGTTTCTGCAGTATAATAGCTGTTGGGGATAGCGTATTGTTTACTGCAGGGAGCGAATTATCGCTCAAATGTGAAATTCAGGGCGAATAGAGACTCCAATTTGAGTAGGAGAATTCATGCATAATATAATTTAATATATATATAGACTATAAAAGTTTATGAAATTCACATCATGTGATACTTTATGGGTTGTTTCCTTATGTATCTAATAAGTGGGTTCTAAAATGTTTAGTTTTAGTATGTATGACTATAATTTTTTTTATTAATAAAATATAATGAGCACATATTTAACTGTCAATGGGAAACGGCGCCTCTTTATTTGGTAAACTAAATGCTCTATTTTTGTAAAATATCTTGTTGCCGTAATACGGCTGAACGAGCACCCTTATTAAGCAGCGCTGTGAGGCAGGCTGCCTCTATGCTACATCCTGTCGACAGTACTGGGCAAAGCACGGCGTAAGAATGAATTCAGGGTCTGTCTTAAACTAACAATTTCCAATAAAACTATAATAAACAATCGAGAATATTTATAAAATTTTCGCTGAGTCGATGCTTACTCTGTGAAATAAAATCTGTGGTAATATTGATAACATTTCACTTCAAACGATATAATTCAAGAATAAGAAAATTTATATATTTTTTATTGTTTCCCATGGTGAAATGGCACCCCTATCTTCAAGCGTCCTTGTGCAGTGCACAACCGCACCCTGCTCTAGACCATCTCTGGTATCATTAATATCATTAACTCAATGTCATGCTAAAGTAATTGGGAAAGCATATGTATATTGTATAAGAGATATTCCAGAGTATTTTCAAATATCAAAAAAGGAAGATGAATATAGCACCAATGTGTGTTTCCTGAAGATATAAGTACATGTCAGAGGGAAAAATTTTTTCCTAATTAATTTTATAATGAAACCTCATTGAGTTATTATTATCATCAACATATTTTCAATGTTGTTTCTGCAACTAATACAAACAAGCATTGTTTGCGATTTTAAATTATGTATTTTATGTAATAAATATAATAGCAAGCTTATTATGTTCAATAATTTTGCTATTAATAAAAATTTTAGAAGTAGTATATACATGTATTTTATGATTTTGATAATAGTGGAGTTTTCAATAATCATTTATTTATTCCACTGAGACATGACCACCATATCCTAATGAAACCTTTTGCTGTGTTCATCACTACTATGATTAAGTTGAATAGGAAGAAATCGGATATGAATCAAAAGTTGCTGGCTACTAAGTCAGCATGTTCTTTTAGAGATTATAGAGGAAAATGCAGAGAAATTAATATTCCAAGTAACTAATCAAAAGTCATAAAGTTTTGGAAAGAATATAAAAGATAAATATGAAGGCAGCAAAAACTCAGTTTAGAAAGGGAGGAATGAGCACCACAAAAGGAATGGCATATTACAACCAAGGGATAAATAATGCCTTAACATCTCATTCACAATGTTAACTTAATCAAAAAATTGACATCACCCAAGAAATCTAAAAACAAAAGGAACTTAAGAGCAACAATGCTGATTTTTCTACATCATTTGGTTTATCTTATTTACTTTCCTTCATAACTGTCTATATCTGTGGATCAGTAAATTGTGCCTTATTTTATTTTAAACTCCATTTATTCTTTAGAAGAGATGAGTTAAGCACTGTTGTTGTATAATTAGAGGGGCCCAATCCATTTCTTAGCTCCCTGTATTGCATCTCGTTACTAGATGTCTACTTGGATGCAGTAAGCTGGCAGTTTAGGACTTGGCAACTAAATTATGTTATGTTTTTCTGAAACTTCTTTTTAATGTGACTTCCACTCATGAAAGATCAATTTTCCTGCTTTCATTTAGGAGTGTCCCTTTTTTTAATGTCATTGGCTTTTTACTCAAGAATTCTTAGGATATTACAGGTGTATTTTTTTGAGACAAATGTATGCAGAATAATAGAGGAAGAAAAATCGCACATACCTTTTTTTGGATGTTGTTGGCTGTCTTCTTTCTGCGATGTGAATACTTCTGCTGTTAGGGTGTTTAAAAGGAGAGCGAGTTTTGGAAAAAGTGGGGGGATGTGTGACAATGTGGGAGAATTAATTTGAAAAACCTGGGTTTTTTTATATAATATATACATATATTATTATTTTTAAGGGTGCTTTTTTTGGAGGGGGGGAAGAGATGAAAGAGGGGCTGAAAATAGAAATCTTTTTTGGGGGGGTATGGGAAAAGGGGGACAGAGGAGAGGGTTAGCGGGGTGTGAGCCGTTTCGACCGTGTGTCGTTCTCGGAACTCATGGGGTAAGCGGATGCTATGTCACATTGGCTTGGTGTTTCTGCCTTTGAAGTGCTCTTACTAGTCAGAGTTGTGACCTAATTTTTATGTTACAAAAGCAGACAAAATAGTCTTAAAAACAATAGTTTTTTAAGAGGAGTAACATAGGAATTTTCCCAGAAATAATACCTATATAGCTTCTCATATTTGTATTTGCTATGGTTGAGTAGAGTGGCCTTCTTCCAGCATATCCTGTGGTGGATATCTAAAGCATGGTCTGTAAGTCCAGCGTGGCTGTAATGGTGGAACTGGATGTAGTCCATTTGTTCAGAAATACTGATGTTGGCTGTCCTGCCTGTTAGGCTGTTGTACGACCAACCTTATTAGGTTCCAAGTTCTGCAACTGCAAGGAACATGGTAAACACCTAGTATATATAGAGAATGTGACTGGTCTTTGGGAAAGCAGATAAAGGATACCCATTGTGGTCTTTAGGTGGTTATAAGGTTGTATTTCTTTAGGATTTTTGTTAATTTTTTGGATGTGTGCCAAATATATCACATGGTGATACTTTGTATAGTCTGTTCTGGAGGGATTGCAGTTTTGGGGTTTAATATTTTTGAGGTTTGGTTGGGGTTGTGGTCGTTGGCTAAGAAAGTTTTGAGAATGCAATCAACTTCAGTAGTTAGGGCACTGTTATCAGAACTGATTAATTTTGCTCTGTTATATAGGGTTTCTATAATCCCATATTGTTGGGGGGGGGGCTGTTGATGTCTCTACCAATATGTGTGGGTTTTCTGTAAATGGGGAATGACAGGATCCATATCAGGCTGGCATGTAATCAAGTTGTCTAAGAAGGAGAGAATGTTGTTTCCTTTCTAAGGTGAACTGGATCCTGCAATGTTTGATGTTTTAGATATGTTAAGAAAATGTTGAGAGTATTCAGGCCATGTGGCCGAATGGAAAACACATCATCTACTTAGCATAGCCAAACAGTGGGTTTATGTGGGGCAGATTTTATGGCTTTCTCTTCAAAGGTCTCCATGAAATAGTTGGACAGTGCTGGAGAAAGCAGGGAACTTATAGCTGTCCCCTCTATCTGTTTGTAGAATTTCCCTTGCCAAGCAAAATAGCCAGAGTTCATGGTGAACTGAAACAGGGCTGAGGTATTTATTGGGAAGAAATATGGCTTGGATAATGTCCAGGTTGTCTTTGAGTGGGGCATTAGTGAATAGAGAGGACATCAAAGCTGACCTTTATGTCAGTGTGTTGGAGTGTGAGGTTTTCTGTGGTGACTTTAAAGTGAGCTGAGCTTTTTTATGTGTGAATCAGTATTGTCAGTATATTGTGAGATCACTTTGGCCAATTTGTATGTAATATCATATTTTATTTATGGATTTTTGGTAGCCCATATATCTGGAGGGAGGGTAAGAGTTAATTGGCTTTCATTTATTAGTGATATTTTTAAGAAGTCTGTGAAGTGCTCTGATCTGTGTATTGGTTGGGGTCATAGTCTAAAGGAAAGTAGGTAGAGCAATCTCTAAGCAAGGAGGCAAGCCTACCTGTGTCATCTTTTTGGTTAAAAAGCTTGCCTCCCTGCTTAAAGATTGCTCCACCTACTTTCCTTTAGACTATGACCCCCCACCAATACATAGATCAGAGCACTTGGAAGCCCATGTCCTCCTCTACTTCTAAAGAAAAGTAGGAGTAGAGGAGGTCATGGGCTTCCAAAAATCCATAAACAAAATGTGCCTGTATGCTCCATTATGGATGGTATTGATTCACCCACATACAAATTGGTTGCCTTTCTTCAGCTTCACTTACATAGGCACTTACACTGGGTAAGTACTGTGTGCACATACCATTGTTCTGTGTTCCTTCCCTGATGATGGCAATTTGAATTTGCCAAAATATGGAAGTATTAATTAAAAGTTATTGTAATTAATATTCAGTAAATGTAATTTCCTCAAAAATAATAGTTATGAATAGCCAAAATATAAGCCTTTCTACCAGTGTAAACCCTTAGTACATTAATATTGGGTGTAGTTTTTTTTTTTTTTTTTATGTAGCTAGATTGAAGGTTTGTGGGTTTCATAGTTTGTCTGATAGGTGCAGCAGAAGTATATGATAGAAACATATAAAGTACTTAAGAGCTTTTATTTAGTAGATGCTAAAGCAATTTTCCCATACATGATTAGATGAGAGAGAAAAAGAAGATAACCTAGGAAGTTGTTTAAAGGAAGCATGGCCATGAGGACTAGAGTTTTTACTTACAGGAAGCAAGATTACCTGAGAATGGTTATGCCATTTGGTGTTCATTTAAAACAATCTTCAGAATGTAAATTTACAAGCAAAAAAAAAAAAAGAAAAAGAAAGAAAGAAAGAAAAGAAAAGATTTCAAAAAAGCTAGATATCTTAGTTTGTATTCTTCTACTGTTGTTATTAAAATTATCAAAGTAGACTGTGGGAAATATGATTCTCATTCTATAATTGCTGTTATACTAGAAAAAAATCTGAGCATGGTTTTTATAAACTGGTCACTAGGAATGGAATTATATAAAAAAAAAAAAAAAAAAGTATATATGAAATCACTACAGGTAACCCTCGTATAATGCAGATGTTAGGTTCCATAGAAATGCCGCGTTATACGAGACATAGATCACATAGAAAAAGTAGGGTTAGGTTCCGAAATCGTTTTTTTTTTTTTTTTAAATTATATAAACAACAATGACATATCCAACAAAAACAATATTTTTATTTAATTCATGTAAGTTAAGCAAACATAAACTATGACAAATATGTAGTATAAAATTATAAAAATTAAAAATTGTACATAAATTTCATTGCGCATAATACATAAATGTTTTAGACACAATAAAATAAAGCGCATATTTTAATCGTCATCGCTGTCTTCAGAAATAACATTTCGTAGATGTTCTTTAAGTGGCCGGATGTCGTCACCACTTGAAATCTCTTGGACATCATTTGGATAATTCTCATTGCATACTTTGGCTGGTTTAGTCATCAAGAAGTCAGTAATAAGACTTTGCTTTCCACTATGTTGCAATTTTTTATTAAGTTCATAATATGGCACTAAACAAATATCCAATTGTCTCTTGAATTTTCCTGAGCACTCCATTGAGGGATCATTATCCATAAAATAACTTCCTAACTTTCTTGCCAAGTCCAATCCTTCTGCCAATTTCTTTAAACTGAATTCTTTTACGGATTCATCACAATCTGAATCTTCAGCAGAACTTTACCTGCTATTTGGTTCGACGCCATCTATTAATTGTTCCAGTTCCTCATTTAAATCTGTTTCTCCATCAATTAATTCACTAATTTTGTTTTCAACCACATCGCAAAAGCCCTCTCCACCAAAAATGTGTGCGACGTTTATTATACGACGTAGCTCGGAATCCACTGTTCCATTACAGCTTCAAATTTTGTTCCATTACAGCTTCAGGCCATATTTTTTTTCCAGCAAGCATTCAACGTAGAGGGTTTTAATTCCTTAACGGACAGAGAAATAATTTTTACACAATTCAATATTGAAAACTCTTTCCACGCTTGAGGCAGTGTCATGTTCGGATTAGATTCCATTTTTTCTAAAATTAATTGAAATGTTCGCCAAATATAATATGACTTAAATGTTAATATTATTCCTTGGTCGAGTGGTTGAATAAGTGAAGTAGTATTAGGCGGCAAAAAAAGTTATTTTAATATTCGGATGGCTTAAATTTGTTGGGTGGCCTGGTGCGTTATCTAAAATTAGTAGAATTTTGAAGTCCATGTTCTTTTTCTTTGTGTAACTTTCTACATCGGGTACAAAACACTTGAAAAACTAATTTTCAAACATGCTAGCTGTAACCCATGCCTTTTTGTTGGCCTGCCAATAAACAGGTAGGATGGACTTGTCGAGCCCTTTCATCGCACGAGGATTTGCAGATCGGTTAATAAACATTGGTTTTGTCATGTAATCACCTGATGTATTACTACAAAACAGTAGAGTAATTCTATCTTTGAAAACTTTGAATCCAGGAGCTGATCTTTCATTTTTCGAAATATAGGTGCGTTTTGGCATTTTTGTTTCTAATATAACCCAGATTCATCCGCATTGAACACCTGGTCTGCACTGTAACCACCTTCTTTAATGATTTTTAAAAGTTCTGCTGGGTATTTCTGGGCAGCTTCAACATCTGCTGATGCTGATTCTCCCTGGATTTTAAGATTATACAAAGAAAACTGCTTTTTAAAGTTTTCAAACCAACCCTTACTGGCAGAAAATCCATGCTGAGAGATTTCTTCTGAAGAATCTTGATCAAGTTCTTTTAAATGTTTATAAACTTTGAGAGCTTTTTGCTTAATAAGGTGTCCATCCAAAGGAATTTTCTTTTGAGTGTAATCTTCTATCCAAATCATTAGAGATTTCTCCATTTTTTCTATTAGAATATCGCAAACACGAGCAACACGCTTTGCACTTACCGTTGACCCAGTAATAACACTTTCTCGGATTTTATGTTCATTTTGTTTGATTGTTCGAATTGTTGATTCATTTAAATTAAGAGTCCTTGCAACAACTCCTGGTTTTTCTCCAATTTTCAACTGATCCAAGATTTTAATTCTTTTCTTCGAGAGAAATGAATTTCCTCTTAAATGTTGGTTTTTTCTCTTTCGTTGCAATTTTAGTAGCCATTACAATAAAAATAAACTTTTACATAAAAGCATTATATATGTATGTAACTCACCAGAAAATAAACTGCTCTGCTTGAGAATAACACATTTATGATTTTAAATGTGCTTTCCTGGCAGAAAACGAAGACAATTTTCAACAATAAACTTTATACAGTAAATGCTAGTGGCGAACCTATGGCATTCATGCCAGAGGTGGCACGACTGAGAATTTTGCTGGCACAGCAACGATTTACAGGTGATATCCTTTTATACGCTTATAAATTATTCAAGTTTTTTTTAATTGTTACAATACATACAAGCTGAATTTTGTTTTACACAAGACAGCAGCCATAAAGACATGCATATGATTGATGCGGTATTAACAAAAGATCGCGCGACCCAAAGACAAAAGCAACCAATAAGTGTTGAGTTGAAACACTAATTCTCTTCATTCGAATTCCATAACATCTGAAACTGTCATAACAACATTCACTATTAGTTTTAACACATTCACAACAGGGTGTCACTTATTGTTCCGATGGTACTTCTCATTACTGACTGGCTCAACTCACACAAACGTTTCAGCCCTTGGTTGAATTTTATGGCTTCTTGTTTGCGTTTGAGGTGGCAGGCGAACTCACACATTCATTATATGGCATGTTTCAATTCTTGGTAGTCTTTTATTTTAAGTTAGCCTTTGTGATCTGTCATAATGACATCGAGAATGTCAAATGCAATAAAAAAACACTTATTTCATAATTGAAAAAATTGGACAGTAGTTTTTAGTTAGATGCTGTGTTTCGGTGCAACATATAGTTTTGCTTAAGTCTATACAGCATAGTTTCTGTGAGAGGGGATTTATTAGTTAGCACCGTTTTTATTCCATCTGTTTCTAATTGCACTATTTGTTGAGAATGACACAGACTGCAAAAGCCCTCTGTACAGTACCTTATTCAGTGATACAATAAAATTAAATTCGATACTTATAACTTCTTGCGCGATATACGGGCAGACACAAATTTAACAAAGATGAAATTTGATTTTTAAGTCCTGCAGTGAAAAATATGAAAAAAAAAAAAAAAAAAATTTTTTTTTTCATATTTTGAAAAAATGCGTCCATTGAGCGCATATATATATATATATATATATATATATAATGTTAGTGCCAAAGTCCAGAATCTGGCAGTTCATGAAATGGCTGGAAACCACCTACGAGTAAAGGCGGAGTCTGTTGGCTTACTTGGGAAAAAGGATTAAAACCTAGCTTATAAAATTGCTTGGTATCTTTAACATAGTATATACCCAAGGTAAAAAACTTTCTACATCTTACTCTCATCCTGAGATTTTTATTTAATAAGGTCAAAGCACCTTGTGGCAACTTGTTTAGGTAAAATTTATAAGCTATGCATTACTTCAACCTTGGCATTTTTGGGTCTGGCTCCCACTGATGAGACCTCAATAAAGGTCGAAACCAGTCTGGGTAGTGGCCCTTACCTTTAATGCATAGCATCATACATCTCCGCAAGGGGATGTGCTTTGCATTAGAGAAAATACTAAGTAAAGAGCTTACTTTACCTTTATTACGAGTTGCCTCAGAACTATGTTCAGGCCCAAACTTGACTGACTTGTCTGTTTGCTTACTTGGAAAAAAGGATTAAAATCTAGCTTATAAAATTGCTTGGTATCTTTAACATAGTATATACCCAAGGTAAAAAACTTTCTACATGTCTAAACATGTTGAAAATTGTCATCTAGATGGCTGGTTCCAAATAGGATTGTGTAGTTTGGTTTGTTATAGCACAAGAGTGTTACTGCGAGTGTTTTGCAATACTGATCGTGTTGTTTTTATTTTGTAAAATAACGTAATGGCTTCAGCTTTGGAGGAAAAGGGACAGAATATTGAAGCGTGTAGTCCAACAAAAGCATGATATGAAAAATAGTTTTAGGAATGTGTTTTACTTTAGCCAACAGTTTCTGGCCATTACTAAAATTTGCCTGCCACAGTCTAATCTAATCACGCTAATCCAAAACATATGCAGCACTAATTCCTACTTTATTTTCATCCTTAGTGAAAACACATGAAAAACTTTGTTTGGAGAAATTTATTCCATGAACAAAACTACTCATATAGAATGTTATTGCATTCATTGTGTTTTTTTAAACTATCCATTAACTAAAGGTTTATTTAATCTTCTGTATCTTATATTTATCAGCTGAACATTCTGCAAAATCTAAACTTGAAGTTTTGTTGCTTGATAAAATGCACTTTTCATTATTTTCTTATGTAAATTTCATAAAATTTCCTATGTAATTCTAGTTCAAATGGAACCTCAAGAGAGAGGATACCAGGAAAACACACCATTGAGCATACAAGTAGAACAGCCATGGGTAAGAATGAATTTGTTTATTTTCTTTATTCACTTTCCTATTTCTTCTTTTAAATCACAAATTTGGCATTTGTTGTTTAAGAAAAGCAGATGTTTGCTTGCACATGTACCAAACAGTAACAGTTGTAGTAACCATACTTCATTAAATTACTTTTATAGATAAACGTTCTTTTACTGAATTATGGTTGTCTTAGCACTTATGCAGCATCTTAAGCAATTGGCTAGTGATCAGGCGGAAAAAATGTTCTAGAAATAAAATTCTTTATATATCATGTGTTGTTTACAATAATTGTATTCAATCATCTAAAAGATCCTTGATTACATGAGCAAGGCAAAATTGATTCTTGTTTACATAACATTTCTTGCTTTTATTATTATTATTATGGTCCCTCCAGAGAGTCAAAAGACTCATCGAGGGAAGGCACCTATTCTATAGCTCTCTATCTCCACCACTCAATCCATCAACTACAGTGAACCGCAATTACCATCATCATTTACACCAATGCCATCTACCACCCACTACCGCCACTAGTATTTTCACAAACATCCATGCCCACAGTGGGATTCAAATCTGCAGCCTTTTGGCTGGAGAGCGGATATGCTAACCGATTGGCCAACCATGCCAGCTAGCAGTTTGATTGGTTTGTTAACTGGCCAAACTTCTAGTATTGCCAAGAACATGTTTACTGCAACCATGTTCTAGGGACAGTTAAATTGAGAGTGACATCATTAATCATTCACACATGATTCACTGTAAGGAAAAACTGGGGTTTAGAAGTTTATTCCATTTTGATATGCTGTTCAGATATTCCCATCAAGCCTTATCCACCTTTCCTAATATGAATAAAAATTATTGTATTTGTATTCAGATTTCTGGGTAATCTCAATAATTTATTAATTTTAGTTACTGTATTTAATTTCTCTACCTGTTAGCTTTCCCAGTAATGATTAGTTAATACTCACATTTATTATCCTCAGCTAGGTAATGTAGCTTAAATGTATTAAAATTAATTTCATTAAATGTACTTTCTAATTTCAAAATATCTTCGAATGGCCATATTGTTAATTTGCTGTACTACATAACATTGCAATAATTTAGTCAAGTAAGTTATATGGCCAAAAACTTAGTATTAAAAAAGCTTTTTTAAAAATGTTATGCTGAGTGTAGCAAGTCTTTGTTATTGTAAACCCATTCATACATAAACCAATTTATGTAAATTATTGTAAACCCATTCATATGTTATGTTAGTGTCATTGGAAAACAGTTTTTTTTTTGGGGGGGGGGGGGGTTGATCACTTTTAGTTAGCAATCTTTAGAAAATCGAAGGAGGATACTGTTCCAAAAGACAACAATAGGTAAAATGAATGAAGAGAAAGAATATTTTACTCTGGGTTTAGAATGGAAATAGCAGCTACATGTGTTTTAATAGATTGCGAGGAGAGTAAGGAAAATGACTGATGCCAGTTCTGATTAATAGGAACTAGGCAAATATTTGTAGAAAATTCAAGCAGCAGACACTAAAAATCTCTGTAAAAAAGTGGAAGTTAATTGGTGAGAGATGGGTCATTTTCTCCTGCACCAAGTCAAATATTTTCATATAACTCTTAGGTGCACTGTCCCAAATGTAAAAGCATTATTCAATGGTTGGAGGGATTTATGATTTGTATAAATTTGTTGGTAATGCTTGATCAGTAAACGACCATAAGATGAGAAATTACTCTAAATTATTTAGAAATAAGAAGAGCAACTATGTGAGCAAGCTGTCTTGGCAACAGGTCTGACTTGTATGCTGAATTACCAATAATAACCTTATTCAGCAACATTATCTTGCTTCTGAAATTAGTGAATATTGACTAGAAGCTTAACTGAACTTTATTCCAATGAATGAATAAATTTCATTTTGTACAAGGTTTATCTTGAATTTGAAATGTTAATGAAGGTGGAACTCTAATAAGTGCTTCTAACAGTCGAAATAACAATGATACCCTTTGGAATTCAAATCCCATCGAGAATGCAAGATGCATTCATAAGCTTTGGAACTCAAGGTGAGTAAAGTTTATGTGGTGATGACTGAATTTTTACTCTTGGAAACAGATCATGAGTTCGATTCCTACCGTGAGCATAGATGTTGGTTTATAATATTCCCCTATTTCTGTTACTCAACAATCAGCTTCTTCATTCACTACTCACCTCAGTTTTCTCTTTTCATCTCAAATGTTGATTTGTGTATATATTCATTCTGAAATTCCATGTTACAGATGGCAACAGGGATGATATGCCAAAAAAAAAAATCATTATTTCCAGTATTTCATCAAAGTTAGAAGTGTTCCCTTATAATGCTAATTAGCATCATCAGAGAACAACATAAAAGTAAAGATTCATACGCGTACTGGAAGTTTATTTTGCATTTGGTTAGACTATAATAAATTTAGTTTAATCCTTTATCCAAGTGTAAGCAAACAAAGTTTGCTCCTGAAAATATCTTCAGGACTGAGGTAAGGTGGTGCAACACCAGGCAACTCCGAGCAAAGGTGGACCAAGTTCTCATCACTCCTTGTCTCAGTATCTCCCATAATGCAAAGCACATCTCCTTACGGACATGTATACTGCTATGCATTAAGGGAACGGCCACTACCCAGACCCATTTCAACCTTTATTGAGGTCTCATCAGTGGGAGGCAGACCCAAACGTGGAGATACTAAGGCAGAAGCAATAGGAGAGGTCATATTTACCTATAGGAGTTGCCAACAGATGTACCACCTTATTATTGAATTACTCTGGATTTAGAGAAAGATGTTGGAAGTTTATTTTGCACTTGGTTAGACTATAATAAATTTAGTTTGATCCTTTATCCAAGTGTAAGTAAACAAAGTTTGTGCCTAAAAATATCTTCAGGACTGAGGTCAGGTGGTGCAACTCGCAGCAAAGGTGGACCAAGCTCTCATCACTCCTTGTCTCAGTATCTCTCATAATGCAAAGCACATCTCCTTGTGGACTGTATACTGCTATGCATTAAGGGAAGGACCAAGGTGGTACACTGGTTGGCAACTTGTATAGGTAAATATGACCTCTCTATTGCTTCTGCCTTAGTATCACCACTCTTGGTCTGCCTCCCACTGACGAGACCTCAATAAGGGTCGAAACTGGTCTCGGTAGTGGCCCTTCCCTTAATGCATAGCAGTATACGTGTCTGCAAGGAGATGTGCTTTGCATTATGGGAGCTACTGAGACAATGAGTGATGAGAGCTTGGTCCACCTTTGCTGCGAGTTGCCTAGGGATGCACCACCTGACCTCAGTCCTGAAGATATTTTCAGGCACAAACTTTGTTTGCTTACACTTGGATAAAGGATTAAACTAAATTTATTATAGTCTAACCAAGTGCAAAATAAACTTCCAACATCTTTCTCTAAATCCAGAGTAATTCAATAATAAGGTGGTATGTACACCTGTTGGCAACTCGTATGGGTAACTATGACCTCTCCTATTGCTTCTGCCTTAGTATCTCCACATTTGGGTCTGCCTCCCACTGACGAGACCTCGATAAAGGTCGAAACCGGTCTGGATAGTGGCTCTTCCCTTAATGCATATCATTATACATGTCTGCAAGGAGATGTGCTTTGGTTTATGGGAGATACTGAGACAAGGTGTAATGAGAGCTTGGTCCACCTTTGCTTGGAGTTTCCTGGTGTTGCACCACCTTACCTCAGTCCCAAAGATATTTTCAGGTGCAAACTTTGTTTGCTTACACTTGGATAAAGGATTAAACTAAATTTATTATATTCATATTCGTAGGCACTACATGAGTATGTGAGACTGAAATAGAGAAACAAAGTTGGACTTAAAGTTCTAAATTGCACCACCTAGTTGACTTGAATTGGCCCTTGGCCATTGCACTGATGGTCTGAAAATGGGCATTTTCCTAATGTAAAGCAGTTTTATGTACCAGATTTGATGAGGTTTAGTTACTTTTTTAAAGCAGAAGCAGATTCCAGGAATTTTGCCATAGCAAATGCATAGATGTATTTTTTTCAGTATATCATCCTGTAGCAGAAATCTTGATTTTGTAAGTCCTGACAAGCCATAGTAGTAGTGCAAGATGTAATCTTTATTCTTGAAGATTTTGCTTTCCTGTCTCTTTTGCCATGGACACATGACAGCTACAAGGTACTTGGTGGATACCAGCAGATCTAGGGGCTGTAGCTGATCATAAAGAGAATGAATGCCAGTTCTTTGTATGACATATCACAATTTAATTCCCGGAACGTCCACATGAGTAATTGTCTTTGTACATGTTTTAACTAATCGTGCATAAACCTCAAGCCGATAGAGCCATTTGCTAGTTGACTATTGCACAATCAATAGAGATCTCCATGTAAACTTTGGAGCAGTGTGTTAACATCAAATTTTGTGTGAAAATTGACAAAACTTCTACTGAAATGTTGGAGCTGTTGAAAGTGGCATATAGTGTGGATGCTCTGAAAAAGTCAAGTGTCTTTTAGTGGCATAGATTCAAAGGTGGGCGAGATGTGACCAACAACCCAAGAAATGCACAGCCAAAAACAAAAATGATGAATGTAAATGTGAACAGAGCGTGAGATTTGGTACAGTCTGACAGACGATTAAGTGTGTGATTAATGGCTGAGGAATTGCAAATGAATCGAGAAACGGTCAGGGTAATTTTAAATGAAGAATTGAGTATGCGAAAGATTTTCAAAGTTTGTGCATCAGATCTTGATAGACGAACATAAGCAGCGTCAGCTTCAAGTTGCAACTGATCTTTCTGCAAATAAGCACGTTTCCAGAGTAATTACTGAAACCTGATGCTTCCAGTATGATCCTTAAACAAAATGCCAGAGCATGCAGTGGGAAAACCCCCGAGTTCACCATGTCGGAAAAAAGCACGCATGTCATGTTCACAGTTCAAAACCATTCTGGTGTGTTTCTTTGATCACAAGGGGATAGTCCGCTATGAATTTATTGAACAGGGACAAATGGTCAACCAACAATGCTATGTAGAGGTGCTGAAAAGATTATGAGATTCTGTTCGGAGAAAAGGACATGAATTATGGCCTGACAAGTGGATCATCCATCACGGCAAGGTGCCAAGCCATAGTGCATTCATCGTGAAAGAGTTTCTGGCCAAAAAATCGATTACTGAATTAGGTCATCCTGCTTATTCACCCGACTTAGCTCACTGAGATTTCTGTCTGTTTCCAAAATTAAAGACTGCACTAACCCAATACACAGTTTTGCAGATGACAGCACACTACATTCCTCCCTTTCATTTGACAAATCCTACCCTACACAACTCACTTCAACCCACAGGACATCAACCACCACTGCCCTTAATTCCGACCTCCAAGTGATCCTCCGATGGAGCTCAGACAACCTTGTCAACTTCAATGCTAGTAAAACCCAGTTATGTCTTATTTCTCACAAAAAAGAACCATTTTTCCCCGCATTGTTTTCAATAACACTCAAATTCACAGACAAGACGAAATTTCTCTTCTTGGAATACCTTGACATCAAGCTTCTCCTGGCATAAACACATCACAACCATTGCATCCTCAGCTTCCAAAAAACTAGGTTTCTCTTTCGTTCAAGATGCTATTTCACCTCTAAACAGCTGTTAACACTATACAGTTTTAAATATGCACAAATCTGCCCACCTCTCACATCTGGAGTGGGGCTCCAAAAAGCTCCCTCAAAATGCTTGACTCAATACAGAGGAGAGCAATTAGACTAATAAATGACCCATCCCTCACCAACTCCCCACCCCCCACCCCCACACACACACTTTCACATAGACGGTCTCTGCAATCTGTATATTCTATAAATACTTTCACGGGAAAGGTTCATCTGAAACAGCATCAATAATTCCCCCACCCTGTACTAAGTCCATTGGAACACGTACAGCTGCTGCCCAACATCCTTTTACAGTACACCTCGAAACCCACAGAACAAGTTTCTTCTCCTCCTCATTCATCCCTGCTACTGCAGTACTGTGGAACAGTCTTCCCCCTGATGTATTTCCCAAGGAATACAATATACAGGCGTTCAAATCAAATATAAGCAAGTTTCTCCTTTCACAACCCATCACCCATATACAGTACTAACGTACTATAGGTTGACCAGCCAGCCTCCTGTATATGGGCCCAACATTTAAAAAAAAAAAGGACAAAGATTTTATGATATCGCTGTCCAGCATAATGGAACTCAAGAGTATTCCAGAAAAAGAGTTCCAGGCCTGTTTCCAAAAATGGAAACTCCATCTAAACCAGTGTAGAAATGCACAAGGGGACTACTTCGAAGGTGACAGTAGCCACTAATGTATTGTTTCGAACATAGGTTTTTCACAGATGCATTCTGAGAATTAAATTGCCACACCTCTGTATATGAGGTGTGGTGATTTTAGGATTTTTTAGGATTTTTGCAAACTTTCCAGAAGAGTGAAACATATATGTAGGAATGGTGATATATTTACTGTAGTCTGTTTGGAGAGTGGACTTTAGGAATTAATATTTTTCGTATCATGTTTTGTGAAGGTGATCACTTTATGATTTCTATTCTGAAGATGACTCTGGAACTGAGCTGATAGACTGTGGTTAATTGGCTTTATCTGTGTAGTTAATATTCATTATGGTTGTTAAGCATGCTGCCTGATGCTGAGAGACCAGAATTCATAGAAGGAAAGACCAAAAAGAGAGTTGGGCAGGGGGGGGGGGGGGTTCACTATAATATGTTATAGGTTAAACTTCCTCTCATGTAGAATTTGCTATTAACAAAACTAATACTTTTTTTTTTTAATGCATAATTCTAGTCCATGCTAAAACTTTTGTGCCAGTACAGTCTATTCTCACTCAAGATAACTTCGAGGGACAAACAAATAGTTTGTTATAGTGCTAGTTTGCTATAGTACTCTTTCTTCCTTTAGAATAAATGTGTGCCTAGAGGGCTTCATTTGGGAGTTTTTTTGTAGTTTGTTATAGTTAGTGTATTTGTTATAATGGCATTGGTTACAGTGAGAGTCAATTGTACCATGATATATCCATATAGAAAGGTATATTTAAATTTTTTCAGTATTGGAAAGCCTTAGTGAAATAGGTTTTATTATATATTACATATTTTTCTAACATTCCAATGCAAATTAATTTGCTGACATGAAAAATGCTACATTTCTTTTATTGTGGTTTTTCTTTGTAGGCAATGAGAGTACACAGTTGTCACATTTACGTCGTACAAATTCTGTGAATCTTCCCCATCCCAATAAAAAAATGAATATGTTTTTATCTGGATTATCTATAGGAGACAGAAGGTAAACTTCCTTAACAATTATGACATTAAAAAAAGTGAACTTTATACACTTTTGTTATATAGTAAATTCCAGGATTTAAAAATTTTGTGTTATTTAAGGTCAACTTGCTTATCTTGTGATAGTACTTGTGATATTATGCTGTATTTACCTCTCTGTACCAAGTAGCCCATTTCACATTGAATTACATGTGTATCTGTGGCAACCTGTTCCATACTATATAGGCAGATGTAGAGGAAAGATTTTGATTTAATTTGATTTTAAAATGTGGTGCAAAGACATCAAAACGTCGTACTACACCATGATATGTGTTACAGCGGCACATATGATAAATGGTTAGTAAGACAATCACAAGCATTCATGCCCTTGGTGGGATTCGAACCCACAGCCTCTTGGCCAGAGAGCAGATATACTAACCACTTGGCCAGTCAGGCTAGCGCAGAGGAAAGAATGTGTGTGTGCATTGGTGATGGCTCAAGGTTATGGGTGACATATATCATCTATGGGGGAGGTCACCTATATATGTGACACAATAATTTTTGTCTGGGAAAGAGCAGGTTGAGGTCTAAAAAAGCACTACATAAATTATCATTGGAAGCATTAACCACATTAGGTGAGTAATTTAAGTTTCACACTTCCTGAAGCTGAACAAATTTTTTGGAAACATCATGGTTAATATTGTAGAAAGTAAGGTACTCTTTAAGTTTTTTTTAAGGTACTCTTCATCATCTCATCTTTTTTATACCCTCTTTTACCTTGCGGTGTCGAGGGTTTTATTAATCAGACCTCAAACCATTCCCAGGATAGGGTGGTCAGCCCTACGCCCCAGTGTATCCTCTGTCCTGTAGTGTTGAGTTCTCAAGGCCGGTTTGCCTGCTTTGTGGGATGAAAAACCCCAGGATAAACTGGGAAAAAAACTCTGCTGTCCACACCCAACACCTGCTAACTTGACTATGGCTGAGGAAGATCTTTCAGCTCCTCACGTCACGGCCGGGAATCGAACCCAGGACACTCCTTCCCCAGGCATATGGTTGCAAAGCGCACAGCCACTAGGCTAACAGCACGAACTTAAGGTACTCTTTAAGTTTTTTTAGTATGGACAGGTGTAGAAATAATCATAATTTCCATTTACATTCAGATGGGAATTCTTATTAATTTTGATTTTCATAACTACACGTTGTCAGTTGCTACATGCATGATTAAAGATTGATATATTTAGAAAATGAACAGTTCATTAGATTAAATTGTACTTACTAGAAATATCAGTGATTTTATTCAGTTTCCTGAATTTGTAAATGCTATACAGTAATACCTGGTTTTTTTTTTGTCTCGAAAGACACTTTTCCCTAATGACAGTGTGGCAACCATTATTAATCCTGCTTGCACATAGTTGACTGCATGTGCATAGCAAGGAAATTATGGGAGTATTGACAGTTGGACTCTGAGAGCATCAGTAACTATGTAACCAAGGAAGAAATAAGAAGAGAGAGTAAGGAAGGGGATGACAGGATTTGCTTTGGAAAGTTTGCATAAGACTTTACAATTAGAATGAATTTAAGAATCTTTATACATATATATATATATATATATATTTTTTTTATTTAGTTTTTCTCCCAGACAGTATGGATATTGGCAGTTTATTGGAAGCATTTAAAAAGAAAAACTGAAACGATGCAGTATCATAAGAGTTCAAAGAATAAATAGGATAGAAGTGAAGTGGATGTGCAGTCTGATTAAGCAAGAGATGCTTAAGGGTGGGGGGGAAGTTTATATGGCTGGAATATCATGTGCATAAGTATGACATCAGTTATGAAAATATAAGGGGGGCAGGCTTGAGAAATGGTTGAGAATAATAATTATTATTATTACGGGCAACTCCAAGGAGTCAGACTCATCGAGGGAGGCCCTGAACATCATGTTCAGAACAACTATTCAGCATCCACACAGTATCTATCATACTTTGAACTCATTCACAGTCATGGCACCCACAACAGACACTGGCAGCTTATTCCACTCTCCAAGCAAAAAACCTAGTTCTAACACCCTTGCCAATCACACTCTTGCCCAGTTTTCATGAATGGCCCCTAGTTCTCTCACCACCAGACCTGTTCTGAAAAATTTCCTATGAATTAATCTTGTAAAATCCTTTCAGTAATTTGAATGTCTCAATCATATCACCCCTCTTCTGCCTATCAACCAATTTCTGCAACCCACAGATCTTCAACCTGTTCTCATAAGGTTCATTGCATAGACCAGCTATCATTTTGATCACTCGCCTCTATTGGATCCTCTCTACCTCCTCACCATCAAGAAGAAACCCTGGCAATCTGGGCACAGTAGTCAAGATAGGGTCTTATCAAGGCTCGATAAGGAGGACCAATAACTTGCTTGTCTCTGCTCATCAAAGTATTCTATCAGTAACCAAGTGATCTGATGAATTGATTTAGTCACTTTTGCAGTGCCCCCTAAACTTCAATTTCCTGACCTCGTCAATCTCCTGGAGCACAGTTCCACCAATGCGGTATACTGCTGCTATTCTTTTCACCCCAAAATAACCTTACACTTTGCCACATTAAACTGACATTCATTCTCTTAGCCCAGTCTTCCAATCTATCCAAATAATCCTGCAAAATTTTGACATCATGTGGATTCACTATTGTTCTACCCAACTTTGCATCATCAGCAAACAAATGAACAGTTCCTCTCAGATCCTTTCCTATATCATTGATGAACAAATTAAACAGCAGTGGTCCAAGAACAAAACCCTGCGGCACACCACTAGTCACAGGCATTCTTTTGGACTCTACTCCTGAATAAACCACTCTCTGATATCTCTCCATCAACCACCCTCCTATCCATCTCACCAACCCTGTATCCATCCCCATATGCTGCAATTTACTGATTAGAATTCCATGTGGTATCCTGTCAAAGGCCTTAGCAAGGTCCGGCAGTATCACTGTAAACCCATTACCCTTATCCAGTTCAGCTGTCACTGTGTTATAAAACGTGAACAAGTTACTGAGGCATGATCTACCCTTCACAAAACCATGCTGTCCCCCATACAGTATCCCATTATCATCTATCCATTCCTGTATTTTTCTCTTGACTACTTTCTCCAAAACCTTGACAACGACTGCTGATATGCTGATCGGTCGGTAATTTGCAATAGCAGTCTTGGAGCCTCCTTTATGCAATATTTTCCCCTCCTTCCACCCCCCCCCCCCTCTCTCTCTCAGGACTAACCCAGATCTGAGATTCAAATTAAACAAAATGGTCAAGGGCACTGACAATTTTTTTGCTTCTTCACGTAAGATCCGAGCTGGTATACCATTCAATCCCACAGGTGTATTCACATTGAGGTTTTGTAATAGACTATTCACCTCCATTTCATTCACCTCAATTTCTGTAAAAGCTATTGGTTTGGTTCCTTCATTCCTGCAATATCACCGCCTGGATGATATACTCTTGCAAAGTGCTTGCTCAGTGATTCCACTATTTCAATTGATTCAGTTACCTCCCTACTATCAGCATTCCTTAAAATCATTCTGCCATATACATTTTTTCTTTTACTTACAGCATATCGAAAAAATTGTTTGGGATTCTCTTTAACTTGCATTGCTAATTTCCTTTCATAATCTGCTTTTGCTTTTCTTACCAAACTAGTTACCCTTCTGGCCTGTGCTTTATACTTTTCGTTTGCCTGCAGGTCACCTTTCTCCTAAAATTCCCTCCACAGTTGTTTCTTTCTTTGCAGCTCAAGCTTAATGGGGTTATTCATCCATTTAACCCCACTTGATTTACTATCCAGACTCTAGGTATGCAGTCAACCATTACCTCCTGCAAACGCTTCTTAACCACTTCCCATGCATTATCAACATCCAGCCTTTGCAGTTTTACATGCCATGGCACTGAACCAAGCAATTTCCTAAGCTTGTCATACTTACCAGCCCAGTAATTCCACATGTACCCTGTCTTAATTGAAAATTTCACACATTTAATCACCTCCCAGGTCAAGACCTTATGATCACTCTCACCAATTGGTGGCAAAGTGGTCATATTCATTACAGTCTAATTCTCAGATGCAATTACTAGGTCGAGCACTCTCAAATCCCTAGTATGCTTCATTACATGCTGTCTCAGGTAGTTATCCCTTAGTAACTGCATAAAATCCATTTCCATAATGTTTTTGGCAAAAATTCAAATTTCACCCCTCCCCCAGCACCACTATTCATTTCAGCTTTCCAAACTACACACTCTTTAACTCCTTTTAACCCAAGGGTGGCATTTGTGGGTAAATCTGCTCGGAGCTCACCTTACCAGAAAGTATCCAACCTAGAATCCCCACTTTGACCTTCTTTGGTTGAAAATATCCCTTCCCAACTCTGTCAAATTCATTTCCTTTCTCTATCAATCCCCTAATGCCACCAACCCTTCTGAACTCTTTTAATTTCCTCTCCTTAAAAATTTATTTTCTCCAGTCCCACTTTCCCAACAGCAAAATCATCCTCCTAGGAGATTTTAATGTCTACCACACCAACTGGCTTTCCACCTCCGGTTGTGCAGATCTTGCAGGCAGAGATGCTGAAAATGTTTGCCATCACTAATGACCTTACACAACTTATTCACAACTTATGCCAATCAGAATACCAGATAACCCAAACCACTCCCCAAACACCCTAGATTTCTTCTTCACCAACAACCCTTCCAAATACACAGTGAATGTAGTAGACACCTTAGGTAATTCTGTTTGCCATCACTAATGACCTTACACAACTTATTCACAACTTATGCCAATCAGAATACCAGATAACCCAAACCACTCCCCAAACACCCTAGATTTCTTCTTCACCAACAACCCTTCCAAATACACAGTGAATGTAGTAGACACCTTAGGTAATTCTGACCAGAATCTAGTGCTCATCTCCTCCTACATGCAACAACACAGCCACTCCCATACAAGAGTAGTAAGTTTGGCATTATAACCATGCCGAGTGGGACAGCCTCCGAGATTTCTATGTCTCATTCCCGTGGTTGGATTATTGCTTTTAGCCTTCTAACCCAAACATATGCACCAAACGTATCACCAAAAGAATCCTCAATGGCATGGAAACATACATTCTCCTCATTTCTCTGAACTGCCATTCCCTAATACATCAAGAACCCCCATCCTCCTTTAGTGCTTATACTCAAGCCCAAAATAGATAGAAGAAAACTATCAATGCTTCCAAAACAGAGTTCCAAAGAGCAAAAAGCAGGAAACTTGCAGCTTGTCCAAACAGCAACCTAGCCTTTTGGTCTCTTGCCAAAGCAGTTGGATGTAACTTTTACCCAACACTATTCCCACCCTATCATACCCAGATGGCTCTATTTCATCATCACTCACAGAAAAAGCCAATCTCCTGGCTTCACACTTTTCTTCCAATGCATGCACAAATGACAATGGCAAATGCCCCAAACTATTCCAGATGCCCAACATACAATGCCCCATATATCCTTTTGCCAGAAAGAGACCAGAAAAATACTGTCCGAATTAGACACAAAAAAGTCTCCTGGCCCTTATTGCATTCCTCCAATTGTCCTGAAGGTTTGTGCACCAGAACTGACTCCTATTCTGTGTCCCTTTATATATTTCCTTACTCCACTGGTATCTGTCCCATATCCTGGAAATTGGCCTATATTCAACCCATTCCCAAGAAGGGCGACAGATCACTGCCATCTAACTACTGCCCTAGCTCACTCATGGAGAAAATGGAAAGTAATGGAGAGAATCGTCACTTCTCAACTTCTACACTATTTTGAAGGCACCCATCTAATAAACAACTACCATTATGGATTTGTCACTGCCAGTCAGCAGGAGATCTGCTCACATATGTCACCCATCTCTGGACAAATGTCATGAATCTTAAGTAGTGTACTTGAGATTCATGACACCATGTCTGGCACAAAGGCTTACTAAGCAAACTTCCATCATTTGATCTGTCTCAGGACTTCTGTATTTGGATTGCCAGCTTTCTGTCTGGACACACACACTATATGTGATGGTAGATAGTTCCTTATCCTCTCACCAACCCTCTTTCTGCTATATATCAAATGACCTACTTCAGTTGACCTCCAACCCAATACACAGTTTTTCAGATGACAGCACATTGCACTCCTCCATTTCATTTGATAAACCTTACTCTACACAACTCATCTCAACCTACAGAACATCAACCACGGCTGCCCTCAATTCTGATCTCCAAGCCATCAGTATGGAATCCAGTGGGGTTCAGATAACCTCATCAATTTTAATGCTAGTAAAACCCAGTGTCTTATTTCTCACAAAAAAAATCATTTTCTCCCAGTATTATTTTTGACAACACCCAAATTTCCAGACAAAATGAGATTTCTCTTGAAATTACCCTGACTTCAAGCCTCTCCTGGCATAACCATATCACAACCATTGCATCCTCAGCTTCTAAAAAACTTGGATGATTTCTCTTTCATTCAAAACATTACTTCACCTCTGAATAACTGTTAACCTTATACAAATCACAAACCCAGCTATCGAATACTGCTCTCACATTTGGAGTGCGCTCCTAAGAACTCCCTCAAAATGCTTGTTTCAGTACAGAGGAGAGTAATCAGATTTATTAACGACCCATCTCTTACCAACTCACTCCTCCCGCTTTCACACAGACATTTGGTTTCTGCAATATGTGTATTCTATAAATATTTCCATGACAAATGTTCATCTGAAATAGCATCAATAATTCCCCTACTTAGTACTAAGCCCGTTGGAACACGTGCAGCTGCTGCTCAACACATTGAAACTGACAAAACAAATTTCTTTTCCCCCTCTTTCATCCCTGTTACATTGTGGAACAATCTTCTCTCTCTCTCTCTCTCTGATGTTCCCCAAGGAATACAATATACAGTCATTTAAATCAAATGCACCTCCTTTCCCAACCCACTATTCATATACAGTACTATAGGTTGATCAACCACCCTCTCGTATGGACTCAACATTTAAAAAAAAAAAAACATTTTGTACATTATATACATTTATACTTGCATTTTATGTAGATTAAATATTTATATTTTGTTTAAAGTCTTTGAAAACCCAATTTCTTAATGGGTCAAATGAGTTTAAAAAAGTGATTTAGAAGAAAAGTTGCATATGAGATATCCTGGGATACGAACCTGTGTGCAAAGTTTACTGAGATTAGTTTTGATGTTTTCTTTTTATTTTGAATTTAAGAATTTAAGGAAATATACGCTATCTCTCTCTCTCACACACACACACACACACACACACACACACACACACACACACACACACACACACACACACACACACACTCTACTGTATTTTTGAGAACTGAACATTCAAAGATGATCTTTGAATGTTCAGTGATGACTTTATATTTCTGTGATTGCTTTTCATTCCCATTTTATATATAAATATCATTGTTGTTGCAGTTGTAAAATCAACGGATGCTCTTTTAATATCACCATTTAAGGTTACAAAGATGTCCTTTACATTTCCAAAATAATCTTTGTTATGCTCTCTTAAATCTAGTGATCTTTTAAAATTTTAACATGTTAATCAGAATATGAATTAATTTTAAAAAGCATTGTAAAAACTCGATGTAGCTTGGAAATACCAAAGCACTTTACATCGATTTTTACAGAGGTCAAGTCCCATGAGAATGTTACAAAAATAACATTGTTTGTCTCTGTATATTTTATGCTAGATATTATTGTAAATAACCCTATGGGAATTAACTGCATTTACTCCTTTAACAAGAATATTTTAGAATGTCAAAAACAAAGGCAATGTTTTGCCACCAGAACTTTGTATAATAGCTCTATATGAAGGCATGAGAAAGTTGCTTACAAGCTCTGCGCATGAACACCTTCAAAGCTAGTATCAAAGAGGTCCGCTAGTTTCAGAGAAGTTTCTGCTGCCCGACAAGACAAGAAAAAAAAAAGAGTACATGGAGGAGAAGAAAGAACGGGTCAGCCGTATCAAAAAGATCAAGAACTGCTGATTTCTTCGGGGTTTACAACCCTTGGTGCAATGTCCCGAGAAGGCGACAATAAAAGGGGACTGAGCCAAACATCGAGAGGAGTGTCCAGGTCCAGTTGCCGAGAGAGAAGATGTGAGGCCCAGTTGCTGACAGAGGAGAGCAGAGGCGAAGCACTGTTGCCGAAGAGAGCTATAGGCAGTCAGCGGAGAACCAGAACTAAATTGGGAGAACAGCCGATGTGATGCCAAGTGCCGGTCAAATGTCCTAGTGCTGCGGGAAGTCAACTGAAGCCAAAATCCGCAGAACGATCTTCAAGCCTGAATGCTGAAACTTCTTGCCTGAACTTTTGAGCACCGGGAAGATTGCACTCCAACACCCGCTGATTTTTCGACAAAGCGTCCCCTGAAACAAGACTCTCCAGACGGAAACCTAAGGCCTGAGATGAGAGAAAAACCATGGAGACTTTGATGCAGGACTTTTGGAAGGTGTCATGACTAAGAGCCTCTGTAAGTGTATTAGTTCCTTTTGTTACACCCTGATACCTTAAGAATGTAGAATTCCCAGCTATCATGGTGTAACATGAAGAGAAAATAAAATAAAACCCCTGTATAAGAGCTAATATGCAAATTATTTAAAGAAAGAAAATATTCTTGCATCCAAGTAAAATATATAAGAAAAAAAAAGGGCGTTTGTTGAACTAACTAATAAAAGATGGAATATATTAGTGTTGTGATATAAAAAAAAAATTAGCTAAGTAAGACAGAAAAGATTAGTCATAAGGAATTATATGTGAGAGGCTAGAGATAAAAAAATGAAGCAAATTCCTAGAAAATTTGGAAAGGGGATTAATTTAGAGGCTAGCAAAAGAAAAACGACAGGCTATCGCTCAGGGTCAATTCCCGATTTGAGACATCGTCACGGGCTCGCCGACCAAAGGATGTTTGGCAGAAAAACGCCACCCTAATTGGTCGGTGAAGTCGAATCAAGTAAGGGGCAGAGAAAAGAAATTAAAGAAGGTCCTGTTAGGGATCAAGGTATAAAAGGGTTAGGAAACCCCCCCCCCCCCCAAAGGAGGCTTTTTTCCCCGGATAGTTTCTTCACGAGCTCCTCCGTATAGGTTTCACGTGGTTTTCCTGAGTGGCGGGATTGGAGTTATCTCCGTCGTCACAACAAGGAAACAAAAGTGAACGGGATTCCGTATTTCCTATGGTAAGAAATGAGGAATGCCATTTAGCCAAAGGAAAGAAGGTATATTCTATGTGTTTCATCGTCCAGTGACAACTACGAAAAAAGGAAATCTGTAAAGAAGTCGGTGTCCACGTGGTGAGTTTCACAGCCATGGTATAGATGATTCTAAAGTGTGTTATTAATTCAACTATGAAAGTAAAGATTGCATAAGCACAGTTCAATGCCAAAAGACACTTAGGAGTAACAGATTATAGGAGAGATCATACCAGGATAGTTCAATCGGAAAAAAGGTAGAGGCCAATATAGAAAACTCAAGAGAAAAAGGTACTGTAAAATCTCGTGTTAACTGAAAATCGTCTGTAATTGTTATCATTATTCTATTATTGAACTGTTGAAGAGACTAAGGAAATTTATACTAGGACTTTAGTACATGACTGATTATAATGAAAATATACTTGTTAATATTAATATTATATAAGTAATTCATGTGTCCTGAGAATTATGCATGTGTATTATAACGTATAGGAAAGTTTTAAATGTCAAGGTTATGTGTTAACACAGTAAAAGGATAATTTAATCTACATAGTTTTAAATAGTTAAATAGAGTGAGTTGATCACATATGTCCAGGTGCTACAGCATATAGTATATTCAGACTAATATAGGGTTAACTAAGGTGTTAATTAGATCTGGGATTACACATACAATTTTATGTGTTGAATTTGTTATGGCGGCATGATCATAATACCCATATAGGATCATAGCCAAATTACTTGTGATAAGCTAATGTTAATTTGTAAATGTTTTCTTAGTATTGAATTGAGTTATATATATTAATGGAATTGTACCATACTAATGAGTTTAATAAACCTTTGTTCATTGATAAAACAGTTGTCTGAAATTGCCCAATGCACCACTTGAAAAACGTACAAACTTAATCATGCGGGAAATTAATGTGTAAAAAAAACGAGATAAAGTGTCACGACTGCAATATTGTTTCACATTCAGACATATTTTAGTACTTTCTCCTTGTTTTTGTATTTAATATCTCAAACTAAATGTCCCAAAAGGCGCAGTATAATATAAATATTAGGGACACTAATGGGAGAAATAACTTAAATGTTTGTATTTTTGGTGATATCTCGTGCATAGATAATAGTTGAACATATTTAAGCAGAATTTCACTAGATAGAAAAATAATCAATAAAATGGGACACAACACTTTAATGTGCATTCTTTTTGTAATCTAGGAGATATGTCATAGATGGACTGATAAGAAATAGCTATAAGAGAGTCCTCTGATTTGTTGTTAGAATATAAATTGTAAGATAACTTGCCATAGCTAGTTAATTTCTTTATGAGTAAATTAGACTCGGAAGTTTGGTTTTCTTAAGCAGAGAAGTAACAGAGTAAATATACTGTTTAGTCATTTAATATTGAAAAGAGAAAGTTTGTTTCTTTATACCAAAAGGATAGGTAGAGAAGAGTAACCTCCCTATCGCTTATTTAATGTACTTTATTTTAAATGTAAATAAATGTGTTTTAATTATATGTCTATAGAGTGCCACCTGACTGTTTAATTTACAATGCACTGTTCCTAAAAAAAAATATCGGACTTGTGAGCAGGAAACTAAGTGAGATAGCCGAAGCATATAGTTAAGTGCAAATAGACCACGACTGTTGTGTAAAGCTTTACTGAAGGAATTTGTGTTACAGAAAGAGAGAGAGAAATCAACCAGCTGAGTTTTATGCCAATTAAAAGATATTAGTGGTGCAGTCTCAATAAAAATAAATTTTCTAGTATCCATAGGTGACTCGTAGTGCGAAAGGTAGATAAGCATGGTACGCAATAGTATAAGCAAGAAAGGTTACGAGAGAGAAAGTGCGCACCGCTAATTAGAATAATGGTATTTCAAAGGCGCAGTAACCAAGCAGGCTTTATAAATAACAAGTAATAGCAACACAGTTTACAGCATTGTTTTTCCTTATTTGTGTATTTTAAGATTATTGAATTTTCTAGTTTTCTACACTTGGCAGTTATGTAGTTTTTTAATTCACCAGTGGATTTGTCTCTCTCTCTCTCTCTCTCTTTTTATTGAACAAACACAAAAATATCAACAGCAAAATACATCTACTGTTTTTTTAGTCTGCCCACAGCACTAATATACTACAACAGTATATTAGTACTGTGGGTGGACTAAGTCTAATCTGGAAACACAGCACTAATATACTTCAGCTGTGTTATGCAGCACTCTTCTTATAGGAGGCTTTAAACAGCTGGTGGTTTCACAGTGGGCAATAAATTTTGCCCATCATCTGAAGACATTCATAAACTACTTTTCTTGCATTGAGATTCAAACTACACTTTGCTTGTATCCCATCTGTTTGATGGATAGCAAAATCATTTATTCAGTTCTTTAACTCTTTCTAAAGAATATGCATTGAACTTATATCCAGTGCTGCTGCCTTATAGAATTGTGTATGCTTCCATTTCTCCATGCTAAATTTTAATCTTCACTTTCCTGCCCACCACCCATGCAGATGTTTTTTTTTATTCATCCTGAAAAACAAGCTAACTAGACAGAAGATAGCACATACAATTTGCAGACATTATATGCTGTCCTTTGTAGCCTTATCTGCTTCAGTCATAATTCCAAACACAGCTTACACTGGTATGATTCCTGAACTTTTATTTGTTTGAAATCAAAATATCTAAATCCTTATATGCAACTCATTAACTCTTTCTTAAGAGCTAAATCATTCATTATTATAATAACCAACCAGCAAACAATGTATGTATTCATCACTTTGAAATTTGTTGCCCAGTGCTATTAACCTTATACAAACCACAAATTGAATATTGTTCTGATATCCCATGTAGGCATGGATGTTTGTGATTGTCTTCCACCTTCATACATTCATACAAGTGAATAAACACCCTCCCAAAGTGGAATGGGGTCACCATGGGAGAAGTAGACCCAACCTGCCTGCAATGGGAGAGGCCTTTATCCCTGCAGTGAGGAAAAGTTACAGGCTGTTAAAAAAAAATAAAAAATAAAAAATCTAGGGGGGGGGGTACCCCATGCACTAACTAAAATTCTTCTCTTCACACAAAATAGAACAGTTATATTGATCAGTAACTGACCTGTATCTCACAAGTTCATTCTATTCTCTTTGATCAATTATTTTTCTGTT
Organism: Typopeltis vanoorti; assembly: GCF_054136105.1. NCBI lineage: Eukaryota > Metazoa > Arthropoda > Arachnida > Uropygi > Thelyphonidae > Typopeltis > Typopeltis vanoorti. The sequence continues at coordinate 82,210,563 of NC_143565.1, forward strand.
GCAGTCATTTTTTGTTACTTTCATGGTTCCTGATGAATTGGCATCAATAACCTTTACCACTTTCTGCTGAATCTGTTAGGATACATGCAAAGATTAGTCAACATAATTATATTTCAAATTCACAGAAAATTTTTTTTTTTCCTCTTTGTTCATTCTCTATTGGTAGCCATTGGAACAGTCTTCTTACAGTCAAGTATCACTATAACAAACTCATTGGGAACAAGAAATAGTCTGTTATAAGGGATAGTTTACTATTGTAGATTTTCTGAGGTTTTTTGATAGTTTGCTATAGCTAGTGAATTGTCTTAAAAGATTAGTCTGCAGGCATTTTTAAATATAATATTAAAGAGGTTTTAGTTTTCTTCTCAACTTTTCCTATCAAAAATTTAACAAACTTGTTATGTTTCAGATTTCCATAAAAAGTTTTTTTTTTAAACTAAGTTGAAAGACAAACAGAAGCTTGCATTTTATCTTGATCTAACCTCCTCAGCTGGTCTAATAAGCATTCTCTATTGAAAAAAGAAATTTGCTTAAGAATTTATATAAAAGCAAATACAAATATGAAAATAAGATAGTTTATTATTATTATTTATATAGGTACTTCATGGAGTCAAAAAACTCATTTTGAGAGACCAATTTATATATATCAGCATAATACCTATCATACATCTTAATCCTATTCACTGTTGGGGTGCTCACAACCACCTCTGGCAATCCATTTCACTCATTTACCACTCTCCAAGTAAACAACATAGTCTGTGAACACCCTTGCTAACCACACTCTTAGACAAATTCTAAGTGTTACACCTTGTTTTCCCCCTACTCTCTATGTATTGAAACTTCTGTGTCAATCTTATAGAATTCCTTTGGTAACTTATAAGTTTCTATCATATCCTCTGTCCTCCACCTGTCAGCTAAACTCTGCAACCCACACATCCTCAGTCTATTTTCATGGGGAACGTTCCACAGACCTGTCACCAGCTTGGTCACTTGTCTCTGAATCCTCACCTCCCATTCCCCAAGAAACGCTGGTGATCAAATCTATGCACAGTAGTCAACATGTGACTGAATCATAGCCTTATAAAGAGGGATAATAACCTCCCTATATTTACTTGTCAATGTATTCTTTAGCATCCAAGTAATCCTCTGAATTTCAAATCTCTGTCTACCTTCATCCCCACATCTCTAGCCTCATCAATTTCCTGTAAACTAGTACTATCAAATATGATATGAAGTGTGTAATCTTTTCATCCCGAAGTGCATTGCCTTACATTTTACAACATTGAATTGACAGCCATTGTCCTTTGCCCACACTTCCAATTTATTTAAATCATCCTGTAAGATATCTACATCATATTTATCAACTATTGTCCTCTGCATCATCAGCAAACAACTGAATAACAGAGCCATCCCCTGCCTATTTGCTTCAACTTATGTAATAGTTTTCCATCTGGTATTTTGTCAAATGCCTTTGCAAAGTCCAGCAGTGTCAAGGTATAGCCATTTCCTTTATCCAGTTCTGCTGTCACTTTATTATAAAATGTGAATAAATTACCGAGGCAGGACTTAACTTTTACAAAGCCATGCTGCTCCCTATACAGTATCATATTCCCCCACCCATTCCATTTTAACCATCTTTTCAAATACCAAAAATACTATTTTAAAAAATGGTGATTTTTACATTATTTCTGGTAAATAACATTAAGCTAATGTAACATTTTCAAAATCTGCACATTATTCTGCATCTTTATTTTTATAATTTGTACTTCTACATGTTATTGTTTTGTGTTTATTATTTAGTTGTTTCCTGCCATTCTGACTGTATACAGTTACCATTACCTTTATTTATATTTCATTCCTGTCATACATAAACATTTTTCTATCATAAAAGCATGATTTTCTGCCATTTCCTTTGTCTACTTGTTGTGGCATTATTTCCTTGGAAATTCAATTATTTATAAATATTATAAGCTTTTACTGTTCTTGAAATAGTTAGCTTAAAATAGCATTGGTTCTGTGAGGGCTTAGGCTACTCTTCTGTATTTTGCTCACATCTACTTTATTTTGCAAAGTAAAATTCATTTTAGAAATTGTGGACTTTACAACCATGTTATAAATAACTATATTAATTTCCCAACTTTTCGACCTTCATATTAAGGTCATCATCTGGAGTATAAACAAATATACAAGGACAAGCTGAGTTACTTTCTTATATAATTATTACAATTTTGCCACCATTTACAAACCTATCAACCAAATTCACAACTTGTTACCTTCTCCTAAGGACAAACTCTCACCTCTTATGTTGCATGGCGTTTATGAGATTCCATGCTCCTGCAAATTGTCTTACTTTGGACAGACAGGTAGGTCTGTTCAGAAACGCATCTCGGAACATCAAGACCACATTCGTCTTTTTAAACTGCAGAAATCTGGTCTCTCTCAACATGGAATTGAAATCCAAGCCACAGGATCCATTGGGATAAGTCTAAAAACTTTTACATAGATCTTTTATATAAACATACAAACGTTTATATAAAGAAAGTGCTGAAGCCCTACAACACAGACCAAATTTAAACCGCAACGACGTTCTTACTATTCCTAAAGTATGGGAAATTGTCATACAAAATTGTGTAAAATATTTTTTTTATTTTTTATTTAATTTATTTTTTTACTTCTGTAACACTTCACGCACACTTATTGAGATTCTATTATAATCATGCGCCCTAACCGTATGTTATTCCTATTATTGTTTAAACTACTATACTGATGATGTTCTAAGATACTTGGGATGAAATATTTACAATTAAATAATTTTCACTGTGGTTAATACATGTATTTCTTGTAGTGATAAAGCTGAGTTACATTTCACACAGTATGCTAAAGAAACAATGATTTGATCAACGGTTATTCTACTGGCATGACCTCTAGTGAAAATATAAAAAAATACATATAGAAAGAAAAATACAGAATTAAAAAATTAATTAATTATTTAGAAACTACATCAAAGCTAAATTCTAGTTAAGATAACATAAGAGAAACATTTTTTCATATAGATAGTTTTTTTACAGTAACAATGATGTCCTATTTTTAACATGACAATTGTTATATTAGATTTAAGATTCTGGATTATCTACGGTCCTGTTTATAGTTAACTCTTAGGGAGAAAGGTTCTTTGGGTAGAATATGTGCCTTCCATATGCTTGGGATTTTTAGACCATCATTATTGTTGAGATTGGGGTGGTTGATAAGAATCTCACAGGCTTCTTAAATTTATGTTCATACCATGTTTTGGTGTGTAAACAACTGGTGCTTTTTCCAGTCAATTCTATATAAAGTGTTCAGGGCATGACCAGAAAGACCAGCTTCACCACAGTTATTATATTTAATGTGTCATTTATGTTCCTTTTGTCTGATAGGAATTGTGCGTCCTGTTTCCCCTATATATGGTAGATTACAGGTGCAATAAATACGGTATACTCTAGGGTGGACCAGCGGAGGGAGTGGGTCTTTGGATGAGTTGAGTAAGCTTTTTAATTTTGCAGGAGGTTTAAAGGTGGCTTTGAGGTTGTATATCTGTAGTATTCTGTTTATTTTATCTGATGTCCCTTTAATGTAAGGAATGGTTATAGTTTTATTCTAGTCTGGTTTATCTTTGTTTTCTTCTTGAAGATAATTACGGACAACACAGCAAACCATATCCTTCAAACTAAAAAAGAAAATCTCGTATCCAAATTTCATAGACTAAAAGATCGACAAAACCAACAGACACATTTGAATTTCTCTGCAGTTAATGTTAACAACCAACCAGAAGCAAGAAATAACAGGAGCCATCAATCGCCTGCAGGTAACAGTAATGTAATTAACCTATCCAATCACTCCTTAAACAAAGATGAACTCTTGCTACACGGCAAAGGTCTAAACTTTGTCATAGCACCCAGATCGATGAACAAACTGGATTTTATTTGTAATATTGAAAGAGGCTTAAGATTCATCCCAAATACCATAGCAGATAAAATACTTTTAGAAACCACCAACATTTTAAATATAAATTATAAGAAAACAATAACAAGCAACTTAACGAAACGCAAATTAACAGCAGTGGAATCGCTAAAATCAAATCCGGACATCTTAATAACTAGAGCCAATAAAGGAAGTGGCACCGTTATTCTAAACTGAACTACATATTTAGAAAAAATGAATCTGCTAGTCTCGGACAATAGTACATACCAACTTGTTAACTACGATCCAACAATAGAATAAAAAAGAAAATGGAGAAACTACTTAAATCAGTTACTAGGCCTGAAGATGCAGTCAAAAAAATTACTTCTGCACTACTGTCGTTCACCAAGAATTTATGGTCTACCAAAGATACACAAACAAAATACACTGCTCCAGCCGATAGTCAAAGGTATAGCAGCCCAAATTATCACCTAGCCAAGAAATTAGCAGCAACACTCAAAGAGTTGGTAGGTAATTCCCCCTCCTATATCAGAAACACACAACACTTCATAAACATAGTCAAAGACATTACATTAGAAGAAGATAATTTATTAGTCAGTCAGCTTTTGACATTTCTGCCCTCTTTACAAATGTCCCAATCAATGACACAATCTTTCTTTACAGAACAAATTCCCTCCAGATATCATGACGCTCTTTGCATGTATTACGTTCTGATTATTTTGTATGGCAAAACGCTTTCTACCTACAAAAAGAAGGCACAGCCATGGGCTCGCCATTATCCAACCCTATTGCTAACTTTTATATGGAACATTTTGAGCAACATGCTATAGATTCCTCTCCTTTAAAACCCAAAGTCTGGCTTAGATACATTAACGATGTTTTCGCAATCTGGCCCCATGGCCGCCAGACACTAGACACTTTCCTTAGCCACCTAAACAAACACAAACGTATACAGTTCACAATTGAGATTGAAAAACAGAACACCCTTCCATTTCCAGATACACTTGTCACATGTCTTCCTTCTGGCAGTCTTTCCTTCACTGTTGACCAGAAACTGACATATATTGGTCAATATATAACATAAACTCCTACCAACACAAAAACTTGGTGTCATTAATGCTCTAAAAAAACAGGACTTTGAAGATTTGCTCTAATGAACAAGCGCTGAAAAACGAATTTAAAGTTATCAGCAATACTTTTCTAAAAAATGGTTACAGCCAAAACACTTCTAACAAAATTCTCTACAAGACCTCAATAAGAAACAAAGATAAACCAGACTACGATAAAATTATAACCATTCCTTACATTAAAGGGACATCAGATAAAATAAATGGAATACTAGAGAAATACAACCCCAACGCCACCTTTAAACCTCCTGCAAAATTAAAAAGCTTACTCAACTCATCCAAAGACCCACTCCCTCTGCTGGTCCACCCTAGAGTATACCGTATTTATTGCACCTGTAATCTACCATATGTAGAGGAAACAGCATGCACAGTTCCTCTCAGACAAAAGGAACATAAACGACACATTAAATATAATAACTGTGGTGAAGCTGGCCTTTCTGATCAAGCCCTGATCAGAAATTACTTGGAATTAACTGGAAAAGCACCAGTTGTTTACATCACACCAAAACATGGTATGAAAGTAAATTTAAGGAAGCCTGTGAGATTCTTATCAACCACCCCAATCTGAACAATAATGATGGTCTAAAAATCCCAAGCATATAGAAGGCATATATTCTACCCATGGAATCTTTCTCCCTAAGAGTTGACTATAAACAGGACCTGTAGATAATACAGAATCTTAAATCTAACATAAAATGTTATGTTAGATTTAACATGTTAATCTTAAGCTATCTATATGAAAGAATGTTTCTTGTATGTTATCTTAAATGGAATTTAGCTTTGATGTAGTTTCTAAATAATTAATTTTTTAATGTTATCTGTATTTTTTTTATTATATTTTCACTAGAGGTCATGCCAGTAGAATAACCGTTGATCAAATCATTGTTTCTTTAGCATACTGTGTGAAATGTAACTCAGTTTGTCCTTGTATATTTGTCTATACTCCAGATGATGATCTTAATATGAAGGTCAAAACGTCGGGAAATTAAAATTGTTATTTATAACACTGTTGTAACGTCCACAATTTCTAAAATGAATGCTCATCACCGTGTAACACTAAAAGAAAGGACTGCAACATAAAATATTTATATTTCATCTGTTCAGTTTTTTTTTTTTTTTTTTTTTTCCCCTTCTAAGAATTTTTTTAAAGGTATTTTTATTGTGAACTATGTATGATTTTAGTGTTGTTAAATATATACTTTTTTTTCCTCTCATATAGGTTTCAAAGTGATGAAGAGCCAGGGTATTATTCAGAAAATTACCCCTCACTTAAATATGAATATTCACCTGCTGGTTCGATGAAAGAATTACGATCAAGGAGGCTATCAGGCCATGAAAGTGCTGAATTACTACCTGTACAAACAAAAGAACCTAAAGAAAGAATTAATAATGATTCAAAACTTTTAGAAAGAGGTGAACAGAATGTTAAAGTACTTCAAAAGACACTTAGGGATTCACCATACCGTGATCATTTTTCGCCATCTCCTGAATTGAGCATTTATAATAGTCCAAAACATATGGGTACATATACATCACTTACCAAAGAGGATTCCATGCAAAGGGAAGAGATAGATGATGATGATTTTTCTGACAATCTAGTGACACGAGAAACTTCAAAATCAACTCCAATGCATTCCAGTGTACATCGACAAAGTGCAGGATTAGAAAATTATTATAACCAGTTAGCCACGGAAGGAGAAGAAAAAATTAAAGCAGAATTAAATAGTAATCAGTTTACAAAGAATTGGGAGACTAGGTATAAAGAAAAATTTCTCAATAATATTCTTGATGAGAAAAATTCTGCATCAGATTTTGATTCTTCAGCCCTTACTAAAGCTGATATTTATATTGATGAAAAGGATAACAAAAGTCCCTTTGCAACTACTAGTTTTGCTCAGTTATCAAAGCTCAAAGAAAATAACAGCAATGCCATTAACATAGTTTACATGCAGCATGATAGGGATAACCGCAATCCAGATACAGGTAAGAATCCATTGAAGTCCAGTTTCTTGCAGAAAGCAAAAGAGAAATCAAGAAATGGTGAAGAAAAAAAGACAACATTTGCAGTCCTTCCAAATACAACAACATGGCAGAAGCAACATGCCAATAATGCTGTGTCTCCTCAAGTAGATTCAGGCCATGAAACACCCACAGACTCAGCAGGAGATGCTCCCATAACTATACAGCTTAATAATGTAAGGCTTAAATTGGAAGAACGCCGCCGGAAAATAGAACATGATAAAAGACGAGTAGAATCTCTTTGGAAGAAGCAGCGACAGAGGTTAGGAAAAGCAGCATTTCTTCAAGCAGTAAGTAAGGGGAGTGGGTCAGGTGCTGCAACACCTGATAGTGGTACTGGTAAGGAAGAAACAGAAACTGAAGTTGAAAATACAACTGTTGCAGAACCAGTAATGACAGCTGAGCAAGCCACACCACAAATTGCTAGGGAGTTATCAATACACGAAATAGCTGCAGATCTAGATTCAGTAAGAAAAAAATGGTTAGACAGCCAAGAATCATCTGGAGGATTACCGAAACAAGTAGAAAAAACTGAACAAAAGGATACTGAGTCTGTAGATGATGAGAGTCTTAATGCAGAAGATTTTCAGTCTTCCATTGAACATTTGAATAATAGCTTACATGATATTCAAGCTGATATATACAAACTTTGTCGGCAAGAAGACTTAATCCAGAAAATGATGAAACCTGCTGATAATCCACAAAGTGAACCACCACAATTTTTTCTTCACAGTCGTTCTCCTCTTCAGCAGCATCCACAATCTTACCTACCAAATCAAGAATTGCCTCGATGGAATGATATATCACATGCAACACAACATTCCCATCCAGAAAGATCTCCTTCTCACTTAGAACGATCTCCTTCCAGAAGTCAGTGGGGACATTCTGCAGCTATGCAAAGCCAGCCAAAACATTTTATAGATGGTGCATCTCTTAATCAGCAGTGGCAAACGCCATTAATTTCTTCCAGACCACCTATGGACCCTCAGCAGGTGGGAGGACACATTCCTCCTCCTCCTCAAGTTTATGAAAGGAAACCGCCTTCCGGAGTGCCATTTTTAGACAAAGGCCAAGGCTTTTCTCTTCATCAAGGGCCTATGGACAACTTTCCCTTTTATCAATATGGACTTCAACCTCCCAGTCATTATCAAAATGGACCATCAAAAGAACTTTTATCGCAACCCTATGGTTTACCTACATATACAGTTCCGTCATCTCATCCATATGATAGCATGCAGCAGCCACATGCTATGCAGTATGGTGGGGTATTATATACCTCTCCAGCATCTCTTCCAAATTTGTGTCAACAGAAACAACAGCCTCCTTATCAAATTCCTGAAGGCACTATCACACATCCACATTCCATTTCACTGTCCCATTCACAGCCCCAACTTCAACAAAATTTCGAATCCCCAAAATCTGCTACTCTACCTGTGTCCTCAGAATTACAGCAACATAATCAAAGGACAGATCGAAGTGCACCTCATACTGAAGAATTTCTTAACGAACCTGTTATTAGTTCTGGTAGAAGTGATGAAGAGCAACATTCCATACCACCAACTAAACATGTCATCCATAAAACGTATCGAGTTTCTAAATCACCAGTATGTGCATCATTACAAGGTTTGGGTGAAGGGGACACAGAACAAAATGTAGAATTGCCAGTTCAGCCTATTAAAAGTGCCACAGAAACTGAAAAAGGATTTTACATTTCATTCGATGATGATCAGCCACGTAAACCAAAACCCAAATTACGTCCTCGTCTTTTCAAAACACAGTCCCCACTAAAAGGATCAGAAGTTCCTGTTGATAGTCAAGAGACAAATGTTGCATCTGATTTGTCAGAAGCTCAACCAGCATCAACACTTCCTGAAGAACAAGAAGTTGTACCACAGAATGAGGAAAATAAAGATCAAGAAAGTGAAGATGGTTCAGCAAATACTTCTGGTTTAGGATTTGTTATTGGTGCTGATCTTGTTAATCCCGATCCAGTAAGTTTTTATTTATTGAGATATTTCATATGGTTTTAATACTAAAATAGTTTATATGTAGAATAATTAAGAAACATTAATGCATTTATAAACAGTTTCATGCATCCAGGCTTGCTAGAATGTTGATGGCTCTGTTGCTAACTTCTTAGTTTTTTTAAATGAAATGTGATTTTTTTTATAAATAAAGAGCTTTGTTTTTCCTCTGAGCAGTTTGGAGAAATTATAGTTGGTAAATCTTAATATCTGCAACAGGTCTTTAGGGCACTTTTGCTGTTTCTCCTTCTGATCCATATTTCTCATATTAAGAAGAAAATCTTAATTGAAGATTTTAAATCTGTCAAGATCTCTTTCCTTCATCCCCTTTCATAGCAGCATGCCTAAATGCATTTTTCTCTGCATTTTACTCAACTCTAGCAACATATTGCATATTTTGTCCCATAAATATTTACCTCAACTTCACACCAAACAAAGTGACAAGTAGGGCCTTTGTAGCACTTTTTTATTTTTATTTTTAATGGATGAACAGCAGTAGTCCAAGGACTACTGCTGTTCATCCATTATATTAATTATAATGTGAACGGTTTGATGGGACTTTAAATGGTTATTTGTTTGTTTGCAGATAATGAGATTAGAGTGTTATTAGAGGAATGCTGCCAATATAACAGATTAGGATAGACTGTAGGTAGGCAAATAACAGAGATATCAGAGCTAAATTAAGGTTTTTAAACTTGGCATTCAGAAGAGAGAAATGATCTAGGAGCATTGATGAATGGAGAGTTGCATTTTGAGGAATTGTATTGTAATGATGGTTAAGACAAAAAGATCCACAATGGTGGAAAAAATATTGCTAGTAAAGATGTGGTGGTTTTGGTGTATCAACCTTCTCAGACTACATCTTTACCCAGTTTGTAAGTAAAAAAAAAAAAGGTGATATGATTGAAACAAAGTTGTTGAGAGGGGGGGGGGGCTTCTCCAATGGGTAACGATGAGATTTTCCAGAGGTTGGAATTTGGAAGGAAACAAAGCAAATAAGAGAAAGAGTCAGCTGAGCTCTGTAAATAAGGAAGAAGTAAGGTTTTTGCACATGAGCATGTGTAATGGTTATGTGGTTGGTATATAGACATGAATTTACAATGGGATTCGATGGACTTTTTTGTGGCATTTAGAACAGATCTTGCATATATGTCTTAACTGGTTGCAGGGTTCTTTGAATGCTTCCTGGAGATCCCATAATAGCAATAATAATAATAATAAGTTATGGTCTGATTTTGCTACTTGTTATCTTCATTTCCTAAAATGTAACCCTCAGTTTGGTTCTTTAAGTAATTGTTCTTTTGTTCTGTATTAAATTATTTAAATGTCTGTTTACAGTACAAGTTTTGTTAATTCTTTTTTTTTTCTTTTCTGACTAAAAATTGTAGCTCAAAAATTACCTTTCCACTGGCATTGAGTTTTCAGTATTCTGAAATTGAACATCAATACTGAAATTCAGTATTGAGACTTCTAGTAAGCATATCTCAGACATGAAAATCATCTATTACCTTGTTTATATTTTGAACAACCGTAATAAGTTTTTATAGCTGAAAAAGGTTTGGCCTTATTCATCAGTAGAGAATGTTGCCTGCGGTTCCAGTTTATACATTATTTAATGTAATAAAGAATTTTTACCCTGTTTTTTAATACCAGGAACTAAATTTAACTACATATTTTTTGTGGTATTTTACTTGACAGTAATGTGAAATAATGTTTAATTACATTTTTCTTTTTTTTTAATTATTTATTTCATCATCATCAAATTCCTGACATGTACCCTCAAGGGGTGTACAGGATATGATAGTACTACATGAAAAATTTACATCATTACTAACTTCCTATCTACAATTTTCCTTCAAATCAGTCTGTTACTTGTCAAGACTCCAACATTACCAGATCTTATATTCTTATCGTCTAAGACACTTTGTACAGTATCAATCCACCTATATCTTGGTCTTCCTCTGGGTCGTTTTCCTGCCAACTTGGCAGAGAACACTTGTTTTGCTAATCTTTCCTCGCCCATTCTGTTCAAGTGACCATACCACCTGAGATTAGCTCTGCTAACGAATTCCTGGATGCAGACAATGTCAAGTTCTTTCCTAATATAATCGTTTTTAATATGATATTGCCATTGATGCCATTTGTTCACGCCCTTAATCTTTCTCGGGACTCTCATATCTGCAGTCTCTAGTCTTTGGTCAAGTGTTTTACTTCTGACTCAGCTCTTAGATCCATAAGTTAAAACTGGTTTGAACACTGACTTGTATACAGCTAATTTAGTGTTCTGACTAATTTCTTTCTTATTCCATATCAATTTATTCAATTGCCTTCCTACCATGCCAGCTTTGTTGATTCTGTTGTCTATTTCCATATTTAATTTACCACCTTCACTAAAAATCATGCCTAAGTAGTTGAAATGTTTTACTTGTTCCACAGGTTCTCCATTCACAACACAGTAGTTGACATTGTCAGTGATTATACCTATTTTCATTGTCTTTGTCTTTTAATTGCTGACCGTCATACCATATCTATTACAACAGTTATTCAATTTAGTCAGAGAATCTTGCAAACTTGTAGCGGATTTATTTAGAAGTATAACATCTTCCGCATAAAGCAAAGAGCTGACATTAACATCTCCAAGTTTTTATATCATGTTTAATACCACTTTCATTCATGATGTGATACATATAGATAATGAATAACAGAAGGGATAATGTACATCATTGTCTCACACCAGATTTAACATTAAACCATCTTCCTGTACTTCCTTCAATTCTCACTGCTGACTTACAACTCAAATAAAGACTAAGTATTGTTTAATATAATGCCCCATTGACACCATATAACTGTAGCATATTGAATAGCTTCTCTCTTTGCACCTTGTCATATGCCTTTTCCAAATCGACAAAACCTAAATACATATCGTTGTTATATTCCCATGATTTCTCCACTATTTGTCGTAAAGTGAAGATCTGATCCTGACAGCCTCTGTTTGATCTGAATCCAGCTTGTTCTTCACCAAGCTTTTCTTCCACAATTCTTCTCAACTGTTTCTCAAGTATACTTGCATATATCTTACCAATAACACTCAATAGGGATATACCTCTGTAATTCTCACATTCAGTTTGATTTCCCTTTTTACTTATAGATACTATGAGAGCTCTACTCCAATCATTGGGAATTCGTCCCTCTGTCCAGGCATTTTGAACTATGCAGTGCAGCCACTGTAACACTTTTATAGCACCATACTTCAGCATTTCTGGTCGAATATCATCTACTCCTGCTGCCTTTCCACATTTCAAGGCTTTGATGGCTTTTTCTACTTCAAGTATGGATATGTATTCCTCACTGCATGCCTGGTCAGTGTTTTTTATCACTGTGCTGTCATCACTGCTTGTTTCATTTAGCAAATTTTCAAAGTAATTACTCCATACTTCCAGAATATCATTTTCTCCTGTTTTCATTTCACCTTTATCATCTCTAACTTCTTTTACAGCACTCTTTCCTCCATTCCTAAGCTTCTTCAACAACCTCCAGAATATTTTACCACCACCTTGATATTTATTTTCTATGTTCTTGCTAAAGTCCTCCATGACTTTTGTTTAACTTTCTTGTATTTGTCTCTGTATTTCTCTAAGAGCACAAGCTGACTTATTTGACAGGAACTTTTCATATGCTTCCTTCTTTTCTTTCACTGCCTCTTTGACTTCCTGTGTCCACCAGGGAGTTCTGATTTTTTTTATCCTTGCAGACAACCTCACCAAATGCCTCTCTGGCAGAATCAATGTTTTCTTCAGAGTTTGCCACTGAATCTCCAAGGTTTGATTCCTGTTCTCAGACTCCTTCATTTTTTCTTCAATAATATTTGTGCATTTTAGTCTACAGTTCACATCTGAGAGCTGCTCAACTTTTATTCGCTTTAAAACTTTCTTACATGTTATTCTTTTCAGTATGAAATTCAATTTTATCCTGCTCAAGACTAAATAGTGATCAGTTTCAAATCCTCTGTACACTGGTGTCCTGCACCAGGGAGGAAACATCACTATCAACAATAACATAGTCAATGAGACTTTTCTTATTCCTTGCCTCTTTTCTCCATGTGAATTTGTGCACATTTTTATGTTGGAATATGGTGTTAGGAATAACCAGTCCATGTCCTGAGCAGAAATCCAACCATAATAGTATTTGCCATTATTATTAGCTCTGCTCTTTTCTCCAAATTTTCCCAAAATATTTTTGTATGTTTGACAATCATTTCCTACTCTGCTGTTTAGATCCCCAACAAGGACCAACTTTCCTTTTTCATTGTATCAGTTGCTTTTTCTAAAGCATCAAAAAATTCCTCCATTTCTACCTAAGTAGAACCTTCTGTGGGACCATAGGCACAAATAAGTCACATTGTCCAATTCCCCATTCTGATATTTGCCCACATTACTCTACTTGAGACTGCCTGCCATTCAAGAAGATTAGCCTTGTATTTTGCGTTGAATACTATGGCTACTCCTTCTTTTTCTTGATTATCATTTCCTGAATATAACATTTTGTATTTATTGCTCAGAAAGATCTCACCAGTTTTTGTCTTTTTTGTTTCAGTCACCCCTATTATGTCGATCTGGTACTTATCTAATTCCTCCAGTAGCTCCATTTCTTTGCCATTCAGGCTTCTTATGTTAATAGCACCGATCTTTAACTCTGGTGATGTTGATTTGGGGTTTGTTTTCAGATTTGTTCCAGTAGCTAACTTTTCGCTGTTCGCCCTGGTTCAGGAGACCCCAAATTGCCAGCCCATCCTCGTTCGTTCAGTATCCAGATACCCAACAGGATGCACCACGAGAAGGTGAGGATTGGACATTAGGTCAGTACCCTGGTCGGTTCTCCGCATTCCTTTAAAGGCTATGTTGAGGTCTCCTGTCAGTTATACAGCCTTGACCCTTAGCCACCCCGCTTATTTATTTTTAAGGATAAATTTCAGTTATCTGGTCCTCTCAACATCTTAATTAGTTATGGTTTGGAGCAGTTCATCTCTCTCTCATATATATATATATATATATATAACAGTGGCGTTGCATGCCCATTTCAGTCGAGTGTACTGTCGTGTGGCTTATACAACCTGCATTACAAAATTCCCATCAATTTGAATGTATGATTGCATTTTTATTGATGTATGAGTTTTAAGAGTGCATAGCTGATCAGCACTCATCTTAATTGGTCCAATGCAATTAATTGTAGGAATCACTTTGAATACCTTCATTTATCAATTAATTGTAACAAAACCTGCATGGAGTGCAGGTGTTTGTTTTGAGATATATTAGAAAACAATAATGAAGGTAAATGCTATATTTGGTTGATATATTTGAATTACTCAAAAGTCTAAATATGTGAACCATCATTAATAAGTCATAAGATGGGAAATGTGAAGGAAAGAATAAATGTACATAGAAATACTTTCATTAATGGCAAATGAATTATTAGTAATTAATATTTGTGATATGTGTATCCTGTAAGTTGCTGAGTAGAACAAATAGCATGTGATTCTAATGAGCGTGTATTTTTCTTGATCACAGAACTAATGTAAATAACTATTTGGGAACATGGATTAAGTGTAAATGGATAAGTATTTTAATACCGACTAGTTTCATCAAACTTAAGCTGTTGGCATCGTCAGGGTACAAGCACTGAGGTTAAAACATATCACAGAATAGATCTTAACTGTAAATTCTAAAAATTATAATTACAAACTAAAATAGCATTGAACGTGAATAATACACGTATTGCGTGTACATGATTTACCAGTTGTTGCTAAGGTTAAAATGAACTTTAATGCTATAATTAGCATTAAAGTTCATTTCTTGTGTGTTCAGAGATCTAATTAGGGTTTTCCACATCTCTGGAAGTATTAAACCTTGGTTCCTGTTAAGGTTATCTGTAGTGCGTGCGACTGTGGCTGCTACTTTAAACATTCGAGAGTGGTAGTCTTCTTGTATGTAAGAGGTACAACTTTTGTCCCACTCAATGATGTGGTTTGTTATGGAGAAATGTGATGAGAGGCCTGATATGTCTTTGTTGTTTTTAACATAACCAATGTGTTCCTTCTGTCTAATCTCGAGGCTTCTCGAAGTCTGGCTGATGTAACTTGAACCACACGAGCATGGAATATTATAGACTCCAGCATACTTATAGAAAGGATGGGTATCTTTTGGAGATCATAGTAGTAGTTTGTGAATTGTTTCTATAGGTTTGAATGTCACTCTTATTTTATGTGGTTTGAGGAGATTAGCGAGCTTATTAGAGATACTGCTCACATACAGAATGATGATTGTTGTAATATATTGAGTGTCTTCTCGTTCTCTTTGTGGTTCACAAAGAGAACGAGAAAATTTTTTTGGCTCAAAGAAAAGGATTTTGTTGACGAGTCTTCATGGGTAGCCATTCAAGGCGAGATTATTAGATATCAATGTTAATTCATCTTGGAGGTCCTTTTCATCCGTTGTAATGCAGACAGCTCTTTTCTTTAGTATGTGTACTATGCTGAGTTTGTGAGAAATGTGGTGTGAGAAGCTATGATGTTATCTACATTTTATTCGTAGGTTTCCTATAGACTGATAGGTTCATAAGGCCATTAACTTGCTTCTTAATTAAGATGCCTAAGAACGGTAGTTGTTTGTCTTTTTCAAGTTTTTGTATTATTATACGTGTATTATTCACGTTCAATGCTATTTTAGTTTGTAACTATAATTTTTAGAATTTACAGTTAAAATCTATTTTGTGATATGTTTTAACCTCAGTGCTTGTACTCTGATGATGCCAACAGCTTAAGTTTGGTGAAACTAGTCAGTATTAAAATACTTATTCGTTTACACTTGATCAATGTTCCCAAATAGTTATTTACATTAGCATGTGATCCTATAAAGTCTAGACATGAATAAGTGAATTTACACCCTCTTTCCAAAAAGAAACCAAACTTTTGATAGAAAATAAAACACAGGCCAATCATAATTATTCAAATCATTCTTATTCAATCACTATACTCTCTCTCAGCTTCAATACAGCGTTTGGCATGGTCAGTTAATTCGTTAAATGAGTTTTTTATATAGGTTTATGGGATACTGTACTGTTGAAGGTCATGGTTACTGCCGCTTGAACATTTTCAGTGATGTCATATCACTTTCCTTTCATCGGCAAATGAAATCGGGGGAAGAGAAAGAAGTCACAGGGTGCTAAATCAGGTAAATACGTCGATCACAAACTTGGTTTTTGCTCAAAAACTGTCTCACAATGTTCGAACGATGAAATGATCCATTATAATGCAAAAGTGACCAGCTGCCTGCATATGATATTCATGCCATACGTGACAAATTCTCGCTATCAATCGCTTCAAAACTTCGAGATAAAACTCAATAGTGAGTTTTATCTCGAATACCCATGACTGTTTGGCCAGGTGGAACGAATTCTTTGTGGATAATGCCCTTGGAATCAGAGAAACAAATCAGTATTGTCTTGACTTTTGACTTCTCCAAGCAACTTTTTTTCGGATGCCCCTCTTTTGGTGGTCTCCATTCAGCACTCTGGCACTTGTTTCTGGCTCATATCCAAAACACCACGTTTTCACTAGTAACAATCGTTTCAGGGAAGTTTAAGTTCTTACGAGCAGTTTTATGAGGTCCTTGCAGTGCTCAGTTCGATACGTTTTTTGGTCGTCGGTCAACTTGGGGGAAACAGTTCGCAAATTCAATTTATGAAGGCCTAAGCTCTCGGTCAAAATGTTGTGCACAATTAATTTTGGAATCCCCAATTCATCTTCAATCAATCTCATGGATGATTTCGGGTTTTCTTTGATGAAATCATGCACTTTTTGGATGTTAACTTCGCTCAGTCCAGTTTTTGGATGGCCCGGCTTTTCGTCATCCTCAAGCGTCTCACAACCACTTTGAAATTGCTTGAACCACTCATAAACTTGAGTACGGTATAAGCATTCATCACCATATGCTTTTTGAAGCATTTGATGTGTTTCGGTAAAACTTTTATCAAGTTTAACACAAAAGTCAATCGCAGCTCTGTTTGAAACTCATTTTCTAACTATTCATCAAAACACTGTCACTCTTGGCACTATAACTCAGCTTCTAATGAAGCAAATGTCAT
Source organism: Typopeltis vanoorti (assembly GCF_054136105.1). Taxonomy (NCBI): domain Eukaryota; kingdom Metazoa; phylum Arthropoda; class Arachnida; order Uropygi; family Thelyphonidae; genus Typopeltis; species Typopeltis vanoorti. The sequence goes on from NC_143565.1 coordinate 82,227,832, forward strand.
AAACAGTTGGCACAACACTAATGAAGGTTGTCGCTTTCGACAACAAAAAGATACAACAGGTGGTGCCACTAGTTCCTTCAATTTTCGAAAAGTTCGGTTTCTTTTTGGACAGAGGGCGTATAATGGCATAATTTAAAAAAAAAAAAAAACTTAGAGGGGAAAAGATTTGTTTGTAAAACATAACTAATAATAAACAGCCATTATATACATTTAGCAGTTCGGTTAAAAACTATAGGGTGAAGCTAATACAATGAACTCATAATGTTGATTAGATGATTCATTTAGGCATGGCAGGAATGCACGTGGTTTGATAGAGCAGTATGTAACTTGTAAAATTTGTGCATGTTATGTGTACTTCTCTGGTTTATGTATATTTCACTTCATTTTCTAAGAATTTTCATTTGTTGACTGAGACTTAGTATACATTTTACACAATAATAGGATACATAATATCCAATCATTATTGGAATTATCCATGTTTTCGAGATCCTACACTCATTACTTTTTTTTTTAGTGTCAGCATCTCTTCTTTTTCATGAGTAATAGAAATCTCATGTATGCTAGTATTTTCTTGTAGATCAACAACTTAATACAGAAGTATTCATTTTTATTCAGGAACAGATAAATTTTACTACATCTGTTGTTTCTGAAGATTAGAATAAAAAATGTCCTTAACATGCTGTATAAGCTTTGTAAAAATGTAACTGCTCAATGCAGAAGTGGCATACATATGCTAAAAGCTAGTATCTGTCAGAGAATATGGAAACAGACATCCAGGTGTAAATGTGACAACATGTTAATATAATTTTAAATATGGAAAGCATAAATGACACTTTCTTTTAAGGTTACATGATGATCAGCATTCATATTTATAAATTTAGGGACACAAAACACACGTGTTGAAAAGATTATTTTACTGATTATTAATAAAATAATAACCTGACAGTTTCGACTACTGTATTGAGGTCATCATCAGAAGGATACATGTGTATAAGAACCAAGCTACATGCTGTTGCACTCTATACAGGTAAATTAAATCTACGTTGTTAACTAATCTTTTTCTTAGCCTGCCCTCTAGTGATAAAAAAAAAATTATCAATAAAAACTACAATAAACTCTGCTAAAGCCCTCATTTACTCAGATTCTTCTGGAATTATACAGTTCATATTGTTATATTACGATTCTCTTCTGGATTTGTTTAGTACAAGTTGCTATTGAATGTTCAGGGGGGGGGAAAAAAAACACTTTACCAAGTCTTATTGTATTGAGATTTTTCTTTGTGGTTGCTATGAAGGTTGCAGATGAGTCCTCCACATTCTTTGAATGGTTAGACCATTTTTATTCAGATTCGGATCACGTTTGAGCATTTCACATGCTTCCTTGAATTTCCGCTCGAACCTAAATACATTCCTTAGCCACCTGAATAAACAACACAAATGCATCCAATTCACCATTGAAATAGAAAAAAACAACTCTCTTCCCTTCCTAGACACACTCGTTATACGTCTTCCTTCAGGCTGTCTCTCCTTCTCAGTTTACCGCAAACCTACACACACACAGGCCAGTACATACACAAAACTTCTTATCACCACCCAACACAAAAACTAGGGGTCATAAGCACCCTTAAACACAGAGCTCAAACTATTTGTTCAAACGAACAAGCTCTTAGCCATGAATATGAGACCATCAAACATACCTTTATAAAAAATGGATACAGTATAAAAACCATTCACAAGATCCTCCACAAAGGTACCACTAATAACAAAAGAGATTTCAAGAATGCTATTGCCATACCATATGTTAGAGGCATTTCCAAAAAAAATAGACAGAAAACTACACAAATACAACATCAAAACTACCTTTAAACCCCTACAAAATTAAGACACCTACTCAGTTCTTCCAAGGATCCTCTGCCACACCTAGCCCACCCAGGGGTTTACAAAATACAATGCACATGTAACATACCATATGTAGCAGGAAACAGGGCAAACGACACAAAAAATACCTCCATTTTGAAAAACCAGCCTTTCTGACCACGCACGCCAAACTTACCACAAAATTGATTGGAAAGGTACCAAGTCCCTACACCACACCAAAACCTGGTTCTAGCTGAAATTCAAGGAAGCATGTGAAATGCTCAAACATGATCCGAATCTGAATAAAAATGATGGTCTAACCATTCCAAGAATGTGGAGCCCCATCTGCAACCTTCATAGCAACCACAAAGAAAAAATCTCAATACAAAAGAAGGCTTGGTGAAGTTTTTTTTTTTTCCCTGAACATTCAATAGCAACCTGTACTATACAAATCCAGAAGATAATCATAATATTACAATAAGAACTGTATAATTCCAGAAGAATCTGAGTACATGAGGACTTTAGCAGAGTTTATTGTAGTTTTTATTGATAATTTTTTTTTATCACTAGAGGGCAGGCTAAGAAAAAGATTAGTTAACAACGTATTTTTAATTTACTTGTATAGAGTGCAACAGCATGTAACATGGTTCTTATACACATATATCCTTCTGATGATAACCTCAATACAGGGGTCAAAACGTCAAGTTATTATTTTATTAATAATCAGTAAAATAATCTTTTCAACACGTGTGTTTTGTGTACCTAAATTCATAAATATGAATACTGATCACCGTGTAACCTTAAAAGAAAGAGTAATCATAATAGATCATAATCCATGGAGATGTGACCCACAAGCAGTGCAGCCTCTACGGTAAGCTAAAGATATGTAGTTCCATGTTAATTAATCGACTAGCCTTTTTGAAACGATGTAGAGACAGCAACTTAATACCCAACTGCATTAAACTAAAGAAGAAATTTACATCAGCTAAAGCACTCCGTATCTATGCCAGGCTAGAAAAAGTGTTGTTGAGGGAACTGATCCACGAGGCACGAAAAAACTTAGCATCTACCCAAGCCAAAGTGTTATAACTAAAATTTTAGGTATCCAGAAATTTGGGATATTTTGGACAAGATCACAGACGACTTGGCCGAGCACCTATTACTCAAAAACAAAGAACAATTAATAAAGAAGTTTCAAGCATTAAAACTATAGGAAAGAACAAGACAATTACGACACCATAACGAAAGGATTAGCCAATCACCCACAAACGCAGTTAGGAGCAACCAACCACCATCGGACGACTGTCTGGTTATCAACCAATTGGATTACAATCTCAGCCAAGGTGAACTCTCACTACTGGAGAAAGCTTTAAATTACGGCATTGTGCCGAGGTCAGTAAATAAACTAGATATAACTTATCATATCGAGAGAGGTTTAAGATCTCTCCCCGCCAATTTAACTTACAAAATATGGATGGAAACTGCCTGTTTACTAAATTCAACCAAAAAATTAAGCAGCAATCTAAACAAAGTGGAAATACTGGCCCTCAAATCCCTAAAAAAAAATAACCGTGACATTATTATCACAAAAGCAGATAAAGGGAATACCACTGTTGTTTTAAATCGGACAACCTACATAGAAAAAAATGAACCATTTGGTATCAGACCATGACCTACCAAATGGTAAATTACAACCCCACACAATGCAACAAAAAGAAAACAACTGAACTACTTAAGTCAGTTAACACGTGGCTGGAAGAAACAATTAAAAAATTAATACCTCAGTATGCCATGCACCCAGAATTTATGACCTGCCAAAAGTACACAAAACAGATACATGATTACGTCCAATTGTGGAAGGAATCGACAGCCCAAATTACCACTTGGCCAAAAAATTAGCAGCCACACTCAAGGAATTGGTTGGTTATTCCCCTTCCTACATAAAAAAATACACATCATTTCATAAACAAAATTAAAAACATTACACTCAACGACCAAGATCTATTAGTCAGCTTTGACATAACTTCCCTTTTCACCAATGTCCCAATCAATGATACTATCTTGCTCTTACAGAACATATTTTCACACGACATCACGGCCCTCTTTGCCCACGTACTCCACTCCAGATATTTCGTGTGACAAAACAATTTTTACCTTCAAAAAGAAGATACAGCCATGGGCTCACCACTTTCCCCCCAGTAGCTAACTTTATATGGAAGACTTTGAGCAACATGCTCTAGAGACAGCATGTCTAAAGCCCAAAATTTGGCTCAGATACGTCGACGATATTTTTGCCATTTGGCCCCACGGCCGTGAGGCTCTAAATACATTCCTTAGCCACCTAAACAAACAACATAAACGTATCCAATTCACCATTGAAATGGAAAAAAAACAACTCTCTTCCTTTCCTAGACACACTTGTCACACGTCTTCCCTCTGGCTGTCTCTCCTTCTCAGTTTACTGCAAACCTACACACACAGGCTAGTACATACACAAAACTTCTTATCACCACCCAACACAAAAACTAGGGATCATAAGCACCCTTAAATGCAGAGCTCAAACTATTTGTATGAGACCATCAAACATACCTTTATAAAAAATGTATATAGTATAAAAACCATTCACAAGATCCTCCACAAAGATACCACTAATAACAAAAAAAATTTCAAGAATGCTATTGCCATACCATATGTTAGAGGTATTTCCGAAAAAATAGACAGAACACTACACAAATAACATCAAAACCATCTTTAAACCCCCGACATACCATATGTTAGAGGCATTTCCGAAAAAATAGACAGAACACTACACAAATACAACATCAAAACCATCTTTAAACCCCCGACAAAATTAAAACATCTACTCAGTTCTTCCAAGAATCCTCTGCCACACCTAGCCCACCCAGGAGTTTACAAAATACAATGCACATGTAACATACCATACATAGGGGAAACGGGGTGAACCATCCCAATCAGGAAGGATGAACATAAATGACACATAAAATACCTCCATTTTGGAAAAACCGGCTTGGTGCGGTGTAGGGACTCGGTACCCTACACCGCACCAAAACCTGGTTCGAGCGGAAATTCAAGGAAGCATGTGAAATGCTCAAACATGATCCGAATCTGAATAAAAACGATGGTGTAACCATTCCAAAAATGTGGAGGACCCATCTGCAACCTTTCATAGCAACCACAAAGAAAAATCTCAATAGAACAAGACTTGAATTTTTTTTTTTCCTGAACATTCAATAGCAACCTGTACTGTACAAATCCAGAAGATAATCATAATATAACAATATGAACTGTATAATTCCAGAAGAATCTGAGTATGTGAGGACTTCAGCAGAGTTTATTATAGTTTTTATTGATATTTTTTTATCATAGACAACAGGCTAAAAAAAGATTAGTTAACAACATAGATTTAATTTACCTGTATAGAGTGCAACAGCATGTAGCTTGGTTCTTATACACATGTATCCTTCTGATGATGACTTCAATACAGGAGTCGAAACGTCAAGTTATTATTTTATTAATAATCAGTAAAATAATCTTTTCAACACGTGTGTTTTGTGTCCCTACATTCATTAATATGAATGGAAAGCATAGAGGTCAAATGAGCTCTGCTTTATGCAAATCCAAAATACATGGCTGCCATTCGGGCACAATGTAAGTTTCATGCTGTTGGCTCTTTGGAAAGTTTTGATGCACTGATGATTTAGTACAAGTCTGGTTTAGCACAAGTTGTTAGAATTCTCTAACTAATTGAATAGCAGCCGTAACAAATGTGACATTCATTAAAATGACAGACAGTGAAAATAGGCAGGGTCATAAAACATTCTCAGTGGAAAACCATTAAATTAACACATTTATGCTGCACTACACATGTTACATCTGGTGGGAGCTTGTTGCATAACATTCTTTGTGGATCGGATACGTTTTTACAGTTCTTCAGTGTGTGTGCGTACATGCATGTGCATGCATATACAGGGCTCTAGAAATCAGATACAAGTGCCGAATTTTCAGCCTCATTCAAAATGTATTATTTTCTTCACATAATTTTCACTTTTCATTTTAAAACATCTCGTCCATTGTACAGTTATTTGATCATATTGGCCTCCAATGCATTTACTAAAGAAGTTTTACTGACATAAAATATACACAAATCTATTATAAAAAAGTTAAAATTTATTAAAAGTTAAGCACACAACTACTTACAGACCGTACTTGGCCATTTGCGGTCAAGAGATATCTAAACAAACTTAGATGCAGTATTAAATCATAACTGCATAAAATAACTTGCTAATTAGTTAAATTAGCATAAAATAAAAAAATGATAACGATTCACTCATTAGCGTATAGGCTAGACTGCCATAAAGCAATAATATCGATTGCACTAGGTGACCTTGACATTCATATTGCTGCTGCTTCACTATGCATGAATTGCTATACCTGTAAATAAATATGAATAATTTCTTTTTCACCTTATCTTTTCACGAAAAATTACGGTAGCAATAAATACAGTACTGTAAATATATTTTCACTTCCTTATGATTTTCTTTAATGACATTTCTTTTCTTTAGTTTGCTTTATTGTAAGAATATATAAAAAAAAATACATATAAAATAGATGTTAATCGACTGTTTGTTATCTATAAGGCTTCTGGTCAACAGTACACTATTAGTAAAGTTTTTGGGGGGAGTCAAAAGTTATATGCGGATTTTCGAACAATGCGAGGTCAGCACCCCTAACTTTGTTGTTCAAAGATTAACTGTAAATAAAATTTCCTTTTTAAAATATTATGCATTACATGAATGGGTTGGTTTCTCTGCCAAGTGGAGTATATCTGAATATTTAATGATATTTCTGTTTTATGCCATGGTGCATTTTCTACAAAAACATCACAAGAAAACAGAGGCAGTCGTTGCAAGCAGTAATTCCCCCTTCCCCATCTCTAGGAATATAGAATTGCACATTGAACTGCTATGTCCAATATTTTTACTTATATTTTTTGCAATTTTTTTTTTAATTTTAATAAATCATTTCTTGGAGAATGTGTATTCAAATTAATAATGAATTGTTTAAACTTGCAATTTTATATATTGGTGCTGAATAGTACTGTTTACATAATGGTTAGTTTATATTCTTGTTTCCATTCAGTTCAGACATCAAAAATAAGTCAAATATTATACAGAGAACCACAGTTATTGTTATATAAAATAATCAGATGCTTTTTTTACATCTTCCTGTAATATGAAATTTCTCATATATTTCAATGTCAAGTTTTTTTTTTTTTTTTTAATGAAAGGTTATTTCATAAACCTGTAATACATTAATACTATAGGTGGGCTAAGGATTATTTTTTTTATTTTTATTAATTTTTTTTTTATTTTTTTTTTTACCTAGTCTGGAAATCCTGCTCTAGAGACCAAATATGGAATTTTATCAAGCCACTTCATGCCTCCAATAAGTTATGCAGTGGTTTCACACTTGTTGATGAAATTCATCTCCCATCTAAAGACACTCACAAATATCCATGCCCCTAGCAGGATTCAAACTCGCAACCTATTATGGTAGAAAGGAATTTGAAGTTCAGTGGTCACAACAAAAATTGCAAATTCAACAGAGGATAATTGTAATATTGAAACAGATTTTGACATGAAGATATGAAAGTCATTTTTGCCTCTTTACAAGGCCTTGATATGACCACACCTGGACTGCTGTGCATAGATTTGGTCGCCAGAGTTTGGAGGGGATAAAGAAGCCTGTGGAAAGGGTGCAAAGAACAGTTACAAGGGTAATATCAGGATTATGGAACATAGATTATGAAGATGAGTTGAGAGCTTGTGGGCTGCAGACATTGGGACAATATGATTAGGGTGTATAAACTTGTGAGAAGACATCATAGAATATCGGTTGATAAAATTTTTCATTATATGAAAGATTGGGAAGGAACAAGGGGGACATCTGTGAAAGTTGTTGTTCCTTAAAATAATCAGGTGATATATAATATTAAAACAATCCTGAGAAAAAGATATCCTTGATGTATGGAATAATTACTTTGAAAAACTGCTAATTGAAACAAGCAGTGATGACAGCACAGTGGTAAAAAAAAAAAACACTGACAGGGCATGCAGTCAGGAATGCATATCCATACTTAAAGTAGAAAAAGCCATCAAAAGCCTGAAATGTGGAAAGGCAACAGGAGTAGATGATATTCGACCAGCAATGCTCAAGTATAGAGGTATAAAAGTCATACAGTGGCTACATTGTATAGTTAAGAAGGCCTGGACAAAGGGAAGAATTCCAGATGATTGGATTAAAACTCTCATAGTACACATATAAAAAGAGAAATAAAAGTGAATGTGAGAATTACAGAGGCATTTCATTACTGAGTGTTCCTGGTGAGATATATGCAAGTATACTTGAGAAACAGTTGAGAAGAATTGTGGAAGAGAAGCTTGGGGAAGAACAAGCTGGATTCAGGCCAAATAGAGGCAGTCAGGATCAGATTTTCACTTTACAACAGATAGTTGAGAAAGCATAGGAATATAACAAAGATCTGTATTTAAGTTTTGTAGATCTGGAAAAGACATATGACAAGGTGCCAAGAGAGAAGCTATTTGAAATGCTACAGTTATATGGTGTTAATGGGGCATTATATCAAGCAATACTTAGTCTCTATTTGAGTTGTAAGTCAGCAGTTAGAATTGAAGGAAGTATAGGAAGATGGTTTAATGTTAGACAAGGATGTACATTATCCCCTCTCTTATTCGTTATCTATATAAATCACATTATGAAGGAAAGTGGTACTAAACCTGATATCAAAATTGGAGGTGTTAATCTCAGCTCTTTGCTTTATGCGGATGATGTTATACTTCTAAATAAATCCACTACAAGTCTGCAAGATTCTCTGACTAAATTGAATAACTGTTGTAGATATGGTATGAAGGTTAGCATTAAAAAGACAAAGACAATGAAAATAGGCAGAAACATTGAAAATATCAACTGCATTGTGAATGGTGAACTTATAGAACAAGTAAAACATTTATCTACTTAGGCACGATTTTTAGTGAAGATGGTAAGTTAAATATCGAAATAGGCAACAGAATCAACAAAGCTGGTATGGTAGGAAGTCAAATGAATAAATTTATATGGAATAAGAGAGAAATAAGTCAAAACACTAAATTAGCTATATAGTATACAAGACAGTGTTTAAACCAATTTTAACTTATGGATCTGAGAGCTGGGTTAGAAGTAATCACTTGACCAAAGACTAGAGACCGCAGATATGAGAGGTCCTGAGAAAGATTAGGAGCATGAACAGATGACATCAATGGCAATATCATATTAAAAACCGAGGATATTAGGAAAGTACTTGATATTGTCAGCATCCAGGAATGCATTAGCAGAGCTAATCTCACGTGGTGTGGTCACTTAAGCAGAATGGGAGAGGAAAGATTAGCAAATCAAGTGTTCTCTGCTAGGTTGGCAGAAAAAAGACCCAGACAAAGACCAAGATATAGGTGAATTGATACAGTAAAACAGACAGAAATATAAGACCTGATAATATTGTGGGTCTTGACATTTAACAGGCTGATTTGGAGGAAAATTTTAGATAGAAGTTGGTAATGATGTAAGTTTTTCATGTAGTACTATCATATCATGTACACCCCTTGAGGGTATATATCAGGAATTCGATGTTGATGATGAAATAATCCTGTAATATGAAATTTTTCTCATATATTTTAATGTCAAGTTTGTGGTTAAGTAAATGGCGAGAGCTAGATTTTTCTTTCACAGGACCATGAGTGAGTGGAACAGTTTACCTGTTGAAGGTGAATGCATCTAATGAAAAGGTTATGACAGATGATGTGGGTGACATATGGCCTTCCTTGATGACTCCGTGACTCTCTGGAGGTCTAATAATAATAATAGTATACATTAGGACACAAGATACATCAGGACACACTACATTGAGCCCCACAGAATGTTGTTTTGTTCAATCATTAACTCTAGCGGGGGAGGGGGAAGTAATTAAATAATTATACAGGGTGTTTCAAAATGAATGAACCGATTTCAAATAATTATATTTAATTATTTGAAATCGGTTTATTCTTTTTGAAACACCCTATATAATTGGTAGCTGCTGTTTAGAGTTTAGTTTCCTGTTGTCCTGTTATTTTTAAATTTCATTTATGGTCTGAGAGCTACTGTTTCAGTATCTGTTCTTCCTTGTTTTTCTATTTAATATATAAGTTATTCATGGTTGTTAAATTGTTTTTTTTTCTAGATGTTACATGGTTTTTAGATAAGCCATCCAAATCCTTGGGACTTTTAAACCATCATTCTTGTTGAGATTGGATTTATGGATTAGCATTTAACTGCTTCTTTGAATTTGCATTTGTGTCAGGTTTTGATTCAATGTAAGGACTTGGTGTGTTTTTCAAGTGTGATCAGAAAGGTCTGATTTTCTGAGATGAAAATATTTGTGTTGTTTGTTTTCTTTGTTAATTTTGGGATTGATTGTATGTCCTGTTTCTTCCGTGGGGTTAGCTTAGTGGTTATGCGCTTCGCAATCATATGCCTGGGGAAGGAGTGTTCTAGGTTCGATTTCCGTCTACAACATGAGGAGCTTAAGGATCTTTCTCAGCCATAGCCAAGTTAGCCGGTCTTAGGGCATGGACAGCAGGGTTTTTAATCCTGCAAGCAGGAAAACCGGCCCCTTGAACACATGCTGCTGCTACAGTCAAAAAAATAATCCCCCCCCCCCTGCCAGCGGCAAGCTCAGTTGGGGATTGTAGTAAAAAAAAGTCGCATCAAAATGTAACACGCGGACCCTGCGTTGGAAGCGAGATATATGCGTAGAGGAAGAAGAAGAATTGTATGTCCTGTTTCACCTAGGTAGGCAAGTGAAAGAGCTGAGTACACTTTTTAATTTTATGAGTGGTTTAAATGTGGTCTTCATGTTGTATTTTTTCATGTGTCATATTTCAAGTGTGATCAGAAAGGTCTGATTTTCTGAGATGAAAAAATGTGTGTTATTTGTTTTCTTTGTTAATTTTGGGATTGATTGTATGTCCTGTTTCACCTAGGTAGGCAAGTGAAAGAGCTGAGTACACTTTTTAATTTTATGAGTAGTTTAAATGTGGTCTTCATGTTGTATTTTTGCAGTATTGTCTGTTTTTTCCAATATTCCCCAAATATAAAGAATTAGCTATGGCCTCATTGTCTTCTTCTTCTTCTTCTGCAGCTTCTCCCACTTAAGTGGGGTCACTGTTGATGATGAGTCTCCTCCACATCCTCCTGTCTTGGGCTGTCACCACATCCAAGTTCTTCATCCTCAAGTCCTCTTCTACCAGCTCCCTCCATCTCTTCTTTGGCCGCCCACGCTTCCTCCTTCCTTGCACATCTATCTGCATGATTGAAATTGTAATGGCCTCATTGTAATCTTTTTTTTTATTTTGGTTTTATTTTTGTAAAGGAGTCTGTGGATCATTTCCTGTAGCCAGTTTGTATAAACTGGCTACAACTGGAAATCAGAACAAATGGTTAGAGCTTTATTTTTGAAGGTGCTAATGACCCCTTTTTTTTTGTGTTGGATAGTGGTGTGTGTGTATTTTGGTTTACAGTGAAGGATAGATAGCCTGAAGGAAGACAAACGTATCCAGAAAAGGAAATGTGTATTATTTTCAATTTCAGTGGTGAATTGGATGTGTCTGTTATTTGTTCAAGTGGCTTAGGAAATTGTTTAAAGTTTGGTAGCTGTGGGGCCAAATAGCTAATATATCTGAGAATGTAGTTGATTCTTATTTATTTATATATATGGGTATTTATAATTAAATATATGGATATATATTTAATAATACCATCATATTAAAATATTCTGTATTAGAGATAATTGTAGAAAATTTCTGTTTGGTACAAAGTTTATTATTATTCTTGTTTTCCTTGTAACCAAGTGGAAAAATTTTTTTACAGTTAATTCATATCCAGAGTATTTTAATAATATGGTGATATACCATTTTACTATTTCGATATGGAAAATATGCCTTCTGCATTGATTTAACTTTAGTATCTTCTTGGATTTAGTAAAAGTCTTAGACATGTCTTCCAGCAAGAAGATATGCCTGAGACTCATTGTCTTAGTACCCCATAATGTGAAAATATTACACATTATGTAATACCAAGACTTTGTCTCAGCTTCTGCATAGAAGTAGATAAATTGTGAAGATACCGCATGCACAAATTTTTCTTACTTATACTTGGGTAAAGGATTAAAATCATCATCAAATTCCAGATATATACCCTCAAGGAGTGTACAGGATATGATAGTATTACATGAAAAATTTACATACTAACTTCCTATCTACAATTTTCCTCCAAACCAAAATTTTAAATGATGGTATACAAAAGGATTAAAATAATAACATAATTTCTTGTCAAGTGTAATAAGCATGCTATCTTGTTCAGCTCTAAGCCTGTTGAGAGTTCCCATCATATGATCTGACTTCTGTAATTGCATTGCCACCTTTTTTTGGTCATATATGTGATGGTGGATAGATCAAATTTGGCATCTGTTTTATATGAACATCATGTATATATGCGGTCACAAATCCTTTAACTGGGTGGGGGGAGGGGCAGGCAGTAGATTAGGAAGAAAGAAGGAATTTGTTAATGTGTTTTTTGAAGAGCTAAAGGTTTTATTCATTGGGAAATGTGGTATAGAGAAGGCTGTTCCTATATTTAGTATGTGATAAGTTAGAGGTTAGTATGATAAGTTTTGATTTGAACTTTGTGTATATGTGTTGGCCAACAGTTGCTTATTCTTGCATGATTTGAGGAGTACCCTTGAAAATATATGTTTAAAAAAGACATAATGCAGAAACAAAGTATCTGTAAGAAAGCATTTGGGAAAAGCTTGTTCTAGAGGAGTCATTAATAAGTAAATTACCCTTTTCTGAATATCATCAGACATTCTGAAGTAATGCTGATCTGGAATTTATGAATGTTAGGAGTTGGACAGGAGTAAAAATTTCATGTTTTGCAGCTGTTGTAACTGCTGGATAGACTGAGTGTAGAGCTGGGTTTTGGTTTCATTATACTTGGAATATGCTGAACTTTCCTCTTGGACTGCTCATGCTTGTTGGAAACCAAGGCTTGGATTGCTCTTAGAAAGGCACTCACCTCAGCAGGAAAAATTTCAGTTATTGGATCAGAGCAAATGCTTGAATCAGTCAGTATTCAGGACATGGAAAAGAACCATAGAATTTCACTGGTCATTCCAGTTGACACTATTATAATTCCATATGACATGATCTTGTAGAAAAGAAAACATAGACAAAGTTGTGATCAGATTTGCCAAGAAGAGAGCTAAAGTTAAGAAAGAGTTAAGGGTGGTTGTTGGAAGACTGATGAGAATTATGGATATTCATGGAAGGAGCTCACTGTTTGGGTAATACTGTTATATAATCAACTTTCGGAGATAAATAATCAGAGTTCAGCATAATTATAAGAATTAGTCAGAACATATCATAAAAGGCGTTTCAAGGATTTGTAACCTCTGCCATGAAGCCATGGAATATCAGATCTGACAATCCATATGTTCTGCTTGTTTTACAGAAGGAATCATGCAGAGCATGATTGTTTGTTGAGGGGTCCCCAAATGATAGTGAATTGGGTGTGGAAATTTGTTTGCATGAGTTTTGTTGTTTTTTTAAAGGGTTTTTTGAGGGGGGGGGGGACATTGATTTTTGTGAGTATTTTTTAATTGCTCTGTCCCTATTATTTACTAGTATCTTTCATAGTCGATGTCAGAAACTTATGGGAGCAAACAGCAAAGGTGAAAGACATGACTAACACTCAATCTAGTAGTATCTGGACTTAAGTCCAGAGTCCTCTGTTCTGCTTATATACAGACAGAATAGAAAAATATGATAAACATATAATAGGGATCTTACAGATGCAAGTGAGATTTGGAAGGGCATGGTTAGAAAGTCTGTTTTCTTCATATCATGTGGAAATAAGCTTCTGATAGATATTGTATGTCTTTGTCAACTGTGTTCAAGGAGAGGTATGATAGGTATTTCAGTATAGATAATTAAAGGACCTCTCTGGAAGAGCCTACACAATAATAATAAAAGTGGTTTTTAAGATTTATTCTGTAGTCATTTGATTTCTAACATTCTGATTAATATCTCACTTGAATATTATATTAATTAACTTTAAGCATGGCATTGCATCAGATTTCACATGTTCTTCATATTAAGTTAATGGCTTTCTTAGGATGCTGAAAATGAGATGGCCCGCAAGAAAGAAATGATTATGTTAATGTCATTGAGGCGAAGAGCAGAGCAAGAGGCAAACAGAGTAGCTAAAGAACAGGAATATGCTCACAAAAGAGAACAGGAAAGGTAATGGCTAACATATTATAGTAGTAACATACTTCTCAAACTTATAAATGTAAACATCGGCATACTTGTCAGCTATTTCAGTAGTACTTTTTTTTTTTTTTTTTTCAAATACATTATTCTGATTTTCCTTACACAAACATTCTGGCTATTGTTTGTTAAACTTCTGTAATCTTCCTAGTGGCCCTTAGGCCCTTTACAGTCTGTGGTCACACTTTGTTGCTATCCATAGCATAATGAGAAAAGTATCTTGTCTAGTTTGATCTACCCATATGCATTTTGCATTCTGTATACAATCCAGATATTAATTAGAATTAAATACAAGCTTGTTTTATGAAGTTACAGAGAGCAGTATTTTTTCTTCACAGTACATAGGTAGACTTTCTTTTTCGGTAATCCCAGTTAACAAAGCATTGGAAAAGTTACGTTTCCAATGCTTTTTAAGTGGGATTTAGTCTTTGCTCACCCATGAAGGTACCTCTTTGGGTGCTTTTCCAATGAACCATTATTTTTAACTCCTCCCCTTTCCCCCTAAGACCTAAGCAATAGCTGCCCAATATTCATTCATCTGCCAGACTTCAGAATACTACAACCATCAGCTGTTCAAAGAGAATGGGTCTCTCATCTTCTGCTCATACATGGTACTGATGTGCTATAGGTTACAAAATCTGTTATGTTTAAAATTGATATAAAAAAGTAACTGAAAAGAACTAGAATACCCTATTAAATGTTTATATTAAAATTTAAGTTTTAAGATATCAAAACACTTAAGTTGAAAATTCAATTACTTCAAAAAATGAACACTGCTTAAACTCTTTTAATAGTTACTTGAAATCTGCTTTCCTTGGACTCTTGTACTGTTGAGAGCATATTATTTTAAAGTTCATGGTTAACATCACTTTCAAATACAAGACCAAATGTTCCAAATTCCCATGTACATCAGTCACTAAAAACTTGATGAGGAAGAATATGGTTTGGAAATCAGCTTTAGTATATACCTTAAAAACAATTCTCAGAAAACCATAAATTCTTGTGTAGAGGCTTAAGTGCTGTCAGGACATTATGTTGGAGGTTTAATGGATTTTTTACAACACTCAAAAAGAATTAAAATAGAATTTAATACTTCCTATATTTTGTCCTAGTCACTAGGACATCTAAGGGGATTACAAAAACAATTAATGTAACATGCACACAAAAACTTACAATACTAAGCCCAACCACGTGGGTGACACTAAAGTCCTATCTAGGTGGCGTGCCCTCTAAGGGCGGTAGTAGGTGGCCTGGAATGTAAGGTGGGACCTCTGGTGATGAGTGATTCCCAAATCCTCGGAAGCTTAATGCAACCGTATTTGTTAAGATTTGGTTGGTTTCTGAGAGCTGCTGCTGCTTCTAAGAAAAGTCTCTCTTTCTTGAATTTGCTGTGGTGGAGCATGGTAGTTTACTTCCATGATACTCTGTGGGTGGTGTCCAAAACATGGTCAGCCAAGCCTGAATGGCCATAGTTGTGTTTAACGATGTACGACTTGTGTCCCTCCAGGCGGATGGATGCTGATCTGCCTGTCTGTCCAAAGTACGCAAGCTTACAGGAACAGGGTACTTTGTAAACTCCAGGCAGAGAGAGAGGAGGGAGCTGATCTTTCGTAGAACGGATAAGGGTAGCAAGTTTGCAGTAGGGCTTATATGCTGTGTGTAGGTTATACTTTTTTAGTATCTTGGCTATTTTTTCCGAAGTGCCTCGGATGTAGGGTATGGTGATGGCATTTTTAAAATCTTGTTGACGAGAGGGACGGGGAATGGGGGAGGAATTGATTATTTTTTTGATACTGTGTTCGCTGTAGCCATTGAAGAGGAAAGTTCTGTGTATGTGGTTAAGCTCAGTAGTGAGGGTGGTTCCACTGGAACAAAGATTGTGGGCTCTCTTGGTAAAGGTTTTAATGATGCCATATTGTTGTGAGGGGTGGTGGTGGGAGAGTTTGTGAATGTATCTGCCTGTGTGTGTGTGGGTTTTCTGTATACAGTGAAGGCAAGTGTATCATTAGGCAGGCACGTGACTAAGGTGTCTAGGAAGGGTAAACCTACTACCGCCCTTAGAGGGCGCTCCACCTAGATAGGACTTCAGTGTCACCCACGTGGTTGGGCTTAGTATTGTAAGTTTTTGTGTGCATGTTACATTAATTGTTTTTGTAATCCCCGTAGATGTCCTAGTGACTAGGACGAAATATAGGAAGTATTAAATTCTATTTTAATTCTTTTTGAGTGTTGTAAAAAATCCATTAAACCTCCAACATAATGTCCTCACAGCATTTAAGCCTCTACACAAGAATTCTAATCATCCATGGAGAAGATTTAGCATGTAAATCCAAGCAATACGGTAAGTCAAAACTACGACTATCTAGACAACTAAATAGGCTGGCCTTTTTAAAAAGATGTCGGGATACAAGAGTGATACCGAAATGTGTTAAAATGAAGACCAATTTCCATTCCAAAAAAGCACTCTGTATATATAAACGTGCCAGCCTAGCATTACTACACGAGCAAATCGCCTCTACTCGAGCCGCCCTCGCAGTGACGAACGCCACCATTGGCTCCTTACATTCAGAGCTCTCACTGTTCTTAACCCTGAACTTTGGTCGATTCTCTCTGCCATTTTGGAAACTTCCGCACAGAGAGAATTTCAAAAAATAAAAAACAAACACGTCAAGAAATACAGCATACTGGTTAAAGACAAACCACAACTACAAATTCAACTGCTGCAGACAGTAATAAACCTCTCTTCCAAAAGGCTCAACGAGGATGCTGTCAGCGCCCTTGGCCTTGGCGGTAATTTTGCCATCGCCCCGAAAGAAGTGCCGGTGCTCGATGTAATGGTTAACGTCGAACGGGGGATCGGTCGCTTACCGTCAGAGGTCGCCAACAACATCAGACTCGACGTAGCCAACATCCTCGCTCACTCTTCGCCTCCAAAAAGTAACTTATCTTATTCCCAACGCATGGTTCTCCAGAAACTACGCAAAGAAAAAAGTATCGTCATCACCAGAGCGGATAAGGGTAATGCCACAGTTGTTCTTAATACCAGCGAATACAATCGTAAAATGAACATTATCCTCCGCGATCGTGCTACCTACATCCCGCTAGAACACGACCCCACAAAAACACAAGTTAAGAAATTAAAAATCTTACTTAAAAAGTAACCTCTGGGCCCCCTGATATCACGAAAAAACATAAACCTCTCCGCTCCCGTCCCCCCCCCCCCCCCCCCCGAATATATGGTTTACCAAAAATCCACAAACCCAATTCCCCACTCAGACCTATAGTAGATGCCACCAATGCATCTTGTTACAGACTGTCTAAACAGCTGGCCAACTCTCTGCCACCCCCTCACCGGAAATTCAGCTTCCTATATAAAAAACTCGACCCACTTTAAAGCCCTCACAGAAAATTTAACCTTGAATAATACAGACATATTAGTAAGCTTTGGTATCTCCTCTTTGTTTACCAATATTCCCTTAACTGACACTTTCTCTCTCTTAGAAAACGTTTTCCCCTCTGACATCTTAGATCTCTTTTCCTTTGCCATCAACTCTGGGTATTTCTCTTGGAATAACAAAATCTACAAGCAGATAGAGGGAACCGCCATGGGTTCCCCCCTCTCCCCCCCTTGCCAATTTCTATATGGAAGATTTCGAAAAACGAGCTATAGACTCAGCCCCACTCAAACCTTCTATCTGGCTAAGATATGTAGATGATGTGTTCTCTTTTTTTTTTTAAATAACGAAACCTGTGGTGCGTTCATAATTAGAAGAAACACACGTATAAACCACGGTGAAAATTATTTAATTGTAAATATTTCATCCTAAGTATCTTAGGACATCATTAATACAGAATTTAAACAAAAATTAGGAATAACATACAGTTAGGGTGCATGATTACAATAGAATCTCATGAAAATGTGCTAAAGTAGTACAAAGAAAAAAAAAAAAAAAAAAAAAAACTTTAATTATTTAACACAGTTTTGTATGATAATTTCCCATACTTTAGGAATAGTAAGAACGTCGTTGCGGTTTAGGTTTGGTCTGTGTAGTAGGGCTTCAGAACTTTCTTGTATAAACGTTCATGTTTAAATAAAGATCTATGTAAAAGTTTAGCCTTTTCCCAATGGATCCTGTGGTTTGGATTTTCAATTCCGTGTTGAGAGAGGCCAGATTTCTGCGGTTTAAGAAGACGAATGTGGTCTTGATGTTCCGAGATGCATTTCTGAACAGACCTACCTGTCTGTCCAAAGTAAGATAATTTGCATGAGCATGGAATGGAATCTCATAAACACCAAATTGTTTATCAGGGTTCAACTGTAGTTGTAAATAAAATAGCCCTCAATCAACTTTCAGAGATTCTACTTTTTTTTTTTTTTGGTCATGAAACAGTCCATGTACTCTGTAAATTACAATTCCTTGCACTAGCTTTGTATGTATATGGGAGAGATCTGTGGAACCTGAACCTGCTGCATTCTGATTAAAATAGGTACACAGATATTGCATCTGTGCCAGAATATTAGTACTTTAAAAGAATTAAAAGAATGGTACACTAACTTATCACTCCCTCGAATTTACCAAATCCACTAACCAATTTCAAAATGTTTCAATATATTAGAGGAAAAACCATCATCATCACATTCCTGATTATGTGCATACCACCGAATATAAGATACAACGATAGTATTTCATGATTAAGTTCACATTATTACCAACTTTGTATCAACATATTTCCTCCAAATGAGCTTATTATTTGTCAGCATTCAGATATTATCTGATCTTATATTTTGTTTTCTAAGGCACTTTTGAGTGCATCAGTCCTCCTAAATCTTGTCTTCCTTGGGTAATTTTGAGGATATCCTGGCATCAAATACCTGTTTTACGAACCATGCCCCTTCCTTCCTGTAAGCGACTATCACATTAAATGAGCTCTCCTCACACATTCTTAAATGCAAACAATATCAAATCCCATCCTAATAACATCATTATTCATATCCATTTTCAGAGGCACTTGTGTCATAATAATGAATATACTTTTAATGCATAAACACAACAAATGATAACATTTTATTTACAAATATCTTGGCTTGAAACTAACAAGCCATAATCAGGAAGAATGGTTGAACAAGGAAGAATGCTAAAATTGGATTACTTCAAATAATAGCCACATGTGCATATGATATGACTACATCTAATTATGAATATAATACTTAAACTAGTGATGACTAAGGTGAATAAGACTTTCTCATATTTTTGGTAAAGACATAGAATAATTTTGATTTAATTTTGGGCAGTGTACCAAGGTTTGGTACATTTCTTAATTAAACGTTTGTATTTAAAGTGACATCGATGAAGTAATCGGATTCATGACCGGAAGTTTCTATGTTCAGTATCTATACCATGCTGTGCTAAGCTGCACTTCTCAGGTTTATTGTAAGCACTGTGAGAATGGTACTCCTTCCTTAACACTTTGAGTCCTAGACCTACTTGGACTTAAAGAACCCTGTATCCTTTATTATATTTAATGTGTCGTTTATGTTCCTTTCTTCTTCTGATAGGAATTGTGCATCCTGTTTCCCCTATATATAGGACAAATTACAGATGCAATGAGGATGAGCCAATGGAGGGAGTGGATCCTTGGATGAGTTAAGTTCTTTAATTTTGCAGGAGGTTTAAAGGTGGCTTTAAGGTTGTATTTCTGTAATATTCTGTCTATTTTATCTGATATCTCTTTAATGAATGGAATGGTTTACAGTTTTATTGTAGTCTAGTTTATTTTTGTTTTTAAGTGAGGTCTTGTACAGAATTTTGTTGATAATATTTTGGCTGTAACCATTTTTAGGAAGGTATTGCTGATAACTTTTAATTCATCTTTAAGTGCTTTTCATTGGAGCAAATCTTCAAAGCTCTGTTTTTAGTGTATTAATGATACCTAGTTTTTGTGTTGGTAGGAGTTTATATGTATATATTGGCCAGTATGTGTTGGTTTCTGATAAACAGTGAAGGAAAAATAGGAAGACGTGTGACAAGTGTATCTAGAAACAGAAGTGTGTTCTGCTTTTCAATCTCAATCATGAATTGTATGCATTTGTGTTATTTTTTAGGTGGCTGAGGAAAGTGTCTAATATCTGGCAACCATTGGGCCAGATAGCAAAAACATCGTCAACATATCTAACAGACTTTGAATTTTAAAGGAGAGGAATCTAGAGCACATTGCTCAAAATATTCATTTAAAAGTTAGCATTGGGGGGGGGGGATAATGGCTGTGCCTTTTTTTTGTAGGTAGAAAGTGTTTTGCTACACAAAATAGCCAGAATGTAGTACATGCGCAAAGAACGCTGTGATACCGGGAGGGAATTTGTCCTGTAATAGAAGGATTGTGTCATTGACTGGGGCATTTGTGAAGAGGGTAGAGATGTCAAAACTGACTAATAAATCATCAGTGTGATGTCTTTGATTTTGTTTACAAAGTGTTGTCTGTTTTTAATATAGGAGGGGGGAATGACCTGCCAACTCCTTGAGTGTTGACGCTAGTTGCTTGGCTAGGTGATAATTGGGGCTGTCTATACCCTTGACTATCGGCCGGAGCGGTGCATTTTGTTTGTGAATCTTTGGTAGACTGTAAATTCTCGTGGAACGAGCACAGTGCAGAAGTAATTTTTTAACTGTAATGGTATGCACAAACTCCTACAACCACCCAATACAAAAACTAGATGCCATTAATACATTAAAAAACACGGCGCTTTGAAGATTTGTTCCAATGAACAAGCACTTTAAAAATGAATTAAAAGTTATCAGCAATACCTTCATAAAAAATTGTTACAGCCAAAATATTATCAACAAATTCTGTAAAAACAAGACCTCACTTAAAAATAAACTAGACTACAATAAAGCTAACCATTCCATACATTAAAGGGATATCAGATAAAATAAACAGAATACTACAGAAATACAACCTTAAAGCCACCTTTAAACCTCCTGCAAAATTAAAGAACTTACTCAACTCATCCAAGGATCCACTCCCTCCCCTGGCACACCTTGGAGTATACCATATTCATTGCACCTCGTAGACAGGCTTATACGTTGGTTATGCATTATTAAAACACTTAAGGAATAGAACAACGTAGTTAAGGATATAAATTAAATTAAACTTTAATAAATATTTCCCGATATTTCGGCAACGTCACGTTGCCATTTTCTAAAGAAACTTACAAAAAATTTACGTGCACGTAGGCACTACAACACAGAAACTGGGAATGAAGAGATGAAGCTATTGTTCTCCTAACAGTCCTGATGGTGCCCTCTAGCGGGCTAAGTTGGTGTTCTTGGCCGTTGGGCTGAAGGTCTGCAGATGTAGGCCTCCCAAATTTGGGGCAGTCGCATACAACCAAATTTGTTGAGGTTTGGAGAATTTCTTAGGGCTGAGGCTGATTTCATAAAGAGTCTTTCAAATTTGTATTTGCTACGGTGTATCACTGTAGCTTTCTTCCACCGTATTCTGTGGCGTGTATCCAGAGCATGGTCCGCAAGCCCAGAATGACTGTATTTGTGAAAACGGACGTAGTCCTTGTGTTCCGAAATTCTGATATTCGCTGTCCTGCCTGTTTGGCCAAAGTAAGACAGTTTACAACTGCAAGGGACCTGGTAAACACCAGGTAGGTATAGGGGAAGTGGTTGGTCTTTAGTGGAGCGGATAAGGGATGCCAATTTTCTGTAAGGTTTGTAACAGGAGGGCAGGTCATTTTTTTTAAGATTTTGGTAATCTTTTCAGAGGTGCCTCGGATGTAGGGAATGGTGATGGATTTAGAGTAATCCTTGTTGTGGGGAGGGGATCTGTGGTTTGTAGGTTCTAACATTTTTTTGGGGGGATAGCCACTGGCTGAGAAAGTGTTGAGGATGTGATTTAGTTCAGTGTTTAGGGCCAAGTCGTTTGAACAGATTAGTTTAGCCCTATTGTATAGTGTTTTCACTACTCCATATTGTTGTGTGTGTGTGTTGGGGGGGGAATTGTTGGTGAATGTATCTGCCTGTATGGGTGGGTTTTCTGTAAACTGAGAAAACCAAGGATCCATTAGGCTGGCGGGTGACTATTGTGTCTAGGAAAGGGACTTCCCCTATACCTACCTGGTGTTTACCAGGTCCCTTGCAGTTGTAAACTGTCTTACTTTGGCCAAACAGGCAGGACAGCGAATATCAGAATTTCGGAACACAAGGACTACGTCCGTTTTCACAAATACAGTCATTCTGGGCTTGCGGACCATGCTCTGGATACACGCCACAGAATACGGTGGAAGAAAGCTACAGTGATACACCGTAGCAAATACAAATTTGAAAGACTCTTTATGGAATCAGCCTCAGACCTTCAGCCCAACGGCCAAGAACACCTACTTAGCCTGCTAGAGGGCACCATCAGGACTGTTAGGAGAACAATAGCTTCATCTCTTCATTCCCAGTTTCTGTGTTGTGGTGCCTACGTGCACGTAAATGTTTTGTAAGTTTCTTTAGAAAATGGCAACGTGACGTTGCCGAAATATCGGGAAATATTTATTAAAGTTTAATTTAATTTATATCCTTAACTACGTTGTTCTATTCCTTAAGTGTTTTAATAATTCATTGCACCTGTAATTTGCCCTATATAGGGAAACAGGATGCACAGTTCCTATCAGAAGATGTTTTGATTCATTTCTTATTAAAGATTGAAAGATAAATTAACATTGTGCTTAAGGGGTTAAAGTTGTATAACTACCAGAAGAGATCCCCTCCCCATGTAGCCTTTTAAGGAATCCAGAGAATTAACCAGGGCTTCTAACCTCACCTTCTCATGGTGCACCCTGTTAGGTATCTACCTCTGTACTCAACAAACAAGGATAGGCTGGCACTTTGGGATTTATCCGACCAAATTTTGTATTCTTATTGGCTTAAACCACAATATAAAATGGTGGTATGACATAATTTCATGCCACCTGGTTAAACAAGTGCCCTGCTGTTTTCATCAGGGATCCAGAGCAAACAGCGTAAAATCAGCTACTGGAACAAATCCCAAAGCAACATCAACAGAGTTCAAGATTGGTACTATCAGTGTAAGAAGTATCAATGGAAAAGAATGGAACTAGCATTCATTCTAGTTCCATTCTTTGCATAAGTGCCAGATCGACATAATAGGCCTAACCAAAACAAAGATGAGATCTTGTAAGCAACAAATACAAAATGTAATATTCAAACAATAACAATCAGGGGAAAAGGAGTAGCTGTACTATTCAACACTAAATATGAGGATGATCTTTTTTAATGGCAAGCAATATGAAGTAGACAACAGAATTAGTAAAGCTGGTAATGTTAGCTGAATAAATTTATATGGTATAAGAAAGAAATTGGAGCCTCCATAGCTCAGTCAGTATAGACGAAGCCCTTTGGTCAGAAAGACCTGGGTTCGATTCCCGTTAGTGATGTGAGGAATCAATATCTGGTCTCTTTCAACTAACGGTGAGTTAACTGGTCTCATACAGAGTTGGGGGATTCCCCCCCTCTCGTTAACTCGGGTTTTTCATCCCTCAAAACAGGCAAACCGATCCTGTGAGCACACACTGCTACAGTAATAAAATATACTTCAGCAAGGAAGGCAAAGGAAAACCACCTTGCTCATAATCATCTCCCTAGTATGGTAGCATATAGCTACTCCATACCAGTCGTATGGCTGAGGGAATAGGATAGAAGAAAGAAATTAGTCAAAACACAGTGTTAGCCGTATACAAGACAGTGTTCACCATTTTAACTTATGGATCTGGGGTTAAAAATAAAACACTTGATAAAGACTGGAGACCACAGATATGAGATTTCTGAAAAAGATAGCTTATTGAACAGATAGCATCAATGGCAGTATCATATTAAAAATGAGGATATTAGGAGAGAACCTGCCATTGTTAGCATTCAGAAATGTGTTGATAGAGTTAATCTCAGGTGGTATGAACACTTGAATAGAATGGGAGAGGAAAGATTACTAAAAGAAGTCTTCTTTGCCAGATTGGCAAAAAAAAGACACAGAGGAAGACCAAGATGCAGGTGGATTGATACAGTAAAAAGTGCCTCAGAAGATAAATATAAGTTCTGATAATGTTGTGGTCTTGACAGGTAATTAATTTGGTAACAGATTAACTCTTATTTCTGTTTACAAATGTATGCTTCAAAGAAAATACTAACATTATACTTAGCTTCTTTAAATGAAAGCAAATCATCATCATCATCATCAAATTCCTGACATGACCCTCAAGGGGGTGTACAGGATATGATAGTAATACATGAAAAATTTACATCATTACTAACTTCCTATCTACAATTTTCCTCCAAATCAGTCTGTTACTTGTCAAGACTCCAACATTATCAGATCATATATTTCTATCATCTAAGGCACTTTTTATTGTATCAATCCACTTATATCTTGGTCTTCCTCTGGGTCGTTTTCCTGCCAACCTGGCAGAGAACACTTGTTTTGCTAATCTTTCCTCACCCATTCTGTTTAAGTGATCATACCACCTGAGATTACTATTGCTAATGCATTCGTGGATGCTGACAATGTCAAGTTCTTTCCTAATATCCTCGTTTTTAATATGATATTGCCATTGATGGCACCTGTTCACGCCTCTAATCTTTCTCAGGACTCTCATATCTGCGGTTTCTAGTCTTTGGTCAAATGTTTTACTTCTGACCCAGCTCTCAGATCCATAAGTTAAAACTGGTTTGAACACTGTCTTGTATACAGCTAATTTAGTGTTCTGACTAATTTCTCTCTTATTTCATATGAATTTATTCAATTGACTTCCTACCATACCAGCTTTGTTGATTCTGTTGTCTATTTCGATATTTAATTTACCATCTTCACTAAAAATCGTGCCTAAGTAGCTGAAATGTTTTACTTGATCCACAGGTTCCCCGTTCACAACAGTTGACATTTTCAACAATTCTACCTATTTTCATTGTCTTTGTCTTTTTATTGCTGGCCTTCATACCATATCTATTACAACAACTATTCAATTTAGTCAGGGAATCTTGCAAACTTGTAGTGAATTTATTTAGAAGTATAACATCGTCTGCATAAAGCAAAGAACTGACATTAACATCTCCAATTCTGATATCATGTTTAATACCACTTTCCTTCATAATGTGATCCATATAGATAATGAATAACAGAGGGAATAATGTACATCCTTGTCTCACACCAGATTTAACATTAAACCATCTTCCTGTACTTCCTTCAATTCTAACTGCTGACTTACAACTCAAATAAAGACTAAGCATTGCTTGATATAATGCTCCATTGACACCATATAATTGTAGCGTATTGAATAGCTTCTCTCTTGGCACCTTGTCATATGCCTTTTCTAGATCAACAAAACTTAAATACAGATCTTTGCTATATTCCCATGCTTTCTCAACTGTTTGTCGTAAAGTGTAGATCCGATCCTGACAGTATCTATGTGGCCTGAATCCAGCGAATCCAGCTTGTTCTTCACCAAGCTCTTCTTCCACAATTCTTCTCAACCGTTTCTCAAGTATACTTGCATAGATCTTGCCAGGAACACTCAGTAGGGAAATACCTCTGTAATTCTCACATTCAGTTTTATTTCCTCTTTTATATATGGGTACTATTAGAGCTCTTCTCCAATCATCGGGAATTCGTCCCTTTCTCCACGCTTTCTGAACTATGCAGTGCAGCCACTGCATGCACCCAAACTCAACATCACCAGAGTTAAAGATCGGTGCTATCAACATAAGAAGCCTGAATGGCAAAGAAATGGAGCTAGCTGAGGAATTAGATAAGTAACAGATTGACATAATACGGGTGACTGAAACAAAAAAAGACAAAAACTGGTGAGATCTTTCTGAGCAATAAATACAAAATGTTATATTCAGGAAATGACAATCAAGGAAAAGGAGTAGCCATAGTATTCAACACAAAATACAAGGCTATTCTTCTTGAATGGCAGGCAGTCTCAAGTAGAGTGATGTGGGCAAATATGAGAATTGGGAACTGGAAAATGAGACTTATTTGTGCCTGTGGTCCCACAGAAGGTTCTACTGAGGTAGAAGTGGAGAAATTTTTTGATGCTTTAGAAAAAGCAACTGACACAATGAAAAAGGAAAAGTTCGTCCTTGTTGGGGATCTGAATAGCAGAGTAGGAAATGATTGTCAGACATACAAAAATATTTTGGGAAAATTTGGAGAAAAGATCAAAGCAAATAAAAGTGGCAAATACCTGTTGGATTTCTGCTCAGGACATGGACTGGTTATTACTAAGACCATGTTCCAACATAAAAATGTGCACAAATTCACATGGAGAGAAGAGGCAAGGAATAAGAAAAGTCTCATTGACTATGTTATTGTTGATGGTGATGTTTTCTTCCTGGTGAAGGACTTGAACTGGTTATCAGAGTGTACAGAGGATTTGAAATTGGAAGTGATCACTATTTAGTCTTGAGCAGGATAAAATTGAATTTCATATTGAAAAGAATGACATGTAAGAAAGTTTTAAAGCGAATAAAAGTTGAGCAGCTCTCAGATGTGAACTGTAGACTAACATACACAAAGATTATTGAAGAAAAAATGAAAGAGTTTGAGAACAGGAACCAAATCTTGGAGATTCACTGGCAAGCCTTGAAGAAAACCCTGATTGATTCAGCCAGAGAGGCATGTGGTGAGGTTGTCTGCAATAGAAAAATCAGGACTCCATGGTGGAGTCCTGATTTTAAAGAGGCAGTGAAGGAAAAGAAGAAATCATATCAAAAGTTCCTCTCAAATAAGTCAGCTTTTGCTCTTAGAGAATACAGAGACAAATGCAAGAAAGCGAAACATTGCGTAAAACTAGCTGAACAAAAGTCATGGAGGACTTTAGCAAGAACATAGAAAATAAATATCAAGAAGGTGGTAAAATATTCTGGTGGTTGTTGAAGAAGCTTAGGAATGGAGGAAAGAGTGCTGTAAAAGGAGTTAGAGATGATAAAGATGACATGAAAACGGGAGAAAAGATATCCTTGAAGTATGGAGTAATTTGAAAAACTGCTAAATGAAACAAGCAGTGATAGCACGGTGGTAAAAAACACTCAACAGGCATACAGTGAGGAATACATATCCATATTTGAAGTAGAAAAAGCCATCAAAGGCTTGAAATGTGGAAAGGCAGCAGGAGTAGATGATATTCGACCAGAAATGCTGAAGTATGGTGGTATAAAAGTCTTACAGTGGGTGCACTGCATAGTTTAGAAAAGCCTGGACAGAGGCATGAATTCCCGATGATTGGAGTAGAGCTCTAATTGTACCCATATATAAAAATGGAAATAAAACTGAATGTGAGAATTACAGAGGTGTTTCCCTACTGAGAGTTCCTGGCAATATCTATGCAAGTATACTTGAGAAACGGTTGAGAAGAATTGTGGAAGAACAAGCTGGATTCAGTCCGAATAGAGGCTGTCAGGATCAGATCTTCACTTTGCGACAAATAGTCAAGAAAGCATGGGAATATAACAAAGATCTGTATTTAAGTTTTTTTAATCTGGAAAAGGCATATGACAAGGTGCCGAGAGAGAACTATTCAATACGCTACAGTTATATGGTGTCAATGTGGTATTATATCAAGCAATACTTAGTCTGTATTTGAGTTGTAAGTCAGCAGTTGGAATTGAAGGAAGTACAGGAAGGTGGTTTAATGTTAAATCTGGTGTGAGACAAGGATGTTCGTTATCCCCTCTGTTATATATTATCTATATGGATCACATTATGAAGGAAAGTGGTATTAAACATGATATCAGAATTGACGATGTTAATGTCAGCTCTTTGCTTGATGCGGACGATGTTATACATCTCAATAAATCTGCTACAAGTTTGCAAGATTCTCTGACTAAATTGAATAACTGTTGTAATAGATATGGTATGAAGGTCAGTATTAAAAAGACAAAGACAATGAATATAGGTAGAATTGTTGAAACTGTCAACTGTTGTGAAAGGGGAACCTGTGGATCAAGTAAAACATTTCAGCTACTTAGGCACGATTTTTAGTGAAGATGGGAAATTAAATATGGAAATAGACAACAGAATCAACAAAGCTGGTATGGTAGGAAGTCAATTGAATAAATTCATATGAAATAAGTGAGAAATTAGTCAGAACACTAAATTAGCTGTATACAAGACAGTGTTCAAACTAGTTTTAACTTATGGATCTGAGAGCTGGGTCAAAAGTAAAACACTTGACCAAAGACTAGAGACCGCAGATATGAGAGTCCTGAGAAAGGCATGAACAGATTGCATCAATTGCAATATCATATTAAAAACAAGGATATTAGGAAAGATCTTGACATTGTCGGCATCCAGGAGTGCGTTAGCAGAGCTAATCTCAGGTGGTATTGTCACTTAAACAGAATGGGTGAGGAAAGATTAGCAAAACACGTGTTCTCTGCAAAGTTGGCAGGGAAACGACCTAGTGGAAGACCAAGATATAAGTGGATGGATGCAGTACAATGTACCTTGGACCAGCGCTTCCCAAACTGTCGGCCGTCGTCCCATTGGGGACCGTAAGTTTTGTTGAGCGGAACCTTGAAATAATGTAAACAAATTTAAAATCTAGTAGAAAGGGGGATGGTAAATCCCTTTATGTTTTTATAGCCGGGTACGAAACTTTTATCGAAATCCATCGAAAAATTAAATCGCTGGTAAAATAGCCTTTCGGCTTATTAAATTTGTAAATTTAAAATCTTTTAGGACTAAGTAGGTTTTTTTTATCTTAAAAGAAGCGTATTTAATTTTTATTATTTATTATTTCTTTTTTGTTATTTTTTTATATTTTAATGGAAAAAAATCACATATTGGTTCAAAATTTTGCTTCCTGCGTATTTCGGCGCTTAATGAATAATAGTAAATATATGCTTATTCATATAAGTTTCATTTCAAAGCAGAAATCTAAGAATTGCAGTTTCAAATATTTCACCTGATGTTGGTGTAGCAGTATTGAAACACATCCATCACATTAAATTGTTATTAAACTTCTTTTTATGTTTTTAATTCTTACTTTATTACTAATCGTTTTACATTTCATTTGCTTGTACTGTAATGTACAATAACAATATATCTATCTATATAAAAATATGAGATAATGTGCCATGTCAAATGTGTATGTAAGATGTTAAAAATGTAATATTTGCATTTTCTTTTGGCAATATTCGCTGTGTATGTTTTGTATTGAATCTGAATACAATAAATATTATAATAATATATGTCTATATTACGATTTTTTTTTTTTCAAAGAGGGGGGCATGATAAATTTCAATTTTTCCAAAGAGGACCTTGACATCCAGAAGTTTGGGAAGCACTGCCTGAGACGATAGAAATATAAGATCTGATAATGATGATATTGGAGTCTTGACAAGGAATAGACTGATTTGGAGGAAAATTGTAGATTGGAAGTTAGTAATGATGTCAAGTTTTCATGTAGTACTATCATATCCTGTACACCCCTTGAGGGTACATGCCAGGAATTTGATGATGATGATGATGCTTCAGAATTTCTGGTCGAATATCTACTCCTGCTGCCTTTCCACATTTCAAGCCTTTGATGGCTTTTTCTACTTCAAGTATGGATATGTATTCCTGACTGTATGCCTGTTGAGTGTTTTTTACCACTGTGCTCTCACTACTTGTTTCATTTAGCAATTTTTCAAAGTAATTATGCCATACTTCAAGGATATCTTTTTCTCCTGTTTTCATGTAACCTTTATCATCTATTACTCCTTTTACAGCACTCTTTCCTCCATTTCTAAGCTTCTTCAACATCCTCCAGAATATCTTTCCACCTTCTTGATATTTATTTTCTATGTTCTTGCCAAAGTCCTCCCATGACTTTTGTTTAGCTAGTTTTACACAGTGTTTCGCTTTCTTACATTTGTCTCTGTATTGGAAAATCACCTGGAGAAGATAAGCTAGGTTCAGAACTATATAAATATGCAGGAACAAGATTCAAAGAAAGACTCTTATTATTTTTAAATAAAATTTACTCAACTGGTATCCCCCCAATAGAATGGAAAAAAGCAATTGTGATTCCTATCTTTAAGAAAGGTAATAGAGATGACCCTAAAAACTATAGAGGTATCAGTATACTAAATTCCTGTTACAAAATATATAGCAGAATCTTAAATAACAAACTAATGAAATATTCTGAAAACTTTATTCTAGAGGTACAGAATGGATTTAGAAAAGGACGATCATGTATAGACCCAGCCTTTTGCCTAAAATTAATAATAGAGAAAAGAAAAGAATATAATTTAGACACACATATTGCATTTATTGACTTTGAAAAAGCATTTGACAAATTAAAAGAAACATATTATTTAACATATTAAAAGAAAGACAAATACCAAATAATATCCTAAAAGCTATCACAAGTATATATGAAAATAATCAAATACAGATAAGATTAAATCACGAGCTATCATATACAAGAGAGATAAACCAAAGGGTCCGACAAGGATGTCCCCTCTCAGTAACTCTTTTTAATATCTATTTAAATGAAATAATAATAAAATGGAGTAAAAATTTACATCAAGGAATTAAACTTTCACCTACAGTTAACTTAAACACTCTCCTCTTTGCAGACGACCAAATAATAATTACAAATTCTGAAGATAACTTACAGAAAGTTATTTTAAATCTAAATGAGATATCCAAAGATTATGATATGATAATATCAACGTAAAAATCAAAAACTATGGCCTTTAAAGGACAAGATCCAGCAAGAACTAAAATAGTAATAGATAACAAGATCTTAGAACAGGTGAATTCATTTAACTACCTAGGATGTATGATCACATATGAAAATGAAAAAGATATAAACATAAAAATTGCAAAATATTTAAAAATAACAGGTGTAATTAACTCTATATTTAAACCAAACCTAGTTCAAAAACAAACCAGGCTAAAAGTATACAGTACATTAGCCTTACCAGTCTTAATGTATGGAAGCGAAATCTGGACAATAAAACAAAAAGACAAACAAAGATTAACAACAGCAGAAATGAAGTTTATGAGAAAAACTGCCAAGTATACCCTATTTGATCACAAAAGAAATGAACATATATTATGAAAGAATTAAACCAAGAACCACTAAGAGAAAAAATTAAAAAATATAAACATAAATGGATAGAACATGTTCAAAGAATGAAAATAGAAAGATTACCAAAACAAGCCTTAAAGTACAAGCCATTAGGAAAAAGAAAACCAGGATGTCCTCTTAAACGATTCAACGATGACTTCTAAGGCCGGAACAGGCCATGCTAGGCCTAAATCCTTGATACGGATGATGATGATGATGTTGATGATTCTCTAAGAGCAAAAGCTGACTTATTTGCCAGGAACTTTTGGTATGCTTTCTTCTTTTCCTTCACTGCCTCTTTAACTTCCTGTGTCCACCACGGAGTTCTGATTTTTCTATCCTTGCAGACAACCTCACCACATGCCTCTCTGGCTGAATCAATCAGTGTTTTCTTCAAGGCTTGCCACTGAATCTCCAAGGTTTGGTTCCTGTTCTCACACTCTTTCATTTTTTCTTCAATAATCTTTGTGTATTTTAGTCTACTGTTCACATCTGAGAGCTGCTCAACTTTTATTTGCTTTTAAAACTTTCTTACATGTTATTCTTTTCAATATGAAATTCAATTTTATCCTGCTCAAGACTAAATAGTGATTGCTTCCAATTTCAAATCCTCTGTACACTCTGGTGTGCACCAAGGGAGAAAACATCACTATCAACAATAACATAGTCAATGAGACTTTTCTTATTCCTTGCCTCTTCTCTCCATGTGAATTTGTGCACATTTTTATGTTGGAATATGGTGTTTAATAACCAGTCCATGTCCTGAGCAGAAATCCAACAATTATTTGCTATTATTATTAGCTTTGCTATTTTCTCCAAATTTTCCCAAAATATTTTTGTATATCTGACAATCATGTATACATTTATAAAATTAATATTTAACTGAGTAGATCAGAAGAAAGTATAACAAAAACCTTTAATAAATCGGTTTTCCGACTTCTTCGGGTGAGAAAGAAATAACATAAGACTTATAAAAATAACAAGATAAAAAACATTGACTTTCCAGCTTAATAAAAAGAAGCATAATAGTAACAGTCATATTTGAATAGGTGACTGCATGCTACTGTTGGCATGAGTTGAATGTGTGTGACAACTAATTTTAGAGTGCCAGTATTGGATTACTGCGCTATGGGAATCAGGCAAATTGTAGCTTAGATTGTTGTTCAAGTGTGAAGGGTCCAGAACTATTTCTTTTGATTCGATAATTCGTCTTTCAAATTCATCTTTGCATATATATAAATTGGTAGTGTGGTCCCAATCAACTTGGTGTGGCCAATACCTTTTCTATTCTAGAAAGTGATTCCACAAGAGAACTTCATAACCGTACAAACAATCTTCTGAAATCAACTTCTGAACTTTCTAGACACAAGACTATCTCTCCATCCCCTCATTCCTCGTTTGTACGGCCTGCCTAAGATCCACAAGACTGACACTCCTTTAAGACCTATTGTGAAGGTATTGACTCACCTGCATACAATCTGTCTAAATATCTTTCAGCTTCTTTAAAACAACATCTCAAAAATGAAAAATTTTAATCTCGTAGACTGACGAAATGGCGAGTTTTGACATCGTGTCTCTTTTTACGAATGTACCTACAGATGACGTTCTGACTCTTCTTAAAGACAAGGTTTCTAAAAAAAAATTTGCTCTTCTAACTCACTACATCAATTCCTGCTATTTCTCCTATGAAGATAAAATATATAAACAAACTAGCGGGCTAGCTATGGGCAGCCCTCTATCCCCAGTCTTAGCTAACACATTTTTAGAAGATTTTGAAGAGAGAGCTATTTCTATAGCTACTTTAAAACCTAAACTATGGTTACACTACATTAATGAAGTCTTCCTTATCTGTGAACATGGTTTAGAGCAGGGGTGGGAAACCTTTTTAGTATCAAGGGAAAATTCCTAATTTAAAAACTTCTGTAGGCGACTGGAAAATTTTAACTCTTATATATAGTGTATGTAGTGTGCTGATGTACATACGAGTACATCAACAAAATGGGCGAATTGAAATAGACTCGCGGGCGAGGGTTCCCCACCCCTGGTTTAGAGGAACTTCAAAACTTCCTAAACCATTTAAATAATCAACATCAGAACTAGAGATTAACGGCGTTCTCCCCTTCTTGGATCCAATGATCAGTTGATTACCTGACTGTCTTAAATTTTCAATTTTTTGAAAAACCACCCACACTGATAGATATTTGCATGGCTCTTCTCATCACTTCCCTCCTCAGAACTGGGTATTATCTCCACTCTTGCCCATCGAGCAAGATGTCTCACTTCCACAGAAGAAGACCTTCAAACATAGCTTAACTTCCTGAAAAACACCTTCTTAAATAATGGATATTCATCTCGTAACATCACTAAACGTTTGAGACCACGCCAACAACCTTGACAAGAAGATGATTCCAACCCTATCACTCATATACAGTTACCTTTTATCAGCTCTCTTACCCCAAAACTATCTAGGATTTTGAAGAAATTCAACAAAAAGACCGACTATACTACTCTGCCAAAACTTTGTTCTTTTCTGAGTCTACCAAAACACAACCAACTGCATTTTCCTGGTGTTTATAAAGTTATTTGCGACTGTGGTCGATCTTATTTTGCTCAGACAGATAAATCTGTTTCACTTTGTCTTGAGGAACATAGACGTGACATCTCCTACAGTAGAACATAAGCGAGTGCCCTTTCCAGTCATGTTCTCATCTCTGCAAACTCTAACCTTGAAGAACGGCAACACCAAGTTGATTGGGACCGCACTACCAATTTATATATATGCAAGGATGAATTTGAAAGATGAATTATCGAATCAAAAGAAATAGTTCTGGACCCTTCACACTTGAACAACAATCTAAGCTACAATTTGCCTGATTCCCATAGCGTAGTAATCCAATACTGGCACTCTAAAATTAGTTGTCACGCACATTCAACTCATGCCAACAGTAACATGCAGTCACCTATTCAAATATGACTGTTACTATTCTGCTTCTTTTTATTAAGCTGGAAAGTCCATATTTTTTATCTTGTTATTTTTATAAGTCTTATGTTATTTCTTTCTCACCTTGAAGTCAGAACATCGATGAAACTAGTCGTAATTTATTAAAAGTTTTTGTTATACTTTCTCAGGTTCTAGTCGGTTAACTTTTAATTTTATAAATATATATATATATATATATATGTTTTAAGTCTTCAGTCCTTTTTATTCCTGGTTCTTATCATATTGTAAGTATTTTCGTTTCCTTATTAGAGTACGTATTTAAGTATGATCCAAATTGATCCAGTCTTCTCTATATCCTTCTACCTAAATTTTATATCTTTCTCCTTAATATATAACCCAGGTTGACCCCTAGGGATATTTCCTCTTCAGAAACGGGCAAATTTATATTTTTACTGTGCCAGCCAGCTTCCTATAACAAGAATATAATTCATGCTCAGGGAAATATTCCTAGGTTTTAGGCATATACGTTAATCTAAATTCACACGCGAGTATATAGATCTTGATTCCATGCAGTCGTGACCGTTGATCCTATTAGTCATTTCTTACCTAGCAACTTACGATTTTATGATAGTTTGATAATACATAAATTGAGCCATTATTGCTTTACATGAAATGCTAATCTGACATTATTCTTGATTTTTTTTAGCTTTCCGTTTCACAATAAATAATTTCCAATATTTTACACATTCTGATATAAACTTTCACATACAATAATTTAGGTGTTTCTCATCTTCTACTGGTAAGGAAGTATTATGCAAATTTCTTTGTAATTTTGTAAAGCTTACATTTCAGATCTTGAATGAATAACTTGTCAATAAGTTCTCCATTTAATATCTAACAATATAGATTTTGAAGTCAGTACACCATCAGCTATATGAATCCAATTATTAAATAATAAAGCAACACGTAAAAACCACTGTGATATCTTTAATTAGTAAAAGGATAAAGGATTTTATTAAGATATTTCGTACTAAAATTAATAGTACATCTTCAGTGTCTGTAACAGTAATAGGAATGGAATACAAGTAAAACGTTTGGTGGATCACCTATCAAAATACAATTGTTACCGCATGCTAGGAAATAATAGAAATAACAAATTTAATCTATTAAGATAAGTGGTTTTTTACATAAGATAAAAGTCTCCCAGATCTTTGAGAGAGACATAGTCATTTCTATTTAAATTCGGTCGGTGTAAGATAGTTTCACAACTTTCTTTGAATAAGCATTCATATTTGAATCTGCAGCTATGGAGGAGAACTACTTTATCCCACTGGACACTATGAGTAGAGTCAATACTGTGCTGCGCCAGACCAGACTTCAGAGGTTTGTTATAATCAATATAATATTGATGTTCTTTAATTCTTTTTTTCCAAAGAACAGCCAGTTTGTCCAAAATAAGAGACATCGCATTCACAAGGTATTAGGTAAACGCCAGCCAAAGATAGAGAAGACAGTTTATCCTTTGTAGAAAGTAATAAAGAAGAAATTTTGTTGATAGGAATATATTTTGGAATCAATTGATACTTTTTCAGAATTCTACCTATAGGTTCTGGTATTCCTATAATGTACGGAATAGGAACTCTGCAGACTGTTGAAGAAACTGTAGGTGTTGGAACATAAGAGTCAAGTATCTGTTGGATTTGATGGAGTTGTAATCATTTGATTCCATTAACTTTTTAATCATGGAATGTTCTTGTTGTAAGATTATTGGGGAAGAACAAACTTTATGTGTTCTATGAATTAGAGATTTAAGAATGCCAAATTTTTGAGACATGTGGTGCGCACACTTTTTGTGAATGTATCTGCCAGTAAATGTGGGGTTTCGAAAGATGCTTGTAGATAAGGTACCAGAAGGCGTTCTAGTAAGGAGGATGTCCAAAAATGGTAAAGTACCAGAGTTTTCTTTTTTCATAGCGAATTAGATGCGTGGGTGAAGGTTATTTATCCGTTGTGGAAAAGTGGAAAGTTCATCTTCAGTGTGTGGCCAAACAGCAAAAACATCATCGACGTAACAGTACCAAAGAGATGGTTGAGGATGAATGGATGAGAACATAGTATCTTCTAATTGTTTCAAATAGTAGTTTGCCAAAGACAGAGACAGAGGGCTACCCATGGCAGTACCTTCAATTTGTTTTGTAGATTTTGTTTTTCCAATTGAAATAACCTGAGTGGATGACATATTCGAATATCCTTGCGATATCTGGAGGGTAATTTTACGTGTTTCTTTATTATTTAATTACTATGCCACAGGTTCCACTAAAAATCAGAATCCAATTATTGTTATTCTGTACCTTGCACATCTAGTAGTTAAAATGTAGGTCAACTAAAGAAAATAATTCATTGACATTGTTATATATTTGGCAATGAACATTTGTGCCACACAAGGATTTAAACCTCAGCTTATATATTTAGAAAAGTTAACAACACGTAAAAGTTATTTAAATTTCTGTCACATTTTTCAAAATGATATTTAACTGAATGTCATGATTTTTAAATTTTATAGTTTTGTGCTGTTTAGTAATGATGATACATCAAGTTTATTCTTAAGTCAGTAGATATGCCTTGCATCTATGAGTAGTTAATATCAATCTAGAAAAACTCAGAATACTAGCTGGAAAGTGTTTCTAATATCTTACAAAAACTATTGTTTTAAAATTAATGTTTCAGAATGCGAAAGGAAATGTATGATAGGAAGAGGGAGGAAGAAAGGCTGCGACGTCAGATCATCTTGGAACAATATCGGCACCGTAAAATTCAAGACGAACTTGAGAAGGAAGGAATTGCAGGTGGAGGAACGAGTACACTTGGACCTGCTCTGCGTGACTCTGGATTTAGTAGCAGAAGCGGAACAATTGTTAAACCTAAATCAAGGTTAGTTATCTCTATGCTTCCTTTCACAGTTACTTTAATTCTTGATGCATTAATTTTTCTGCAGAAGAAAATTAATAGAACCAAATAATGACTTAAGATTAAGCTAAGAATCAAATGCTAAATTAAATACTTGGCATTGAAGTATCAAAATGTTAGTTTTGAGTTTTGTTTATATGATTTTCAAAAATAAATTTAGTATAATTATTTTTCACTTGCATTTATTGATAAAATTTTCTTGTGAAAATTAGTTATAATTAGTGATTTCTGAATTCTCTCTTAAATGGTATTTTCACTGTTATTGTTAAAAAATAAAGTTGAATGTTAAGTAATTCCATGTTAGACTTATTTTGAATTCAACGTAATCATGTTGTTTATTATTTTAATGGTATAATAGAACACAGAAACTAAGTAAATAATTAATTTATTAACTTGATGCTGATATTTCGCTGGTATTATAACCAGCATCTTCAGAGCACAAAAACACTGTTTGTCACAATACGCGAGACTAAAACAACATGGTGTACTTAAACAAAATTGTAGCAGCAACACAAAGACTAAAGTCCTGATTTTGGCGCCCTCTATCTGAAAAAAAAAACAAAAAAAACTATCATATGTTACTAGAGTCCTAGAAAAGTGCTAGTTTTTTCTTAATATGACTGTCTCCCAGATCTTCGGCAAGTTAATACAGCCATATTTGTTGAGATTTGGAATGTGTTTTAGGGCTTCTGTCGCCTCTAAGAACAATCTCTTTGATTTATACGGGTTTCTGTGTAGTACTTTTGTGTTTTTCCAGTTGATCCTGTGTGCAGGGGTATCCAGAGCATGGTCTGCTAGGCCCGACTTCCCATAATGATAATTCCGGACATATCGTTTATGTTCGCTGATGCGGATATTCACAGTTCTTCCTGTTTGACCGTAGTAGGCTTGATTGCATGAGCAGGGTACTTGGTAGACTCCTGGATGTGATAAAGGAGGAATACTGTCCTTGGGTGAGCGGATGAGGGTGGCTAATTTGCTACATGGTCTGAATGTAGTGCGTAGTTTATGTTTATTCAAGAATTCTCAATAAACATAAGCTACGCACTACATTCAGACCATGTAGCAAATTAGCCACCCTCATCCGCTCACCCAAGGATAGCATTCCTCCTTTATCACATCCAGGAGTCTACCAAGTACCCTGCTCATGCAATCAAGCCTACTACGGTCAAACAGGAAGAACTGTGAATATCCGCATCAGCGAACATAAACGATATGTCCGGAATTATCATTATGGGAAGTCGGGCCTAGCAGACCATGCTCTGGATACCCCTGCACACAGGATCAACTGGAAAAACACAAAAGTACTACACAGAAACCCGTATAAATCAAAGAGATTGTTCTTAGAGGCGACAGAAGCCCTAAAACACACTCCAAATCTCAACAAATATGGCTGTATTAACTTGCCGAAGATCTGGGAGACAGTCATATTAAAAAAAAACTAGCACTTTTCTAGGACTCTAGTAACATATGATAGTTTTTTTTTTTTTTTTTTTTTCAGATAGAGGGCGCCAAAATCAGGACTTTAGTCTTTGTGTTGCTGCTACAATTTTGTTTAAGTACACCATGTTGTTTTAGTCTCGCGTATTGTGACAAACAGTGTTTTTGTGCTCTGAAGATGCTGGTTATAATACCACCGAAATATCAGCATCAAGTTAATAAATTAATTATTTACTTAGTTTCTGTGTTCTATTATACTGTTAAAATAATAAACAACATGTTCAACGAACACATAAGTCTGTCCACACATTCAACGTAATCAATTCTTACAATTAGTACAGTAATAATCATAATTCTATAAATCAGAAGAGCTTTAATATAATAAGCTAGAATTTAGATACAGGTAACTCGTTATATGCAATTTCATTATCTACAGTTTTTTTTTTTTTATTATGGTACATAAGGACTCGCTTTTTATATATATATATATATATATAATATATTTTTTTTTTTTTTTATATAACGAAACCTGTGGTGAATTCATCACCAAAAAATACACATACTAACCACAGTAATGACTGTTTAATTCGTAAATGTTTCATCCCAAGTATCTTGGGACATCATCAATACAGTAGTTCAAACAATACTAGGAATAACATACAGTTAGGGTGCATGATTGCAATGGAATCTCAATATGTTTGCAGTAACGTGTTATAGAAGTAAATTAAATATAACCAAAAAATAAAAAATAAAATATATATATAAAAAGATTATTTTACACAATTTCGTAATTTTCTATGACAATTTCCCATACTTTAGGAATAGTAAGAACATCATTGCGGTTTAAATTTGGTCTGTGTAGTAGGGCTTCAGCACTTTCTTTATATAAACATTCATATTTATATAAAGATCTGTGTAAAAGTTTCGACTTCTCCCAATGGATCCTATGGCTTGGATTTTCAACTCCGTGTTGAGAGAGACCAGATTTCTGCAGTTTGAAAAATAATTTTGTTTAAAATAAGTTTGTGTAAAATAATCTTTATATATATATATATATATATATTTTTTTTTTTTTTTTTTTTTTTTTTTTCATCATCATCATCATCATCAAATTCCTGCCATGTACCCTCAAGGGGTGTACAGGATATGACAGTACTACATGAAAAAATTACATCATTACTAACTTCCTATCTACAATTTTCCTCCAAATCAGTCTGTTACTTGTCAAGACTCCAACATTATCAGATCTTATATTTCTATCGTCTAAGGCACTTTGTATCGTATCAATCCACCTATATCTTGGTCTTCCTCTGGGTCGTTTTCCTGCCAACCTGGCAGAGAACACTTGTTTTGCTAATCTTTCCTCTCCCATTCTATTTAAGTGACCATACCATCTGAGATTAGCTCTGCTAACGCATTCCTGGATGCTGACAATGTCAAGTTCTTTCCTAATATCCTCATTTTTAATATGATATTGCCATTGATGCCATCTGTTCACGCCTCTAATCTTTCTCAGGACTCTCATATCTGCGGTCTCTAGTCTTTGGTCAAGTGTTTTACTTCTGACCCAGCTCTCAGATCCATAAGTTAAAATTGGTTTGAACACAGTCTTGTATACAGCTAATTTAGTGTTCCGACTAATTTCTTTCTTATTCCATATGAATTTATTCAATTGACTTCCCACCATACCAGCTTTGCTGATTCTGTTGTCTATTTCTATATTTAGTTTACCATCTTCAGTAAAAATTGTGCCTAAGTAGCTGAAATGTTTTACTTGTTCCAGAGGTTCTCCATTCACAACACAGTTGACATTTTCAATGATTCTGCCTATTTTCATTGTCTTTGTCTTTTTATTGCTGACCTTCATACCATATCTATTACAACAGCTATTCAATTTAGTCAGAGAATCTTGCAGACTTGTAGCGGATTTATTTAGAAGTATAACATCATCCGCATAAAGCAAAGAGCTGACATTAACATCTCCAATTTTGATATCAGGTTTAATACCACATTCCTTCATAATGTGATCCATATAGATAATGAATAACAGAGGGGATAATGTACATCCTTGTCTCACACCAGATTTAACATTAAACCATCTTCCTGTACTTCCTTCAATTCTAACTGCTGACTCACAACTCAAATAAAGACTAAGTATTGCTTGATATAATGCCCCATTGACACCATATAACTGCAGCGTATTGAATAGCTTCTCTCTTGGCACCTTGTCATATGCCTTTTCCAAATCAACAAAACTTAAATACAGATCTTTGTTATATTCTTTTTTTCAGTTATATTTAATTTACTTCTATAACACGTTACTGCACGCATATTGAGATTCCATTGTAATCATGCACCCTAACTGTATGTTATTCCTAGTATTGTTTGAACTACTGTACTGATGATGTCCCAAGATACTTGGGATGAAATATTTACGAATTAAATAGTCGTTACTGTGGTTAGTACATGCTTTTTTAATAATAAAGACTCCCTGTTTCCTCTACAAGGTGTGGAAGCTTCCATGCATGCACTATGTTTCTTATTCCAGTGGCTGTGTCCATTTTTGTCCCTGTTGCCTTATTGGTCTATGTGTTATCAGTAAATAACTCCTGCACCCTTTGAGCAAAATGTCTGGCAAGAGAAAAACAAAGGAAACTAAAAGCTAAAAGAAGGATGTGAATAAAGATCAAGTAAAGAAAAGGCCTAGGATATGCCATTCTTTAGAGGAGAAGTTGGAAGTTCTGAATTGGTTTGATAGAAGCATGCTTAGCTTTGACATTCAAAGGACCACAGCACTCAGTGATTCTACAGTGATAATGGCTGATACAATTTGCAAAAGTGCTCAATCATCCACAATTAGTAATGAAATCTCAATATCAATCAGTTGAGAAAATGGAAAGGATGCTGACTAGATGGCTTGAGCATTAGAACCAGCCTTTTTTTGAGGCAATCATATGAAAGAAGGCAAAAAAATTTGTATGATCTCGTGAAAGTTGAAAAGTAACCGACACTTTTTGCTGCAGGTAATAGGTGGTTCAACTGCTGTAATAGTCACTATACATTCCACAATCTCAACATGACTAGCAAGGCTACAACTGTAGATGATCTTATTACCACTAAAGAATTTGATCAATTTCTCCTCAAAGCAAAGATAGTAGAAGCCTTCAGCCTCCGTCATGCCAGAAAAAAATGTGGTTGTGATGTATTAATTGCAAAAATAAAGAACTACCTTGATAGTTATTTGCTTTATATGTACTGAATATTTTATTTACTATTCTTATGCCTTAATATATATGAAAAATAGGTACATTTCTGATTAAATTAATCTTGAAAGATTGGAAACTTTGCTCACTTAGGAATGCAACTCTATTATCCCATGTTATAAGCATTCCATTTTATGCATTTTCGAATATATGCAACTCCAACACATATAACAAAAGTTACCTGTGTATTGAAAATTGATGTGTGGTACCTTGCTATTGCCTGCCTGGCTGGCCAAGTGACATTTCCAATTCCACTGTGACAGTGGATGTTTATGAGTGTCTTTGTGGAAAATGAATTTTGTCACACACACACATACACTGTGAGAGCTCTGCCCTGCTTATCAGAGACCCAAAATGGCTTAATTAAGTGTCATATATTGTCTCTAGAGCAGGGTTTTAAAAGTATCCAACCCTTCTTAAACCATTGTAGGATTAACCTTTCATGAGTGGTGGATTGCACATAAATGAATAAAAAGTCCATACATACAATTCATTCATTATTTTACCTTTCTTTCCTTAATTATAGTTAATTCCCTGTCTGGAATCTAGAATTTATATATATATATATATATATATATATTCCTTCCCCCCCTCCCCCATATTATTTTGTGCAAGTATTGCTTTCTTACTGCAGCCCTTTATATACAGGATAGAACTAACTGGCTTAAGTGATATGATTAATAATTTTAGTTTTTTTTTTGTGACATAACGATTGTCTAACATTCTGAAATTTAAAAAAAAAAATTATTATTATTAGTTTAGTGGTGACTTGATAATGTGATTTATTTAAATCCTTCTTAAAATTTTTATGCTGTTATATTCTATCTTGCTACTTTGTTTTCTTGTTTTGTTTTCTTGCTGGAATCTTCATAGGCAGATACAAAAACTATAATAATATGACTTTCTATTTTTTTTTATTTTTGAACTGAAAACTACTCATATTATTATGCAAATAGAAATTATCTATCTATGATATATTTCATTCTGTGATATCCTTTAATTGTTGCATTATATAAAATGTTTCATCATAGATGGATTGTGGGGGGGGTAAGCACTTGCCCCAGGTAGTAAAAACAAAACAAGAATCAAAATTATACATCAAATGCATGTCTTTTTACAATGTGATGATTGCATTGCATTGTAAAAAGATAAACGTTATGACATCTACCTTCTATTTAAATGCACACTATCTCACTAAATATAAATTTAAAATTGGGCTTCTATCACCCAGTATACCCTCAGCATTGTTGAAGTTTGTTGTATCATAACTTAAAACAAAAAATTGTATCGAATGATTTTATTTTTATATGATAAAAATGCCATTGGCATTTTGGAAATTTCTGGAGCAGAGTTGCATGTGTGGGCATGGTCATCCAGAAGTTTTGCTTTTGTTTCATTGGCTAATAAGATAGAGCCTTCATAAATATTGTGGGATTTTCTGACTGAATAGTATAAATGGAAACATTCATATAATCCCTAAAATATAAAAAAATAAGTATTACAGAATTATAGTTTGTGATTAAGTAGTGTGAAGC
Source organism: Typopeltis vanoorti (assembly GCF_054136105.1). Lineage (NCBI taxonomy): Eukaryota > Metazoa > Arthropoda > Arachnida > Uropygi > Thelyphonidae > Typopeltis > Typopeltis vanoorti. The sequence continues at coordinate 82,271,402 of NC_143565.1, forward strand.
AAAATTTCAAATAAAAACAGCATTGTTATACTGTAATTTCTTAAGGCAACCGATTACAAAGGTAAATTATTCATTTATACTGTTTTGATAGAAATTACATTGGCTATATCATCAACCATATAAAATAATAATGGAATGACTGTTTTTTAGATAGATTTAGCAGCATATAAAAGTGTGTGTGTGTGTGTGTGTGTGTGTGTGTGTGTGTGTGTGTGTGTGTACACATATATATATACAGGGTGGTTCAAAATTCCGTACAAACTTTGAGGGGAGGTAAAGAACATCAAAATCAACCATATTCACGTAGGAAAGCATGACCGGAAACAACACTGGAAGATACTAACAGAGACACAAAGATACAGAAATAACACAAGGCAGTAATTAGTGTAAAAAACTTTATTAGGCGTGAATGAACAGTTCAATAGTAGTTGGATACATAATATAGTTTCACATCATGTGCTCAAAGTTACGACCATCAGCAGTGATGCATGCCTGATGCCGACGACGCATTGATTGCCGTACATTTTTGAAAATACCTGGAGTTTCCCGGATATTAGCAGTGTCGATGCCGATTCTTGCCACGAGGTCCATGTTAGACGCAACAGGCATTTCGTACACCATGGCTTTAAGGGTCCCCTACAGAAAGAAACCATGCCCAATGCATCGAGCCCCAAAGGACCTGTCTAAATACTGACGCACAGAAATGCCAAAATGGGCTGGAGCCCATCATGTTGGAACTACATCTGCCAACGCACAGTCATTGGAACATTGTTCAGTAAATCCAGCAGAACTTCTTCCAGAAAGATCCGATACAGAAGTATCAGAGCTTTCTGGAAGAAGGATCTTCCTGTTACTTCTTGCAACAGGTATGGGCCGACTACACAGTTAGTGACAATACCTGCCCATACATTAGTGGCGAAGCGTTGTTGTGCAGCATGTGATCGCACAGCGTGTGAGTAAATGAATCTTCATCCGTGAACAAAACACAAGTTGGCTGGGTCTATGGCACTTTTCTGCAGAAACCACTGTGCAAATTCCACACATCCAGGATAATCTTCGGCCATTAGTAACTGGACCCATTGCAGATGAAATGGATGTAAGGACTCAGAGTGCAAAACGTGCAATACACTGGATCAAGATACTCCTATAGCAGAGGCAATGGCACATGTGCTTGTCTCTGGATTATTGTCCATCGCATGCAACACCTTCTCTTCCATGGCGGGATTTTGTGTCAATCGTGGTCTCCCACCATCATGCTTGCGATCCCTGAATGATCCATAGTCGCACAAATTCTGATGCAAATGCGCAAAAATTTGATGATACAGTACACGTCTGTTTGGGTACCTTTCGCGATACATTCGTACAGTGGCTTGTCCGTTACCATCAGCTAACCCATAAACGAGGTGCATGTCTGCCATCTCAGCATTCATAAAACGACATATGTTCTTTGTATGACGTCAAAAGCTTGAATGAGGGAGCTCCAATTGCTCACCTGGAGCACTGGTCAACAGCGCCATCTATCACTTTCGGGTGGCGTTTCCAGTCATGCTTTCCTATGTGAATATAGTTGATTTTGATGTTCCCTACCTCCCCTCAAAGTTTGTACATGGAATTTTGAACCACCCTGTATAGTAATCTACTGTTTATCCAACCTTCAAAACAATGATCCTTTATTCGGCTGACCTTGGCATCTCAACTGACTTTTGGTAAAGCATCATGTAATTGCACCTCAATTATCCGACTCTTCAGTTGTCAGAACTTGCTGTTCTGATAAAAATAAATAAAGTTAAATTTGAGAAATTTCATGATGGGACAGAATAAATTGGTCTTTGCAGCTCTATCTCCCATTTGGATTTTTGTAGATGCAACCTTGTGTTTCATCATCGTGGCAGATGAGATCACTAAGAGTTTAGCATTTACCAACCTAAAAAGCCATTATATCACCAAGAAACAATGACGCTTACTAGTGCTTTATGTTTGGGTATACTATAGTGCCCAACTAGTTATAATCCACAATCTGAGTCCCTGTGATGATGGCCGATAGTTTTCACATGATATTCTCTTTTTTTTATATATATATTTTTTTTTTTTTTATCTTATATGTATGTTACCCAAATTGTGAGATTATCTTCCTTGAAAACTCTTAATGTTCCTTTCTTTAACTCAGATCAAGGTGGGCTATCAGTCATGATCCAACACGAATTGTTCACCTTGCAACCAAGTTTTAAAAAGCTTTGGGAGAAGTATTGAGAGATAATCCTAGTAATCTCTCAATACCCTGAACTTTCTTAAACCTTAGCCAGCTCTTCTCCCTCCAAATGTATATGTAACTCTGACTATAACCTTATCCATATTTCCTTTCCTACTGATCAATCTTATCCCAGCTTCATACTCTGTGTAACTGCAGTGCTGCTAATTAGGATGAACCTCTGGGATTTCTATGACTATTTTTCATATTTCCATGGTCTTATTACTTTTTCTGGTCTCCTGATTCAAACACCTGCTTTAGCCAGATAACTTCATTTCCAATTCCACTGCCTCCCCCTTTCTGACTTCTGTACAAGCCCTGTTTTCTAAAAATGTACCAAAGTAATCCAGGATAAAATTCCTCATATATTCCATAGCTGAAGTTACAAACCCCAGTTTCTCACTCACTTTCAACCCAAAACAGTATAAGAAAATCAACAAATCCAATACACACTTCATAAGAGGAGAAAAAAAAAAAGTTCCTCTTGCTCAAATAGCAGTCAACCCTTCTGTTCCCTTTAAGGCTGTTTGGCATACTTTTAGCCCTTCCTTATTTTCACTTCTTATACTATGATAGTGTCATAGTTAACATCATTGAAATATAAGACATACCTCATTCTCATTCAGATTCCTATTATAGCACAGTCTGCTTATAGCATACTTCCTCTGATATTTTATCAGAAGGGCATCAATAAAATCCTCAGTAGTCTTGTACTCCAGAATTAATTGACACTCATCCACTGTTAACTATGCAAGCATTATATATGTCATCTCATCATCATCAAATTCCTGATATATATACCCTCAAAGGGGGGGGTGTGCAGGATATGATAGTACTACATGAAAAATTACATCATTACTAACTTCCTATCTACAATTTTCCTCCAAATCAGTCTGTTACCTGTCAAGACTCCAACATTATCAGATCTTATATTTCTATCTCCTAAGGCACTTTTTATTGTATCAATCCACCTATATCTTGGTCTTCCTCTGGGTCGTTTTCCTGCCAACCTGGCAGAGAACACTTGTTTTGCTAATCTTTCCTTGCCCATTCTGTTTAAATGACCGTACTACCTGAGATTAGCCCTGCTAACACTTTCCTGGATGCTAACAATGATGACATTGTTAGCATCCAGGTCCTTTCCTAATATCCTCGTTTTTAATATGATATTGCCATTGATGCCATCTGTTTACACCCCCTAATCTTTCTCAGGACTCTCATATCTGCCATCTCTAGTCTTTGGTCAAGTGTTTTATTTCTAACCCAGCTCTCAGATCCATAAGTTAAAATTGGCTTGAACACTGTGTAGTATACAGCTAATTTAGTGTTTTAACTAATTTCTTTCTCTTATTCCTCTCTTATAAATTTATTCAGTTGACTTCCTACCATACCAGCTTTGTTGATTCTGTTATCTATTTCCATATTTAATTTACCAAAAATTGAGTCTAAGTTGCTGAAATGTTTTACTTGTTCTATAGTTTTTCCATTCACAATGCATTTGATATTTTCAATGTTTCTGCCTATTTTCATTGTTTTTGTCTTGTTATTGCTGACCTTCATACCATATCTATTACAGCAGTTATTCAATTTAGGCAGGGAATCTTGCAGACTTGCAGCAGATTCATTTAGAAGTTCTATATAGAACTTCTAAATTTTATATATAATATATTTAGTTTAATCCTTTATCCAAGTGTGAGCAAACAAAGTTTGCGCCTGAAAGTATCTTCAGGACTGGGTTAAGGTGGTACAACACCAGGGCAACTCGTTGCATAGGTGGAGCAAGCTACCAACACTCCTATCTCAGTATCTCCTATAATGCAAAACACATCTCCTTGCGGATATGTCTAATGTTATGCATTAAGGGAAGGGCCACTACCCAGACTAGTTTCGCCCTTTAGTGAGGTCTCTTCAGTGGGAGCCAGGCCCAAGTGGAGATATCAGGCAGAAGCATTAGCAGGTCATCTCTACCTATAGGAGTTGCCAATTGGTGTGCCACCCTTTTTTAATAAATGACTCTGGATTTAGAGAAAGATGTTGAAAGTTTATTTTTCACTTGATTAGAGTATAATAAATTTAGTTTAATCCTTTATCCAAGTGTGAGCAAACAAAGTTTGCGCCTGAAAGTATCTTCAGGACTGGGTTAAGGTGGTACAAACCTTATAACATTAGACATATCCGCAAAGAGATGTGTTTTGCATTATAGGAGATACTGAGATAGGAGTGTTGGTAGCTTGCTCCACCTTTGCAACGAGTTGCCCTGGTGTTGTATGTTGTACCACCTTAACCCAGTCCTGAAGATACTTTCAGGCGCAAACTTTGTTTGCTCACACTTGGATAAAGGATTAAACTAAATTTATTATACTCTAACCAAGTGAAAAATAAACTTTCAACATCAATAAATTTTATATAGAAGTATTCATCATCTGCATAAAGCAAAGAGCTGACATTAACATCTCCAATTTTGATATCAGGTTTGATACCACTTTCCTTCATAATGTGATCCACATAGATGATGAATAAGAGAGGGGATAATGTACTTCCTTCAGTTCTAACTGTTGACTTAAAACTCAAATAAAGACTAAGTATTGCTTGATATAATGCCCCATTGACACCATATAACTGTAGCGTTTCGAATAGCTTCTCTTTTGGCACCTTGTCATATGTCTTTTCCAAATCTACAAAACTTAAATACAGATCTTTGTTATATTCCCATGTTTTCTCAACTATCTGTCGTAAAGTGAAGATCTGATCCTGACTGCCTCTATTTGGCGTGAATCCAGCTTGTTCTTCCCTAAGCTTCTCTTCCACAATTCTTCTCAACCGTTTCTCAAGTATGCTTGCATATATCTTACCAGGAACACTCAGTAGAGAAATACCTCTATAATTCAGTTTTATTTTCCTTTTTATATATGGGTGACTATGAGAGCTCTACTCCAATCATCTGGAATTCGTTCCTCTGTCCAGACCTTCTGAACTATGCAGTGAAGCCACTGTAAAACTTTTATACCTCCATACTTGAGCATTTCTGGTTGAATATCATCTAATCCTGCTGCTTTTCCACATTTCAGGCTTCTGATTACTTTTTCTACTTCAAGTATGGATATGTATTCCTGACTGCATCCCTGGTCAGTGTTTTTACCACTGTGCAGTCATCACTGCCTGTTTTTTTTAGCAATTTTTCAAAGTAATTACTCCATACTTCAAGAATATCTTTTTTTTTTCTCCTGTTTTCATGTGTCATCTTTATCATCTCTAATTCCTTTTATAGCACTCTTTCCTCCAGAATATCTTGCCACCTTCTTGATATTTATTTTCTATGTTTTTACCAAAGTTCTGTGATGATTTTTGTTTGGCTAGTTTTACACAGTGTTTAGCTTACTTACATTTGTCTCTATATTTTTTAAGAGCACAACCTGCCTTTTTTGCCAGAAACTTTTGATATGCTTACTTCTTTTCTTTCACTGCCTGTTTAACTTCTTGTGTCCACCATGGAGTTCTAATTTTTCTATCCTTACAGACAACTTCACCACATGCCTCTCTGGCTTGAATCAATCAGTGTTTTCTTCAGGGCTTTACGACTGAATCTCCAAGGTTTGGTTCCTGTTCTGAAACTCTTTCATTTTTTCCTTCAATCATGTTTGTGTATTTTAGTCTGCAGGTCATATCTGAGAGGTGCTCTACTTTTATTTGCTTTAAAACTTTCTTACATGTTCTTATTTTCAACATGAAATTCAATTTTATGCTGCTCAAGACTAAATGATGATCACTTCCAATTTCAAATTCTCTGTACACTCTGGTGTCCTGCACCAGGGAGAAAACATCACTATCAACAATAATATAGGCAATGAGACTTTTCGTATTCTTTGCCTCTTCTCTCCATGTGAATTTGTGCACATTTTTATGTTGGAACATGGTGTTAGTAATAACCAGTCCGTGTCCTGAGCAGAAATCCAACAGGTATTTGCCATTATTATTATTTTTCGACACTTCCAGGGAGTCCAAGGACTCATCGATGGAGGGCACATGCTTTACAACTCTGTCTCCACCACTCAGTCCACCAACTGACTGCAACTACACCAATGGCATCTACTGACGATCACCACCACTACTATTTCCACAGAGAATTACAAACATCCCTGCCTACGGCTGGATTTGAACCTGCAGCCCTTTTGCTGGAGAGCAAATATGCTAACCACTCGGACAGCGAGGCTGTCTGAGTGGTTAGCGTATTATTAGCTTTGCTCTTATAATAATAATAATATTATTATTATTATTATTATTATTACCTTTGCTCTTTATCCAAATTTTTCTAATATATTTTTGTATGTCTGACAATCACTTCCTACTCTGCTGTTTAGATCCCCAACAATGACCAAATTTTCCTTTTTCGTAGTGTTAGTTGCTTTCTCTAAAGCCTCAAAAAAATTCCTCAATTTCTACCTTAGTATAACCTTCTGTGGGACCATAGGCACAAATAAGGCTCATTGTCCAGTTCCCCATTCTCATATTTGCCCGTATCACTCTACTTGAGACTGCCTGCCATTCAAGAAGATTAGCCTCGTATTTAGTGTTGAATACTATGGCTACTCCTTCTTTTCTTTGATTGTCATTGCCAGGCATGACAATCAAATACATGTATTTTGTATTTATTTCTGAGCAATAAATACAAAATACATTTTGTATTTATTGCTCAGAAAGATCTCACCAGTTTTTGCCTTTTTTGTTTCAGTCATCCCTACTATATCGATCTGCTACTTATCCAATTCCTCAGGTAGCTCCATTCTTTACCATTCAGGTTTCTTAATTTGATAGTACTGATCTTGAACTCTGGTGATGTTGAGTTGGGGTGGATTTTAGAATTTGTTCCAGTAGCTGACTTTTTGCTGTTTGCCCTGGTTCCCTGGTGAAACAACGGGGGCCTTGTTTAACCAGGAGACACCCCACCCCTAGCCGGCATGAAATTCTGCCATGTTGTACCATCTTTTTTTATTTTGTCTGGCATCTAATCAAAGCATGGAAGTAAGCCTTTATCCAGCTGACCTTAGAATAAAGGAGATAAAAGCCACTCATCAAATATTGTCCCGTTGTCTACACCACAGTACTCTCAAAAGTGATGATCATCAGCTGTGAGCTTCTTCACTGCCTTGGAGCCACATCAGTTAATAATCACTAGTTTGAATTTTTGCCACACCTGTTGTACAGCAGACTTCCTCAGTAACCTTACCCACCTTTGGACACAGCCTGTTAAAAGATTTGGAGAAACTCGCATGGACACTTGTAATATTTCAAAGATATTTAATAGTGTTTGGTATTAAGGCCTTCTTACCCAGCTGTCATCTTATGTGACATTTGTAATTAGATTGCCAGCTTCTTTTTTGGCCATTCATTGAATGTCATGATGGATGGCTTCCGTTTATCAGATTTCTTTATAAATGCCGGATTACCTCAGATTTGGTATCTTCATTCATGTTCTTATACATCAATGATCTTTCTCTAATCTCAAATCCTGTCCATAGTTTTGCTTGTGATGATTTACTATACTCTCTGCATTCCTTTTCTTCATTTGAAAAACCTTGCAGCACTTAAATGATTCAAGCTTTAAGATTTTCCATAATTAATGCATTAAACATTACTGATTTCCTCGCCATTCTTAAGTGGAAGTGAACTAGTGAATTTCTGTGCTGTCAAAACACAGTCCTATCTTATTTCATAGAAGAAAGATCTTACTTTTGATGATATTTTGAATACCAATTAAGTCATTTTCTCTTCTTAACGTGAATTTCACATCTAGCTTAGCCTGGTATGACATCATATCCATAACATCCTTAACCTCCAAAACTGTAGGTATGTTTTTTTTTTGTTTTGTTTTTTTCCAAAACATATCTCTCCTGTGCAACTCATAACACAATAAATCTTAAGTCTGGGGTAGGTCCCAGCTTAGTAATTTATTCACATTTTATAATAAGGTGACATCAAAATTGGATAAAGAAAATGGCTATACTGTGATACTCCTGGACTTATTCTGTTAAATGCCTTTGCATTTAACAGAATACCACATGAAAAGCTGTTATATAAGTTGAAACAAATGAGGATGGCAATGAGACTGGTGGCATGAATAGGGGAGGGGTGGCTGATAGACAGACATCACAGGTTGGTGTATAGTGGAGTGGAAACAGGCAAACGAAGTTGATTAGTGGAATTCCCCATGGCTCTGTACAAGGACCAGTATACTCCTTAATTTGTGCATCAATGATATAGCAGAATATTTTAAGCAGGGATATTCAGTTGTTTGGCAATGATGTAAAATTACATGTATTGACAGTTTCTTGGATGCTGCTATTACCCAACCACAGTGTTATCAATTATCCAAGTAATTCAGAGATCACTATTATGTTGATTTGATATGTATATATTTATCAGTATTATTTTGTGTGTGTGTGTGTGTGTGTGTGTGTACATTTTTTTTTTTTTTTTTTTTTCGAATTTATCAGGTTAGTAGACAGTTTTGAATAATCGTTCATATGTTACATTGTGCTTATGGCCTTGTAATTTTAATATGGAATGTTTTTTATCCTTAGTAAATTAAATTGTTTTAAGAAGATATTGAAGATTATCCTTTCATATTTACAATTGACCTTGTATTTTTTTTTTTATTCTGATTTTCTAAAATATGATAAATTCTTCATTGCTAGTTATTCACTTTGAAAAAAAAAATGCATCTAAAAATTTGAATGATACAATGTGTAACCCATCTGTAATGAGTTTTCTTTTTTTCTATTTATGTATGAAAATCTTTGTGCATGAAAAAAAATACTAACTAGAAAATGAATTCAAATTAGTTTTCATTAGTTGCTTGCATAAGTCAGTATTTAGCATTTTGCAACATTCTCTCTCTCTCTCTCATGTTTCTTAGAGCAACAGATTTTTCCTTTCATTAATGCATAATGTATATTTATTAACTTAGTTTCTAGATTCAAAAAAATGACATTTGGCTGGGTTTCGTAAATTTTGCCATGCTCTTGGGTATTATTGCACATTACTGCATGCTAAAACAGGTGTCACTGCCAATCTTAGAACATTTAACATTCAGGAACAAGCATTGTGCAAGCATGAATTTCAAGAACATGTTTACATCTATTCACTAGATTATAGTTTTGGCAAATATTTTATAACCATGCAGCAATAATGGAAGTAGAATACTCTTCTTTCTGCTTATGAACAAATGAAGTGACAATGAGAATATTATGTCTCTTTCTTTTTTAACATAATGCATAGTTCTTACATTTGTTTAAATTTTTATTCATATCACTTAGTAATCAGCTATATCTGATGTCAGAAATATGAAAATTTTCAATTAAAAAAAAATTGAAAATTCTGCATATCAGAATGACATTTTATGTCTCTTATTCTTATATAATTCAATATTGTATACAAGAATTTAAAAGTATTATTCTGACAACTAATCCTCTTATTTTTTATAATCAGAATCTTTGAAATAAATAACTGTTAAGTTATATGGAAATAACAGTTGTGGTCTGTGTTTATATATTTCTCTGAGCTTAATCTTTAATTAATTACCTTTTCCTGATCAGCTGCCGACCTCAAGTTTCATTTGTAGGTTCGTATATATGTAGAACATTGCTGTCTAACAAATTCTACTTGGATTATAAGATATCAGCTGTTACTTATAGATAATTTTCTGCTAATGTGAAATACCTTATTAACTTTGTACCTTACAACTATAGTAAACTTATTCTTTTTTAATTTATTGAGTTTTTTTTATCTGTACTTAAGAAGACTTATTTCTCTTGAAACTCATGCCTGCTCTTCTGATATCTAGTTCAGCATGGTGAGATCTAATGAATCCAGCATGTTAAAGGTGATATGCAAATCCTTAAAACTAAAAAAGTTTGAAATTACCTAGCTTAAATAAACATCTACATAAAACTTATTTTTCTTGTAAATCATTAAGATGTAATTATCACATTAAGACTAAAAAAAAACTGATACTTTTAAAGTGAGGATTTCACAGTATCATATAGCTAATGCAATAGAAATTGTGGTAGAAATTTTCAGTTTTTACAATTACAGATGCAACAACTAATATATCTAGAAGTCTGCATCAGCAGAATTATTAAGACTATATACCAGCAGATGCTGGTATATTTCAAGAATGATAAACTAAGTTTTAAAAACGTTCAATGTTTTTGATTACAATTATCTATATATAAACTTCTATAAGTTATTTTTCAGTAATTGTAGTAAATTTTTCATTAAAGTGTAGCCTAACAAAAGCACAAATGTTTGACCATGCATTTTAAAACTTCCTTAATGGTGATAAAAATAAGCTTCCAATGAAATTCTGTCTAATTTGCATTACAAAAAAGCATAGTTGTTAGCTAGCAGGTTTTTAACAGTTTACTCTTATATGATAGGTATTTGTGCCTGAATATAGTAAATTTCGAATTTACAAAGCTTTCAGCTTTAGTCATCAGTAGCATTGACTGTTTGCTATGCAGTAGATGAAAAACATATCATTTTGGGAATGGGAACTTTAAACAGTAACCTCAGTTGTTCTTGTGGAGGATATAAACTTGTTTTTTTCCTATCATGCTGTTTATTCAACCATGGACATTTATCTTCAGAGCCCTTGATGCTGAAAATATGTTCTTCCACTCAATTTTAAAGTTTGTGCTCCCTTGATATTATGGTGTTTGAAACACTGTTGTATCATAAGTTTACTTCCTTCCCTTTAACTTCTGGTCATTACATATTTTTTTTTACAGTGCTTGTTTACATGATCTTCTAGAATACATCAGATGGTGTCTTTTCTGCATATAAAAAGTAATTGTCTTGTTTTTTTTATCAAAGCTGCTGTAACTGAACAAGATATAGTAGAGCAGTGTAAACTGTAAAATATATAAATTTACTGTTAATTATATGAGAGTTCAGCATTAAGAACACAGGTGTGCTGCAATAGAAATTTGCAATTGCCAAGTATGCCACAGTCTGAAAAAGTTTGAGAATTACTGCAGGTATAGAGAATCCAAAGACTGCTGGATACTGTATTTAAATAGATTAATTCATAAATCTGTTTTCAGGGAGCTTTCTGGAAAAGAAGACATTAATGTTCAAGGAAGAGAGAATTCTTAGTTTAGACTTTCCCAAACTTCTGTTTATACAAAGTCCATCAAAAAAATGTATACACACTTTAACGGCTGTCATCTGTGGACATTTTTCAAAGTTAGGTCGAATTATGGTAGCAATGTGTAGTATGATGTTCTCTCAAAAGATGTCATCACTCACATGAATACTAGCATCAATATGTGACCGGTAGGATGGTCAAACAAAATGGCCGAGCACAATTGTTGTTCTAGGAACCCAAGACTATTTTAAAGTGGTATTTTAAATTTGAGAATGTTGGTGTAATACCTCAATGACAATGGAGGTATGAGTTTGCAACACAACCTCCAACACACCTGACAATTGCACGTATTCATGATAAGTTTGAGACCCATGGTACTGTGTGTGATATACACAAGGGAAGATCTGGGAGGCCTCGCATGGCAACAAGTCCTGTTTCCATGGCTGGTGTTGAAACAGTTTACACACTCGCCACAGAAGTCTACCACACAGTGTGTCCATGAGACAGGAGTTAGCAGTGCAAGCATACGGCACACTCTTAAAGCAGCTAAATGGAAAGTTTACATCCCAAGATTATTACATGCAATGAATGAAGACGATGCTGATCAAAGAATGCAGTATTGTGAGTGGTTTCAACACATTGCAGATGAGGATGAGGAGTTTGTAAGGAAGATGGTTTGGTCTGATGAAGCACAATTTAAGCTTAATGGAACAGTGAATCGGCATAATTGTGTTTACTGGGCTCCAGAAAATCCGGGCATTCATTTGCACAAGGCATTCAATTTACCGGGGTTCAATATGTGGTGTGGATTGTCATTTAGGGGTTAAATAGGACCATTCTTCTCTGAAGGTACTGTTACTGATCAAGTGTACCTCGACATGCTATGCGCATCCATTTTACCTGCCATTCATGCACTTTATGGAAAGGATCAGTTTCTCTTCCAACAAGATGGAGAACCGCCAAGATGTAAGAACTTACCTCAATGAGAGTTTGCAGGGACAATGGATAGGACGAAGAGGTGCAGTTGAGTTCTCCCCACGTTCTCCTGATTTAATGCCCTTGGACTTCTACCTGTGGAGGGCTCTAAAGGATGCAGGGTTGTAACAATAGCTGTTTCCTATATTGTAAGCCTGTTTGGTTACCGCGCTAATGTAATTATCTTTATTCTAATTATTAGTGCTCTTTTGCTTTCATAACCTTTCTTACTTATTCTGTTGCATACTATGTTTATCCTTTCGTATTTACTATTCATATGCCTATGAACACGGGAAAATTTATTTGTTAAGACTGCGCCACCAGTATTTCTATATCGGCATAAGACTCAGTAATAAGTCCAGTAGATCTCCCTCTCTTTTACTAGCATAAATTCCTTCAATGAAGTTTACATAAACAGTTGTGGTTCTAAAATACTTAAACTACAATTTTAATACCTTAGTTGTTTCTCGCTCACAGATCCGGGTTTATTTAGGAACAGTGCATTGTAAAATAAAAGCTCAGGCGGCACTCTAGTGACATGTAATTGAAACACATTTATTCACATTAATAACAAAGTACATTAATTAAACGATAGGGAGGTTACTCTCTCTACCTATCTGTTAGTTTTTTAGTATAAAGAAACAAGCTTTCCCTTTTTAATACTAAATAACTATACAATATAATTACTCAATTACTTCTCCGCTTATTAAATCAAATTATTGAAACTCTAATTTACTTACAAAGAGGTTAGCTAACTATGCTAAGTTATTTCACAAATCTTATGACAATTATTAACATGCCAAATGACTCTCTTATTGGCACTTCTTATTACAATTGAGTTAATTCTTATCAGTCCATCTATAACGTATCGCCTAGATTACAAAAGGAATGTACAACAAAAGATGGAACAAACTTACAGAAGCTCTGTGTTGCACACTCATCCAAAGGTTTTGCACTAAAGTCCCGATGCTTTTCCTTTCATCTCGGGCCTTAGGCTTCTTTCTGGAGAGTCTTGCTTCAGGAGGTGTTTCGTCGGGATATTGGCAGACTTTGGACTGCAATTTTCCAGTACTCGAAAAGCTTAGGCAAGAGGTTTCATCATACAGGCTTGAAGATCGCTCTGCGGCTTTTGGCTTTGGTTGACCTCCCACGGCAAAAAAGACATCCGACCAACACTGCCTCAGGTATTTACATTGGCTGTTCTCTCATCATTCCGATCGACTTCTTATTTTTGGTTATTTTTGTAACAATCTCATGAGACTCTGTAAAAATCGATGTAAAGCGCTTTGGTACTTCCAAGCTACATCAAGTTTTACAAAGACCCACCCCCTTCATGAAAAAATTTTAAAACATGGGTAAAAAATTTATCTTTAATCAGTTTCTGTGTCATATCTCATGCATTCTCTGGGTCGGACAATACTCAGGTTTGTCATCTTATTTTGAGCTTGGACTGCCGTCAGCCTGACCTGTGGGCTCCTCTTGGCGCGACTGATGTTGTGATTCATGATCGTCATTATCCCTTGGGTGTCTAATTCCCTTCTGACCTCTTGCTCTCTTTCTGTTTCTCCTGTTACCTGAGTGGGGAACTCCACTATCATTTTTTTTCTAATGTGTTCATTTCTATTCCATTCTTTGCATTTGTTATTGTGGCCTCTAATTCCTCTTTTTCATTTCCCACCACCTGACACTCAAGATGTGTAAGGTCTCTCCCTCTTTTACCTGTTCATTATTTCTAACAGTTGGGGGGATCAGGCAAAGAATTTTCCCTGTCTTTCCGATCAATAATTATATTTTCCTTTGTCCCCCCCCCTCCTTTTGTAACTGGGAATGATCGTTTCCTGTTTTGATCTCATCAATATTTTCACTAGTGTGACGCCTTTAACTACCTCTCTGCCGGGCAACCTGGTTGAATCCCAATATGGAAATCTCCCTTTTAGAGAAATCACAGGAAAATTTGTTTCTCTAAAAAGTCAGTACCAAGTTCCAAGCTGTTGAGAGGATTCTGGGAGAATTAACAACTCTGGTGAAACATTTAGCTTAAAATCTGGCAACCAGATGTTTTACCTTCAATTTCTCCGAGGCATAAATGGTGAGGTTTGTTATTCCCTTCAACATGACTGGTGTTCGTAGCTTAGTGATACCGTCGGATGCTCGGGATCGCAACTTCCTGAACAGAGATCCGGTTATCACTGAAACTTGGGAACCAGTGTCCAGTAAAACTCTGCACTTTAGCCACTCTTATTTTTCCTCGTATTACTGTCATGGCATTTTCATGATTCCTAATGTTTCCTGGCCACTTAGTCCTCCGTGTGGGATGATGGTGAGTCATTACCACATTAGATTCCCAATGCATCCTTCTATTTGAGTCTCTTCTACTGCTATAGCAATGTTTGGCAGTGTGCCCATATTTATTGCATCTATAGCACTGAGGTACTTTCCTTCTGTTTTCCCTTTCAGTATACTCTTGTTCAGAGTCCAGCTGTTCCTTGAAGGTTTTTGTTTTGAACTCCCCTAACTGGTTTAGAATGGAGTCAAGTTTATCCATCAAGGGCTGCTGCAGTTTCTCTACCTCTTTTTTGATATAAGAGTGTAGCCCTTCCATGTTAATAGACTCTGCGACAGTCAATTTGTTGTGGTTTATGTTATTTATTTCTATGGCCTTATTTTCCTCTTTTCCTCCCTTCTGTTGGTCTTTACTTTTTTCTTTAGGATTCCCTGGATTTTTCTCTTTCTTAACCTCAGTTTTTGGATCTGACACTTCTGTAATGTTGTGTATCTGGCTGGCACTAGATGCAGGATGAAGATCGCCTAGCCTTTCCTCTTTTTCTTTTATGGCCTGATAGCATTCTTCTAAATTAATTCTTCTAAATAACGTATCTCTTAGATTACAAAAGGAATGTACAACAAAAGACGGAACAAACTTGGATGAGTGTGCAACACTCAGGAAAGAAATAGGTCTTGATCAGCTAAATGCCCACATAAACAAAGCACCTCTATTTTCCAGTCCTTTACCTTCAAATACCTCCATAAACCTAAAAGAGAGGCTCTGTGTTGCACACTCATCCAAAGGTCTTGCACTAAAATCCCTATGCTTTTCCTTTCATCTCGGTCCTTAGGCGCTTCCGTCTGGAGAGTCTTGCTTCGGGGGGGGGGGGGGGGTCATCGGGATATTGGCAGGCTTTGGACTGCAATTTTCCGGTACTTGAAAAGCTCAGGCAAGCGGTTTCATCATACAGGCTTGAAGATCGCTCTACAGCTTTTGGCTTTGGTTGACCTCCCACGGCAAAAAGACATCCGACCGACACTGCCTCGGTTATTTACATTGGCTGTTCTCATAAATTCCTTCAATAAAGTTTACATAAACAGTCGTGGTTCTGAAGTACTTAAACTACACTTTTAATGCCTTAGTTGTTTCTCGCTCACAGATCCGGGTTTATTTAGGAACAGTGCATTGTAAAATAAAAGCTCAGGCGGCACTCTAGTGACATATAATTGAAACATATTTATTTACATTAATAACAAAGTACATTAATTAAACGATAGGGAGGTTACTCTCTCTCTACCTATCTGTTAGATTTTTAGTATAAAGAAACAAGCTTTCCCTTTTTAATACTAAATAACTATACAATATAATTACTTAATTACTTCTCCACTTATGAAATCAAATTATTGAAACTCTAATTTCCTCACAAAGAAGTTAGCTAACTATGCTAAGTTATTTCACAAATCTTATGACAATCATTAACATGCCAAATGACTCTCTTATAGACACTTCTTATTACAATTAAGTTAATTCTTATCAGTCCATCTATAACGTATCTCCTAGATTACAAAAGGAATGTACAACAAAAGATGGAACAAACTTACAGAGGCTCTGTGTTGCACACTCATCCAAAGATCTTGCACTAAAGTCCCTATGCTTTTCCTTTCATCTCAGGCCTTAGGCTTCCGTCTGGAGAGTCTTGCTTCAGGAGGTGTTTCGTCGGGATATTGACAGACTTTGGACTGCAATTTTCCAGTACTCAAAAAGCTCAGGCAGGAGGTTTCATCATACAGGCTTGAAGATCGCTCTGCGGCTTTTGGCTTTGGTTGACCTCCCACGGCAAAAAAGACATCCGACCAACACTGCCTCGGGTATTTACATCGGCTGTTCTCTCCTCATTCCGATCGACTTCTCCTCTGGCATGGCTCGCTGTAACGTCCTGTCCTCCGGATCCTACTTCTGGAACTTCTGCCTCTAATTGCCAACTCCTATAACTCTTGATGTTCGGCTCAGTCGCTTTTTATTTCACGTTCTCTGGGACCTTTCACAAAAGGTTGTAACCCTGAAGAAATTGGCATGACTCCTTGATCTTCTGTTAAGATCGACCCATTCTTTCTTCTCCTCTGCGCACTCCTTTAATCCTATCTTGTTGGGCAGCAGAAATTTGTTAGAACCTTGCCGATCTCTTTGACACTGACTTTGAAGGTGTTTATACGCAGAGCTCGCAAACAACTTTCTTATACGCTTAAATCGTAAACAACTTTCTTATGCCCTTGTATAGAGCTATTATACCAAATTCTGGTGGCAAAAACATTGCCTTTGTTTTTGACATTCTAGAAATTTTTGTTAAAAGCAGTAAGTACAGTCAATTCCCATAGGGTTATTTACATTATTATTTAGCATAAAATATATAGAGACATACAAAGTTATTTTTGTAACATTCTCATGAAACTTGACCAATGTAAAGCGCTTTGGTACTTCCAAGCTACATAGAATTTTACAGGGTATCATAGAAAACTAGCTACATTAGTGACCCTTCGGAAAGTAATTGAAACTGCATGCGCAGGATTCCCACTGGACACTTTGACCAACGTTGCCTAAGCAGTAGTTCATCGTAATAATAAGTGTCTGGATGTTAATGATAACCACTTTGAGTACCTCTTGTAATTGTAGAAGTCAAAAGTAACTTGTATTCATCTCTTGATGTCTGTATAAATTTAGTATTAGAAATTTTTGACAGGCTCTGTATTAGTTAGAGTACTAAAAGTAATGGCAAATTGTGCTTTTTTTAATTTTTTTTTTCAATTTTTTTTTTTCAATTAACAATCACTCAGTAATAGTCATAATTTATCATGAAAAAAGATAGGAGGAAAGGAAGAATGATAAATTAATTTAAAATGGATAGGTTGCATAATTTATCCAGTGCATCTTGCATTTCTAAGTCTTATGTTTAAAAAAATAAAGGAAAAAGAACTAAATTCTAAATTTCACATGTAAATGAAATTAAAACTGGCAAATTAAACTAAATAAATTAACAATAATTGTCACATCCTTGCGTAATATTATGTTTTTTGAAGTACTGCTTAGAAATATCTTAAAGCAAACATGCAGTGTTCTAATTTTCAGATTTTGTTAGAAGTCATGGATATTGTATTAGTTGATGGCAGATTATATTATTATTGTGTAACTGAAGATAATTATTTGAAGATTAACCACCCTACCAGCCTTGACATATATACGCAGTCATAATTACATGGATGTGAAGTATCCATTGAAGTCCATATAACTATTGGATATTATAGAAAAAATTATATGGACACAAAGCATATCTTTTATTCGTGTGGTCGGTTGGGTGTTAAAGATACAGTAGCCAAATTTTCTAGCTAATCATTACATTTAATAAAGGATAAATGTTCTGAGATTGAAAGCAATAAGTCAGGTAGAGATATGTAATCATACTTTGTATGAACATGGCTGACTTTTGAAGAATGATAAGTTTGTGCTAAATGGGTGAATCCTTTTATCTCATTTTATTCATAATAGAGAAAACTCTGAGATATAATTTAATATTTTCATCTTATCATAAGACACAGACCATTATGGAATGATTCCAGGAAATGGTATAACTTCATTTTCATTGGCCAGTATATTAATCAGATCTAAACACAATTCAAAATCTATGAAGTGAAGTAAAATTAGCTGTTTGTGACAGGGATCTGCCACAGTCCAGTCTGAAGCAATTGAAGGATGCATTCAGCTCTACATGGGAAAGCATACCCATAAAATTACTTCCAGTTAAACATAATAATAAAAATGTAAATATTTTATTGGCATGAAATTTTTACTCCAGTATCAAAGGGTAGTTTCAAATTAAACAACTAAAACAGATAGATTTAACAATGAAAATGCATGAACTGCATGTACATGATGTAGAGTGTCATGTCTAAATACATTAAGCTTCTAGTAAAAATTAACAAGATATTTGAAATTAAAAAAATAATAATAAATAAATAAAATAAAGTAAAAATTAAATTAATTCTGGAACATGTAAAGAACTATTTACCATACGAGGGATAATTTAAGTCCATTGCTTCTATTTAGATTTGGTTGACGTAGCAAGGTTTACACAACTTTCTTGGTATAAGGACTGAAGAGGTTAAAGGAGCTGCTGTTTACTGTTTGATAGATCTACTAATTTATTAAAACTAACTACTTATTATACTTGGTAGTGTTTAAAAAAACTTTTTTGACTATTTATAATAATATTTTCATATTTATATTATATCATTGCCATCTTCTTTTCACAGTATTAAGCCTTGTCCTACTTGTGAGGTTGTAGTTCTTATAACATTTCTCTGCATCTCTGTGTATCTCTTTTTCTGGTTTTGTGTATGTTGTTTTTTTTTCATGTGATGTTATACGTGGGTGGTCTGAAAAGTTCTCGGCCTCGACCATAAATGGCAACACTATCAGCAAGATTTTTTTTACTCAAAGTTGGTACATCTGTCATAAGTATCCATATGAAATTGCAGTTCATTCTATCAAGTAGTATTTTTTATACAGTTGTTGGAAGCCAAAATGTTGTCTGATTCCCTTGAAATGGATAAAATTGAGTATCCTATGGTTATAAAATTCTTTATAAATGAAGGTTTAATGCCAAAACAAATTCATTTGAAGTTCATAAAAGTTTATGGGCATTCTTCTCCTTCATTTTCGACAATTAAGAAATGAGCTGCTGAGTTTAAATGTAGCCGTATCAGCCTTTAAAATCATCCACGTGAAGGACGTCCAAAAAGTGTAACACCAGAAATCATTGATCGGTGCATGATATGGTATTGAATGACCGGCGAATCAAAGTGCCTGAAATTACTGAGACTATAGGCATTTCAAAAGAATGTGTAGGATATCTTTTGCATGAAGAATTGCATATGAAAAAGCTTTGCGCAAGATAGGTGCTGCGCAGATCAAAAATGCACTCGCATGAAAATCTCTGAACAGTGCTTGGAGCGTTTTAACAAGAATAAAACTGATATCGTGCATCAATTATCGTGCAAAACTATTACTATGGATGAGACCTGGATTCACCAGTACACACCAAAATCCAAACAGCAGTCAAAACAGTGGACAGAAGCTGGTTGTTCAGCACCAAAGAAGACAAGGTCATGGCATCTGTATCTTTGGATGCTAAAGGCATTTTGAAAAGAGTAAAACAATAACCAGGGAATATTATTCTGATCTTTGAACCAGACTACACGAAAAAATTTGTGAGAAAAGACCCGATTTGCTGAAGAAAAAAATCATCTTTCATTGGGACAATGCACCTGCCCATAGAGTTGTTTTGGCAATGGGAAAATTAAGGGATCTGCACTATGAATTGTTGGAACATCCACCCTATTCCCCAGATTTGGCTCCCTCTGACTTCTGTCTCTTCCCAAAACTAAAACTCTTCCTCACTGGGCAGCATTTTTCTTCGAATCAATAGGTGATTGCAGCTGTAGAGGAGTATTTTGCAGATCTTACTGAGAACCACTACAGGGATGGGATAATAGCTCTGTAGCATCGCTGGAATAAATGTATTAGTCTTAAGGGAGATTATGTTGAAAAATAAAAATAATTTGGAATTATAAATTCGTTTTTTCATTGTTAGGTCGAGAACTTTTCAGACCACCCACGTATAAGGATTCTTTGTTGATGTATTTTGTTCATTGTCTGTTTTACTTCCGTAAATTTGAGATTTGGATTAAATTCATGTATTCTTTTTAATAATACTTAGATTATTACTTGAAGTGTGTTTCAGTGTAATCTCTTGGTGGCATCAGCACTGTCATACATTAATGGAGAAAACATCATTTAAAAATAAGCATAAATTGCAGACTACCAGTACAAATTTCTGATATTGTTGCTCTAAACATCTACGATCAATCATGGGAATCATAGCATACTAATTGATCAAGATGAAAATAGGACTTATTTAATGAGATACCTTTCAAATGTCATGAAAGTTTTAGTTCTTGGTTGATTATATTATTTTGATTATATTAACCATAGAACTGTCAAAGTTGAAAACCATGAAATAGAACAAGTTACTTCATATGTATATTTGGGCCAATTGTTATCCTTTGAGGAGTGCCAAAGAAAAGAGATTGGACGAAGAATTCACCTTGGATGGATGACTTATGGGAAAATGAGAGACATATTCAGAAGTGACATCCCTATGAGTCTAAAAAGGAGAACTTTTGACCAGTGCATGCTTCTTGTCCTAACATACGGAGGAGAAATGTGGACTTTAACAGAAGCCCTGAACAAAAAGCTGAGAACAACACAACATCACATGGAAAGAAGTATGCTAAAAATAACATTAAGAGATATGAAAACAAATACCTGGATAAAATCTCAAACAGATGTCACAGATATTGTAAAATACATTGAACAGGCTAAGTGGAGATTATTATTATTATTATTATTATACACCTCCAGGGAGTCCAAAGACTCATCGAGGGAGAGTGTGCCAACAGCATCGAACGATTGGTTCCCTTCTAACTACTAACCGCGCTCAAACTTACTTAACTGAGCCATTAGTAGCAGAGGCTCTACCAATCGACCAACCTTTGCCGGCTGGTCATATTGCCAGATGCAGTGACGGGAGATGGACTAGAAAAACAACAGAGTGGAGACCAATGAATGGAGCAAGACAAAGAGGAAGACCGAGAATAAGGTAGAGGGATGAACTGGAACAAATTGCAGGAGTGAGATGGGTGGGTAAGGCAGAAAACCGAGTGATCTGGAAAATCATGGGGGAGACCTTTGTCCAGCAGTGGACAGAACCAAAAGGTTGAAGAAGAATTGTAGTCTAATTATAGTCGTTGACTCTTTAAGAAATCAAAGAAAAATACAAATTGCACATTTGATCTATCTCTTTTCTAGTCCTTTCTGTAGATCATATGCCTCTCCAGTTATTGTGTGACTTTCTAAGACTGCATGTGCTGCATGTCAATCCTGTCTGATCTGTACATTTGTGTTTGATGTCACTTATTTCTGTTGTTCAGATTTTCAGGATCATCTATTGTATATTTTGCAGTATGAGTAATAAGTACGTGACATGTATAAACAAGTATGTAAACTTTATTGCATTTCTTTAAAGAAAGCTGATATCTATGAATAAAATAAACTTTCTTGGTGATGTCTGGGAGAAAAGCTTCTTGGAAATGGGATTTTTGTTATTTCAAGTCAAGAGCAATGTATGTATAATATTTATCTAAAATCCATTTGCTGTGCCTGTTCAGTCACACCTGCCTGGAAAGAAATTCCAATTCTGTCCTCATCCTGCGAATAATATTAATGTTTTATATTTTTTTAAGTTGTGATGATCATTTCTTTTTGATGGTGAGAGGATTCATATAAATGTCTTGTGTGAATTAGGCTTCCTGTGAATTCATAGTAAATCCCAGTAAATAAGATTTTTGGAAGTTCCCAGTTTTTTGTTACTATTATGTCCAGGAAATTCAACTGTTTTTTGCTTTCTGATTCAAGCTTAATGGTGTTATTCATCTATTTAACCCCTACTTGATTTATTATTCAGACTCTAGGTATACAGTCAGCCATAACTTCTTGCAAATGCTCCTTGGCCACTTCCCATGCCCTATCAACATCCAGCCCTTGCAGTTTTACATGCCATGGCACTGAACCAAGCAATCTCCTAAGCTTGTCATACTTGCCAGCACAGTAATTCCACATGTACCCTGTCGTAATCGAAAATTTCACACATTTAGCCACCTTCCTGGTCAAAACCCTATGATCACTCTCACCAGTAGGTGGCAACATGGTCATATTCATTACAGTCAAATTCTCAGATGTATTACTAGTTCAAGCACTCTCACACTCCTAGTATTTTCAATTACATGATGTCTCAGACAGTTATCACTTAATAATTGAATAAAATCCATTTCCTTCCTCACATATGTCCTCTCCTCCTTCCAATCAATGTTACCATAGTTGAAATCCCCCATAATAATTACCCTCCTTCCACTCATTTCATCAATTTGTTTATGCATACTATCTCCACCATCTATTCCATCACCTGATCTAAAGCAGCACCCAATTGCATATTTTGTTCTGCCAGTCTCAATCTCACACCAAATAGCCTCAAATGAGCTCTTTTCACTATCCTGCGATACAACTTTTATTCTCTCTATCCCTCCTAAACACACTGTAACCTACACATTCTATCCCACTAACTATATCATCTTCCGTTAGCCATGTTTCACTAATGCCAATAACCTGTGGCCAGGAAAAGCCAATCAAGGCCAAAAATTCTTCCTTCTTGTTCCTAATACTCCTGGCATTAGTATACATGAAATGCAGTGGTCCCTTTATCCAACCCCTATCTTGATGCGTTATTCTAACTATCCCATTCTGATTTTTTGTCCTTTAGTACTGGCTCGGGTACATTATATACATTCTTTCACTCAACTGTCTCACTGATGTCCGCATATCCACTTCCCTCCTTCCTTGGTAGTTCTAGTTTCCTGGTTCTGCACATCCATTTTCACTTCATTCGGCAACACTTTTTCCAGTCTCGCACACCAAATCTATTCAAATGCAGGCCATACTAAAGGTTACAGCTTATGTTTCGACATTGATTGAATAGTTAATAATTGGAGTTGTTCGATTAATGCTTTAGATTATAAAACAAATGCACTGCGATCTGACACAGTGTTGGAATTATCACATTCAGTCAATTTCGGCTAGACTTGCCGATATTCGTTTGCAGTTGGCATTACACGTAACAAGTTAATCTGACGCTGCTCTTTGAGCAGTGCCGCTACAGATAAATTATATTCTTGCACACATTACTTCTGTGAGATACAAAACTTTTATTATTGGTGTGTATTCATAGTGAGGGTGAAATATTTTTGATAAATCTTATTTTATTCTGTTAAAATAACATATAATTATTTATTATAGAACATTATAGAACAAGACTGAATTATGACGATCACTGTTGAAAATATGAAAAGGATTATATTTTCTCAATTATTGTTACACAAAAGAAATGCATTGCGACCTAACGCAATGTCAGAACGTCGAAACCGACACTGCTCATTGAGCAGTGTCGCTACAGATAAATTGTATGCTTGCATGCATTATTTCTGTGTACAAAACTTTTATTATTGGTGTGTGTTTGTAGTGAGGGTCAAATATTTTTAATAAAGCAATTTTTTAATATGTAAATTTATTTCTTAATAAATTGGTTACTGATTAGGAAAAAATGAATTATTTTTCTTATTTTGTATATGCAGCACTCCCACTGAAAATTTTCACCTGCCGCCACTAGTATCTGCTCTCTAGCCAAACGGCTGCAGGTTCGAATCCTGCCATGGGCATGGATGTTCGTAATTCTCTGTGAAAATATTAGTGATGGTGGGCAGTAGATGGCATTTGTGTAGTTGCAGTTCATTGTAGTTGGTGGATTTGAGTGATGAAGACAGTGCAGATGAGCCTCGATGAGTCTTTGGACTCCCTGGAGATGTTACATAATAATAAACAAATGATTTAATAACAAGAAAAAAAATATTGTAGTATATGTAATCGTGGAGACTTCCATGTTTATAGGTTGGGGAAGAATCTGTCTGCTTAAATAATTATCTTAGACAGCAGTACTGATATTTTAACACTTTCATTGCCAAGCTGAAAATTGGAATTTTGTGTGGTGGCCAAATTTTTTTTATTTTTGTATTTAGTTAGCGACGTCCACGCGATAACACGTGATCGGCCGTTTGGTGAGAACTCGCATCACGCGTATCGTTCATTGCCAAGCTGAAAATTGGAATTTCGTGTGGTGGCCAATTTTTTTTTATTTTTTTAATTAGTTAGCGACGTCCACGCGATAATGCGTGATCGGCCGTTTGGTGAGAACTCGCATCGCGCGATATTGCGTGATTGGCAATGAACATGTTAAAGAGTCTTCATAAGACCAGCTTAGTTGGCCAAAAGCAGATATAATGTCTCCACTTGAAATTTAAAATGCTTAAAATTTTAAGATGTAAGAGTAGTATTCACTATTATAGAACCGAAAAAAACTTTCTAGTTACAACAAAAATATAGTAAACTAGAAATATGAAGCCCATAATGAATTCTAATAATATCTACTAGAGTACATCACATTTTATCTGTTGTATTTTATTCTTTGATTTCATTAAGTAAACCAAGTAATTAGATGGACTGCTCTGAATTAACATACAGTAATTGACTATTTATCCAACCATAGCAGGAAAGTAATTTGCTGTTTGAAAAATTGAATAGTCAGATAAGTGAAGGTGCAGTTACATGGTGTTGTACCAGAAGTTGATTAATTGAAGTGATATTGTTTTGAAGGTCAGATAAATGGTATATATTACTGTATTTGACTTATGATAGTCCAGGTAGCTCTTCCCCCCCTTCCCTAGCAATTTTTTATGTGCTTCATCTACACAAAAGGTTGCAAACCTGTAATATATCAGCACATGAATGGGCTAAGGAATAGATAAGCTGGGAGCCCGACCCTAGAAACCAAACATGATCTTTTTTCAATCAGGTGACAAATTACCTATCACTAAAAGACTTTCACATATCCATTCCATTGTGGGATGGATATATGAACCACCAGCAGCTTGCTTGCTAAGGAATAAATATACTATCCAGGCAACTGACTCAGTATGCTGATGCATTCACTTTACTTAATCTGTTTTAATGATCATATGTGATATACACCCAGTGTATACTGTCCTCTCTCTCACCAATTGTGTTTGAGTTTTCCTAATTCAGAGAATGAATCCGGTAGCTTTGTTTTAGCACTAGCTTACAAATTTCATCCCTTTCTTAACAAATCAGAGATCAACGTCCATTTATTTGTATGTTGTAGAGTAGTATTTTGTTTCCTCAAAAAGTATTGAATTCCTATAAAATCATAGCATGTAGTGACAGCTGTTATGAAGAATAATAGCTCAAGGAATATATCATAGTTTTACAAAAAAAAAAAAAAAAAAGCTGAGGTTTTCTAAAATATGTAAGTTATGCTGCTGAGGCTAAAAGCTAAAATATATGTCAATTACCATATAAATCCATGTCTTCTGAGTTTGTATACTGTCTTGTATAACTTACATGAAAGTTTACCTTTCATGTAAGTTATACAAGAGTCATAGTATGTTTCATGAGCAGTGCCCCTACACTGCTCATGAAACATACTAGGTACAGTACCTAGTATATTAACCAGCTGAAAACTAGAAAATATTTTAAATAAATATACAGTAATACCCCACCTTACAATGCTTTGTTTTTATGACAATCCACATATGACACTTTTCAATTATGACTAATGCCCATTTATATGGTACTGCATTCACTCATATGATGGGTTTTAGCAACATGACGCTTCCATGAATTAACCAGTATGTAGTTTTCATGAACTTTTTTTATGATGTCATTGCTCGCTACATCTCAACATTTTGGTATTTTGCTATGGATTATAAGCTGTTTATAACTATTATTTTATTTTATCATTGTTGTTAATGGCAGATAAAATTCAAAGTAAGGCTGCTGTTGCTTCTACTGAAAAGAAGATGTGTAATTCTTGTTACATTATTTACTAAAATTAAAAGTGTTAACTTCAGTGATAATGGCGTGTCAAACACAGAAATGGACCTCAGGCTAAACTTATCTTGTACTGCTGTTGTTAAAAATAAAGATAAAGTTCTTAGTGAAGTGAAAAGTGCTATGCCAGTTAATACTATAGCTATTCGTACATATAACAATCTTATTGTCAAAATGGAAAAACTTTTAGTGATGTAGATTAATGACTAAATTGTTTGGCATATTCCCTTAAGAAGGGCTATTCAGAATAACTTATAAGTAATAATAGTAAAATTATTTGTTAGTAATGATATAGTAACTACTTGTTTTAGTTTTAAGAAAGATGGCATATAAATCAGTAAGAAAGTTAACATAATTATGCTGATTTCAGATCATAGATAATCTAGACAGCCTGAAATATCTTGTGAAAATAAGCAGATTTACATTCAGAAACTGAACAAAAAGTCTTATTTTATTATTATATACCATTAAACATTTCTAATTTCGTTATACATAGCTATTATTTTGCAGTTTACTTGTAAATTGGCATGTCCTATAGAATTACTACTGATAACAAAATGTCATATTTCATAAATTAGCAGAGATAGAAGCAGAATTTTGCTACCACATGTACACCCTTCCTGGCCTGAAAAATATCAAGATGATTCTGTCTTTCACCGAGTATTTTGTCGCATGTTCATTGGGATGGAATCATGTGCAGTCATCCTCAGACAACTTGGCCGTGTTTTCAACTGTATTTTGGTACACAAGTCCTTTATTTTATCTCACAGGAATCTAGATGGATTAAATCTGGTAAACCTATGAAACCATACATTTTGTTTGTTTGTTTGTTTTCCTCCAAATTAATTTGTTCCAGAACTTATGGCTTTCACTGGCTAACATAATGTTACGAGGGTGGTCTCAAAAGTTCTCTGCCTCGACCATAGATTGCAAGACTATTGACAAGAATTTTTTTTTTCTAAGCTGATACATCTGTCATAAGCATCCATGTGAAATTGCAAGTCATTCTATCAGGTAGTTTTTTTTTATATACAGCTGTCAGAAACAAAAGTGTTATGTGTATCCCTTGAAATGGATAAAATTGAGTATCGTGCGGTTATAAAATTCTTTGTAAAAGAAGGTTTAACCAAAAGAAATTCATTCAAAGTTTATGTGCACTCTTCTCCTTCATTTTCAACAATTCAGAAATGAACTGCCAAGTTTAAACGTGGCCGTACCAGCCTTAAAGATGATCCACATGAAGGACGTCCAAAAGTGTAACAACACCAGAAATCGTTGATCAAGTGCATGGTATGGTATTGGATGACTGGCTAGTCAAAGTGCATGAAATTGCTGAAACTATAGCTATTTCAAAAGAGCATGTAGGATATATTTTGCATGAAGAATTGCAAATGAAAAAGCTTTGTACAAGATGGGTGGCACGCTTGCTCACTTCAGATCAAAAACGCACTCGCATGAAAATCTCTGAACAGTGCTTGGAGCTTTTTAACAAGAATAAAACTAATTTTGTGCTTTGATTTATTACTATGGATTAGACTTGGATTCACCATTACACACCAGGATCCAAACAGCTGTCAAAACAGTGGACAGAAGCTTGTTGTTCAGTGCCAAAGAACACAAAGGCAGTTCCATCAGCAGGAAAGGTCATGGCATCAGTGTTTTTGGATGCTAAAGGCATTTTGTTTGTTAATTATCTTGAAAAGGGTAAAAGAATAACCAGGGAATAATATTCCGATCTTTTAACCAGACTAGACGAAAAAATTTGTGAGAAAAGACACTGTTTGCAGAAGAAAAAAATCATCTTTAATCAGGACAATGCACCTGCACACAAAGGTGTTTTGGCAATGGGAAAATTAAGGGATCTGCACTATGAATTGTTGAAACATCCACCTTATTCCCCAGATTTGGCTCTCTCTGACTTCTGTCTCTTCCCAAAACTAAAACTCTTCCTCACTGGGCAGCGTTTTTCTTCGAATCAATAGGTGATTGCAGCTGTAGAGGAGTATTTTGCAGATCTTACTGAGAACCACTACAGGGATGGGATAATAGCTCTGTAGCATCGCTGGAATAAATGTATTAGTCTTAAGGGAGATTATGTTGAAAAATAAAAGTAATTTTGAAATTATAAATTCATTTTTCCATTGTTAGGCCGAGAACTTTTCAGACCACCCTCGTATGTGGTTTAGTCATGCTGGAGGAGGTATTTGTGATATCTGAAAGATTGCATAAGTTTTCAGTATTTTAGGTATTGCTCCCTGTTATTTTCTATGACTTCCTTTTTTTGCATGAACCACACAATTTGGAATTGTCTATTTCTTATTCTGTTTCAGTGCGTCAATGTGCAGATTTTCACCACCTCAAATAAATCAGTTGTGTCATGTACCTTAACACAGAATTGTAAAAAGATGTCCTAATCAGAGAAGCAACTTGGTTTCATAATTCATTGTCATCATCTATCCATGTTAATGATGAAAGTGCAAAGAGGTAGTTTGTCATTTATAAATTGTCTGGCAATTATCACTTCCTTAATTTAGAGCTAGTTTTCAACAACTGTTTATTCTATCCCGTGGGGCATATTTTCCACACGCGTGTAATAGCGATCAATAGGAATTTTGGACCATATGCCATTATGCTAGGCAATGTTTTGACATTTAGCAATGCATGTTTGCAAAATTCATTGGGATCACTTGTCCCTCAGGATCACTAAATATTTATGAAATATGTATATCATTTGTTATTGGTATAATTCAATTAGTATAAAAAAATCCATGGTTTTTTTTTATCTAAACCGTGTCACTCGAGACTATGATGTCAGTCTCGAGTGATACCAATTCCCATTCCTAGTAATTAATACTTATAAATAGTAAAATTGCGACATAACACAGTATGTGTCTCGGGTATTACTGTCAGTGCACAATTCGGTGATTTGTTCTGATTAATTTAATAACAGTGATATTTTGTATTTATTAAATTACCCCATAATGAGTAAAAAGTCAAGTCAGAAAACCACACTCTTAAGTTATTTTAAGAAAGATGAAACTGATAAGCATAGTAGCGAAGACACTAAACCAACAACAGAATCATCAATTTCTGCAGAGTCTCTTTCAAATGCAAAATGTGCATCTAAACACTGCTTATTGGGCATTAACAGTGAGTGATTTAAAAAATTCTATTGGTTAGTGGTGAAAGATAATGGAATGATGTGTTCCACATGTATGAAATACGGAAAGAGTTGACCCACAAACAAGGAAGTGACTTGGGTAACTATGCCATGCACAAGACTTTGAAAAGAAAGCTTGGTTGACCATGAACAAAGCAAGTTACATACTGATTCTTGTTCAGATATAATTGCTAAATGTATACTAGAAGAAACTGGAATAGGGCAAATTGAAAAATCAATTTCAATTTTGAATAACTTGCAGAGAGATGCTTTTCTGAGAACTTTAAGATCTATGTATTGGTTAGTGAAAAATGAGTTACCACATATTACATTATTTGAAAAATTGCATGAGCATTGCAAGGCTATGGGCTGTTCCTACTTAGAGCATCTTAACATTGGTAAAAATGCACATTATACCTCAGAAAGAATAATGCAAGAGTTGATTGATATTTTAGCATCAGAAATTAGATCTGAAATACTGAAAAATATACTGTGAAAAAATATGAAACTACAGAGATCTCAGTTTTAAAACAGCTGATTGTGTACATTAAATATGTTTGTCAACTTAGAAAAGAGGTCAGGGTTAGTTTTGTATCAACTTGCAATTCACTGATGGCAAAGCTGAGACTATAACTAACAAAGTAATTGAAACCCTTGACAGTCTAGGCTTAAAAACTTGTAATCTGGTGGCCTAGGATCTGATGGAGCAGCTGTCATGATTGGAAAGCAAATGGGAGTTGCTAAACTGCTCGAAGATAAGACAGATGGACTCATGGTGAACTGTCATTGTGTAAACCACCGAGTGGCTCTTGCTAGTGCCCAAGCAGCTGCTGAAGTGCCTTATTTAGTTATGTTTAATGATATCTTAAGGCAATTGTTTTTCTTCCAAAATTCCTCAGTCAGGATGGCTGGTTTAACCCAAATCCAAAATATACTGAACAGTCCTCAGATTAAACTTAAAATGGCTAATGATACTAGATAGCTGTCTCATGATTCTGCAATACAGTCTCTAAGAGAATGCATGGTGAGTGTTATAGCTGCATTGGAAAGAGAGGCCACCGAACAAAATGATATCACAGCCGAAGGTTTAAGTAAATATATCAGAACATACAATTTCGTAGGGGGGTGCTTAAGGGTCAAAGCTGTATAACTGAGAGGAGACCTCCACATAGCCTTTAAAGGAATGCGGAGAACCGACCAGGGCTTCTGACCTAATGTCCAATCCTCACCTTCTCATGGTGCACCCTGTTGGGTATCTACTTGGATACTGAACGGACGAGGATGGGCTGGCAATTTGGGATTTAGCCGACCAAATTGTATTCTTATTGGTTAAACCAAAATATAGAATGATGGTACAACATGACAAAATTTCATGCCGGCTGGGGTGTCGTCTGGTTAAACAAGGCCCCCTTTGTTTTCGCCAGGGAACCAGGGCGAACAGCGAAAAGTCAGCTACTGGAACAAATCTGAAAATAAACCCCAACTCAACATCACCAGAGTTAAAGATCGGTACTATCAACGTAAGAAGCCTGAATGGCAAAGAAATGGAGCTAGCTGAGGAATTAGATAAGTACCAGATCGACATAATAGGGGTGACTGAAACAAAAAAGACCAAAACTGGTGAGATCTTTCTGAGCAATAAATACAAAATGTTATATTCAGGCAACGACAATCAAGGAAAAGAAGGAGTAGCCATAGTATTCAACACAAAATACGAGGCTAATCTTCTTCAATGGCAGTCAGGCTCAAGTAGAGTAATGTGGGCAAATATGAGAATGGAGAACTGAACAATGAGACTTATTTGTGCCTATGGTCCCACAGAAGGTTCTACTAAGGTAGAAGTGGAGGAATTTTTTGAGGCTTTAGAAAAAGCAACTGACACAATGAAAAATGAAAAGTTGGTCCTTGTTGGGGATCTAAATAGTAGAGTAGGAAATGATTGTGAGACATACAAAAATATTTTGGGAAAATTTGGAGAAAAGAGCAAAGCTAATAACAATGGCAAATATCTGTTGGACTTCTGCTCATGAAATGGACTGGTTATTACTAACACCATGTTCCAACATAAAAATGTGCACAAATTCACATGGAGAGAAGAGGCTAGGAATAAGAAAAGTCTCATTGACTATGTTATTGGTGATAGTGATGTTTTCTCCCTGGTGCAGGACACCAGAGTGTACAGAGGATTTGAAATTGGAAGTGATCACTATTTAGTCTTGAGCAGGATAAAATTGAATTTCATATTGAAAAGAATAACATGTAAGAAAGTTTTAAAGCGAATAAAAGTTGAGCAGCTCTCAGATGTGAGCTGTAGACTAAAATACACAAAGATTATTGAAGGGAAAATGAAAGAGTTTGAGAACAGGAATCAAACCTTGGAGATTCAGTGGCAAACTCTGAAGAAAACATTGATTGATTCTGCCAGAGAGGCATGTGGTGAGGTTGTTTGTAAGGATAAAAAAATTAGAACTCCCTGGTGGACACAGGAGATTAAAGAGGCAGTGAAGGAAAAGAAGAAAGCATACCAAAAGTTCCTGGCAAATAAGTCAGCTTGTGCTCTTAGAGAATATAGAGACAAATGCAAGAATGCTAAACACTGTGTAAAACTAGCTAAACAAAAGTCATGGGAGAACTTTGGCAAGAATATAGAAAACAAATATCAAGAAGGTGGCAAAATATTCTGGAGGTTGTTTAAGAAGCTTACAAATGGAAGAAAGATTGCTGTAAAAGGAGTTAGAGATGATAAAAGTGGCATGAAAATGGGAGAAAAAGATATCCTTGAAGTATGGAGTAATTACTTTGAAAAACTGCTAAATGAAACAAGCAGTGATGACAGCACAGTGGTAAAAAACACTGACCAGGCATGCATTCAGGAATACATATCCATACTTGAAGTAGAAAAAGCCATCAAACGCTTGAAATGTGGAAAGGCAGCAGGAGTAGATGATATTCGACCAGAAATGCTGAAGTATGGTGGTATAAGAGTCTTGCAGTGGCTGCACTGCGTAGTTCAGAAAGCCTGGATAGAGGGACGAATTCCCGATGATTGGAGTAGAGCTCTCATAGTACCCATATATAAAAAGGGAAATAAAACTGAATGTGAGAATTACAGAGGTATTTCCCTACTGAGTGTTCCTGGCAAGATCTATGCAAGTATACTTGAGAAACGGTTGAGAAGAATTGTGGAAGAAAAGCTCGGTGAAGAACAAGCTGGATTCAGGCCAAATAGAGGCTGTCAGGATCAGATCTTCACTTTA
The DNA here is from genome assembly GCF_054136105.1 of Typopeltis vanoorti. Taxonomy (NCBI): domain Eukaryota; kingdom Metazoa; phylum Arthropoda; class Arachnida; order Uropygi; family Thelyphonidae; genus Typopeltis; species Typopeltis vanoorti. Next base: position 82,304,078 of record NC_143565.1, read on the forward strand.
CGACAAATAGTCGAGAAAGCATGGGAATATAACGAAGATCTGTATTTAAGTTTTGTCGATCTGGAAAAGGCATATGACAAGGTGCCAAGAGAGAAGCTATTCAATACGCTGCAGTTATATGGTGTCAATGGGACATTATATCAAGCAATACTTAGTCTTTATTTGAGTTGTAAGTCAGCAGTTAGAATTGAAGGAAGTACAGGAAGATGGTTTAATGTTAAATCTGGTGTGAGACAAGGATGTACATTATCCCCTCTGTTATTCATTATCTATTTGGATCACATTATGAAGGAAAGTGGTATTAAACATGATATCAAAATTGGAGATGTTAATGTCAGCTCTTTGCTTTATGCGGATGATGTTATACTTCTAAATAAATCCGCTACAAGTCTGCAAGATTCTCTGACTAAATTGAATAGCTCTTGTAATAGATATGGTATGAAGGTCAGCAATAAAAAGACAAAGACAATGAAAATAGGCAGAATCATTGAAAATGTCAACTGTGTTGTGAATGGAGAACCTGTGGAACAAGTAAAACATTTCAGCTATTTAGGCACGATTTTTACTGAAGATGGTAAATTAAATATAGAAATAGACAACAGAATTAGCAAAGCTGGTATGGTGGGAAGTCAATTGAATAAATTCATATGGAATAAGAGAGAAATTAGTCGGAACACTAAATTAGCTGTATACAAGACAGTGTTCAAACCAGTTTTAACTTATGGATCTGAGAGCTGGGTCAGAAGTAAAACACTTGACCAAAGACTAGAGACCACAGATATCAGAGTCCTGAGAAAGATTGTAGTCGTGAACAGATGGCATCAATGGCAGTATCATATTAAAAACGAGGATATTAGGAAAGAACTTGACATTGTCAGCATTCAGGAATGCGTTAGCAGAGCTAATCTCAGGTGGTATGGTCACTTAAACAGAATGGGCAAGGAAAGGTTAGCAAAACTAGTGTTCTCTGCCAGGTTGGCAGGAAAACAACCGAGAGGAAGACCAAGATATAGGTGGATTGATACGGTACAAAGTGCTTTAGACGATAGAAATATAAGATCTGATAATATTGGAGTGTTGACAAGTAACAGACTGATTTGGAGGAAAATTGTAGATAGGAAATTAATAATGATGTAATTTTTTTCATGTAGTACTATCATATCCTGTACACCCCTTGAGGGTACATGGCAGGAATTTGATGATGATGATGATGACAATTTCGTAGCTTCACTAATGATGCTTTCAGATGTGTTACCGCATTTATCTAACTTGTCTAGATTATGGCAAGATGTTGACTTAACTGAAATAGAGCCAGTCTTAGAAGCCAGAAAACTATCCATCATGGAATTGAAAGACACTCCTAGCAGTCATTTTCAAAATCTTTATCAGCATCTTTCAGGTGAATGGTCAGACATTCACATTGATTATTCAGATTCTAATGTTATTACGTTTAAGACTACAATATATGATAAATACATAGGCACAGTTATTAAACACCTAGAAGCAAGATTTCCAGATATGCCAATCATTTCCTGCTTTTTAATGCAGAAAGTCATGATCAATGTGAGGCTACTGAGATTCTTTTTGATTATTATTCTAGAAATGAAAGTCCTGCAGTTTTAAACAATGAAAGGACTAAACTAGAATGGGCAGTTGCATCAAAAATGATTAATGAACAGTCACACAAAAATCTAGATCCAAGACAAATTCTGCTGAAATTAGCAACAACATCTGGGCTAAAAGAGTCTTTTCCAAATTTAGAAATACTAGCTGCTGTTGGACTGGCCATACTTGTGAGCACAGCCGAATGTGAAAGGGGTTTCTCTTCATTAAAAAGGATAAAAACCTGTATGAGAAATCGCATCAGTCAGAACACTCTAAATAATCTGATGCTGATTTCACTGGAGAGACCAGATCCAACAGAATTTAATTAAGAAAAAGCTGCTGACAACTGGGCTTCTAAGAAGAGAAGAATTAATGTATAGAATTTTAAGCTATGAGCATTACAAGGTTTTTCATTATTTAATGAGAAAATAAGAAAAATTGTAGTCTTGTTTGTTGTAATTACTATATAAAATATTATCTTTGTTTGAAGTAATTTCTAATAAAATTACTACTTTAATTTGTTAAAAAAGGGTCTTTCTTAACTCATTCAAAATTTTTGTATGCTTGACTAATGCTTCATTCCACCTGGCTGATAAAAATTTCTGGGGAGAACACTGCTATAGCTTTTGTCCAAGTTGTACTAATCAATGGCAAAAACTCCTCTACCTTATTTCAAATACTTATGGCATTAGTATACATAAACTGCGCGTATCCAGAGCATGATCTGGGGTGCTACATTTTGCATCATGTGATCACTTTCTCACTTATATAGTGTCTTCAGAAAGGATGGAAGGAACAGGATGGGGAGAGGGGGTTTTGCTAATGATAGCAGAGGATTTAAGCCAAAAAGAGTAGAAGTGCATCACAGTGACAGGGATCCAGAGAGCAGTTTATTTAAAGATATCTGGTATGAGATAGATGCCTCATATAAATTAAATTTGACTAAATATTAATTAGTTGCTATAATTCAGGGGATATAAGGGAGAATGTGGATGACATGCACTTGCAAATAAACATGATGAGTACAGGTCGTGTGATTATTATTGGGGATTTCAACTATGGAGAACATAGATTGGGAGGAGGAATGATCAAAGAAATAGAATTTATACAGCTGCTGAGAGATAATTCCCTGAGGCACATGGAGGGGACATGATGTTCAAGACTGCTGGCTCTGATGCAATGATCAGATCATATAGCACTTACCAATATAGCTATGCTGCCTCCACTTGGAGAAAGTGATCATGTAGTTTTCACCTGGGAGATTGCCAAACATGCAGAATTTTCTATTAAGAAGGAACACATTAGATGTGGAATTACGTTGATGATTATGACGGTGTGAGGAGTCAGCTTTCAGCAGAGCCATGGCATAAGTTGGAGGGGAGAGATGTTAGTGGTGCATCTGAGGTGGTCAAAGAGTGCTTGAAGAAAGCAGTATCTGAATGTATACCTAGAATCAGAAGGATAAATCAGGTAGGAGTTAGATGGATGAATAGCTTCATTAAGCATGAGTTGTGTACAAATAAAAGATTCTGGAGGGATCATAAACAGAAAGGTGATCAGCATACACATGAGCAATATAAAACTATAAGGCACAGGCAAGAAGGATGACCTGTGTGGTAAGAAAGGCCAAAGTTAATTATGAGAGAAAGCTAGCTGATGAGGCTAAAAGAAACCGCTAAAGAGTTCATTCCCTATGTGGCAAGTAAAAGAAGCAATAACTAACTATGGAAGGATGACTTTAAAAAGTGCTGATAGTGGAGAGGTAACAGGACCAAATGAAATAGTTGAATTACTGAGTGAGCATTTTGCAGGGGTGTACCATATAGGTGGTGACATTGCAATGCCAGAAGTGACATTAACTAATAGGAGATTGGAGTATTGGAGGTGCTTAAAATATTGCGAACCTCAATACGAACACAGCCATGGGAGATGGCATATCGGACCATGTATTATGAGAACGTACAAGGGAATTATCAGCTCCTCTGACCAAGCTGTTTAATGATTTAATGTAAGCATCAGTACTGGGAAGGTCCCAGTGAAATGGAAAAGGGCAGACTAGTCCCATTGCCTAAACAATGCTCCAAGATAGAAGTAGCAAATTAGAGGTCAATCAGCATCTTGGGAGTGGTAGTTATGGTATTACTGAAATTGGTGAAAGACCGAATTAAGCACTGGGTGGATAGAAATATGGTACTCTATAAGGGCAATGTGGTTTTGTGAAAGGTAGGTCTTACTTAAGTAATTTGCTTACTTCTCATAATCAAGTGACAATGTAGTTAAATAAAGGAAATGGCTACTCGGTGATATTGCTAGACTTTGCAAAAACAAGATTTACACATAGAACTCTATTGGAGCAAATGGGGATGATATGAATCTGGTGATTTGGATTAGAGGGTGGCTGATGGACAGATATCAAAGAGTGGTTTATGGAGGAGTTCAGTCTATTACAAGATGGCAAGTGACCAGTGGTGTATCGTGGGGCTCAGTACTTGGTTCTCTGTTGCTTATTTTGTATATAAGTGATATAGGAAATAATTTGACAGGAAATATGCAGTTGTTTTCTGACAATGCCAAACTTGGAAGAGCAATAATAAATTTAGTTTAATCCTTTATCCAAGTGTGAGCAAACAAAGTTTGCGCCTGAAAGTATCTTCAGGACTGGGTTAAGGTGGTAACACACCAGGGCAACTCGTTGCAAAGGTGGAGCAAGCTACCAACAATCCTATCTCAGTATCTCCTATATAATGCAAAACACATCTCCTTGTGGATATGTCTAATGTTATCTATGTTGGAAGAGCAATGGTAAATGAAGGTGATGCAGAGATCCTATATGAAGACAGACTAGCAATATGGGCAAAGGTAAATGGCTGTCAGTTTAATGTGGCCAAATGTAAGGTAATGCACTTTGGGAAGAGATCACAAGCTGTGTACTGTATTTATGGAACTGAACTGTAGGAAACTGCTGAGACCAGGGATTCGGCTATAATTGTGGACAGGGAGTTGAAGTTTAGATGGCATATTGCAAAAGGTAACCAAAACAGTGCATCTGATTACGTAGTTATTGAAGAATACACTAACAAGCAGGGATAAAGAGGTCATTGTTCCTCTATTTAAGGCTTTAATAAGGCCACATCTGGAATCCCATATTCTATGGGGATGAAAAAGTTGTGGAGAGGATCTAGAGGTGAGTGACAAAGATTGTAGCTAGTCTGTGGAATGCTCCCTATGAGAATAGATTGACAGTCTGCAGGCTTCAAAAATTAGCTAATAGGTGAAAAAGAGGAGACATGATAGAAGCATTTAAGTTATTCAAGGGGTTTTATAGGATTGACCCTGAAGACTGTCTTTAGTACAGGGCAAGAAGGGAGAGAATAAGGATCACCAGTGGAAACTGTGTAAGAGTGTGGTTAGCAAGGGTGTTAGGACTAGATTTTTTGCTTGGAGGGTGGTGAATGGGTTGCCAGAGGTGGTTGTGGATGCTTCATCAGTGAATGAGTTTAAGGAGAGGTATGATACGTAGTGTGAATAATGGATCTCCCATTATTCACACTCCATGGAGATACGTATATAATAATAATCATTTGGTTAATGTCTTGCTTCACCACTCTCCCCACCCTTGGCCAACTTTTTTATGGAGACTTTTGAAGAGAAAGCCTTAAACTCTGCCTCACAAAAACCAACCATATGGCTTCGCTATGTTGATGATGTGTTCGCTATTTGGCCACATGGCTCTGATGCACTCCTCTCCTTCCTAACACACTTAAACAACCAACACCCCAGAATCAAGTTTACCCTGGAAGAAGAAAAAAACAATTGCCTTCCCTTCTTAGACACACTAGTCACCCACCAGCCTGATGGAACCTTGGTTTTCTCAGTTTATAGAAAATCCACCCACACAGGCAGATACATCCACCAACAATCCCCACCACCACCACCACAACAATATGGAGTCATTAAGGCACTACACAACAGGGCTAAACTTATCTGTTCAAATGACAATGCACTAACCACAGAACTAAACCACATTCTCAACACTTTCTCAGCCAATGGCTATCCCCCCCCAAAAAAATCCAAAAATATTGAAACCAAACCCCCCCCCCCCTGCTTCACAACAAGGATTACCATCACCGTTCCCTATATCCGAGGCACCTCGGAAAAAATTACAAAAATCCTAAAAAAACATGACTTGACTTCTTGTTACAGACCATATAGAAAATTGGCATCCCTTATCTGCTTCACTAAAGACCAACCTCCTCCCCTAGACTTACCTGGTGTATACCAGGTCCCTTGCAGCTGTAAGCTGTCCTACTTTGGCCAAACAGGTAGGACAGCTAATATCAGAATTTCAGAACACAAGAACTACATCCGGTTTCACCAATATAGCTGCTCTGGTCTTGCAGATCATGCTCTGGATACCCGCCATAGAATACGGTGGAAGAAAGCCACAATAATACACCGTAGTAAATTCAAATGCGAAAACACTATTCGTGGAATCAACCTCAGCCCTAAGAAACAATCCAAACCTCAATAAATTTGGTTGCATGAGACTGCCTCAAATTTGGGAAACCTACATCAGAAGACCTTCAGCCCAAACGGCCAAGAATACCCACATTGCCTGTTAGGGGGCACCATCAGGACTTTTAGGAGAAAGAATAGCTTCCTACTTTGTCCTCATTTACTGTGTATTGTGCTTGCATGCATGTGTCTTGTTTCTAAGTTCCTGTGAAAATGGCAACGTGACGTTGCCGAAATATTGGAAGTGTATTAAAATTTATTTTAATGTATATTCTATTGTACGTTGTAATTTCCTTAAGCTATTTAGTAAGCATAAATAATGTCTTGCTGTGTTAATTTGGTATGTTGTGCACACCTGTGTGTGCTTGGTTGTCGGAGGTTTAGGAGATATTAGTCATTCTCTTCATTCCCTACTATTCTATCATGTGACTTCCATATCCTTAAATATTGTTTCGTACATGTCGTTGAATGAACCTATATTTAAAATATCTGTGAATTGGTAACTAATATGAACACTGTCTATATTAATAGTGTTCATATACATGATCTTTTCACTTTTCTCCAGAAAACCAAATTTATGCAGAATAATTACTCAGTTTTATAAGAATTTAAGTAATTCATACTTAATGTTTCCAATTATACTAGTGTTCTTGATTTTTACACATTGCTTTAGTTTTTAATAATGAAATAAGAAAGTGGAAAGTAGCTGTATTAGTCCTTTGCACAGCAATATAAATATAGATCTGATAGCTTCACTTAAAATGTTTTACTTGTGTCTGGTTGGTAATTAATTTGGCAGTGGCAGTTGTTTTATCATGTTTAAAATGTCACAGCTGCTATTTGGGTATTTTTGTGCTCTATCTTTTGTTGCTTTAAATCTTAACAGTGCATTAGTAAAAAACAAGAGCAATACACAAGAACCATGGAATGAATATCGAATCCATTCTCATTTCACAAGACCAGCTTTGGAAGCATCGAGATGTCAAAATACTCTGAGTAGACAGTCAAGGTAGGATGCATTTAGTATTAAAAACAAAAAACACAAGCTTTGCTGTTTACTACTTTTTTCTGTTTTATTTTATTTTATTTATTTTTTTTATTTTTTTTTCAGTTTGCATGTTTAACATTGTACTATGAAATTTTCTGCTTTGATTTAAATAACAATTTCTCTTAGGATCTGACAAAAGAAATGAAACCACAACATTTGTGAAAAATACCTTCACATAATATGCTCTTACGAAACATGAATCTCTGCTGGAACGCATTCCTTGTTCAACTATCTTCTCAAATGCTCAACTTGCCTCTATTCATGTTTCTGTTTCCTCACTTTTCATCATGCTCATGTTACTTCATTTAGAAACGTAATATTGACAGTAGAAAATAATGGATTATAAATATTATTAGTATAATCTTATGAAAAAACTACAATTTAGAATTGTGATTACATTGTATTTCATCCTTAATGCCTATACAAATCATTAGTAGTTTCCCCTAATACCAACTTGCTTTCCTATCCTGCTGATTCAAGAGCTTATAGCATTTATCCTCCTATAAGAGAAATAATCCCAATGCATTATAATATTTGATGTGTTTAGAATTCTGCTTTGTTAATTATCATGGTGAAACATAATGTGAGCTCATGTAAACGTTCTTAGCAGTTTGAGAGCTCTGAGAGCACCTATTCTCAATGTTAATTTATGAGATGCACTCTCAGATAGTTATGTGAATTAAGAACATTTGAAGAATAATTCTTTCTCAACCTCATTTACATCAGAATCTGTCACCATTCCTCTTCTTGATATTAAATGATTCAATATTGGAAGTGATGCAAAACTGATTTTAACTGTATACATTTAAAATTATACCTTTTAAATGTATAATTTATCCACTCATAACTATCTATGAGGAGGAAAAGTATAAACAATAATGATTCATAAATATCAAATCTTGTATGCACAGTACTCTTTCCTCAAGACTGGTATTTGTAATCATTTTAAGACAAGTTGTATTGGAGAGAGAAAGGCTTTTTTTAATCAGAATATTTTTTTTTTTTTTTTACAATCTTCTCAAAAAAAAAAGTTATTTGACTTTCACCAGAGTGTATATTCTTGGTGTTCTAATGTGTGCTGCACATTTGGAAAATTCATGAAGAAATAATTTTTTTTATTTTATTTTATCAGTTATTTATTTGAAATAGTCTAATAAGGCATTCCCAGTGTGACAGTAAATTAAATAAGGCAACCATTGCCATCAAAGCATGCCTTGACTTACATATGAAGATTAAAATGTGATTCCTATGCAGAGCTTGGAATAAAGCAACTGCATGCAAATGCACTAGCAGCACACTCGCTGGTGCATTTGCACTGACTGAAATTTATGCAGAAATTAAGGTGTGCAGGCCCTTGATAGCACAGCTAGTTTAGTTTTACTTGGTAGATTACCTGCAGCCGAGAAGTAAATTTCAGTTAGTTTCTTTTAAACTGAAAATACAAGGTCAAGTTAAAAATTATTAAAGACAGTAAAAACATCTGCCTCCTCCAAATTTACCTAGCATTTACAAGATGTAAATGCTAGGTAAATTTGTAAAGTTAGCTTTTTTATACAACTTTATTATTTTTAATAAATTTGTATTAAAATATTGTAAGTTATTAAAAGTTTATCACACTTTCCACCCATTTTAATGAGATAAGCCCATAAAAAAAATAATAAATAAATAAATAAAGTAAAAAAATTTGTCTCTATAAGAAAGTGCCTCACTTAATGAATGGGTTTTGAAGTGGGGGGGGATGGTGATAAAACCTTTTCCCAGAAATATCTATTGAATAGCAGCTCTCGAAAATTTGATTGCCTGCTGAACTGTTTTTGATCAGTTAGTATATGAACAGATTTGAAAATAATAATAATAATGACCTTTTCAATTTTGTAACATTGCTGTTTTTGATGTCTCTTTGACTACATTTATTCAGTAGCTCTTATCTGCACTTCTGGATACTTCATTTTAATTATTCTTTTTATTTGTTTACTGATATTAACTTGCATTATCATAAGAAAAAAAAATTCATTATGCTGGTGATAAGTATCCTCAAGTGGTATACATATATTATGACAGTACCACATGACAGGTTTACATTATTACGAACTTCTGAATGACATTTTCCCCAAGTTGTTATATATCATGATTACAACATTATTAGATCTTATATTTCAGTCTTCTTAAGGCACTTCTTGGTGTATCACTCCACATGGATGTTAATCTTCTTCTGGGTCTTTTTCTAGCCATCAAACATCTGTTTTCTAATCTCTCTCTCCATTCTGTTTAAATAACCTACTACCTGAGATTAACTCTGCTCACACATTCCTGAATGCTGACAATATAAAGTTTCTTCCTAATATCTTCACTTTTTAATGTGATTCTGCATTATGCCATCTGTTCATTCTTCTAATTTTTCTAAGAACATCCTATCTATGGTCTCCAGTTTTTCTTTTATAAATGTTTATTTCTAACCCAGCTCTAAGATTCCAAAGTTAAATTGATTTAAGTGTATTATCTTGTGTGTTCAAACTATACTGTACTACTTGTTTAGTATTTTGGCTAATTTCTCTCTTAATATATATAAGTTTATTCAATTAGCTCCCTACCATACCAGTTTTTGTTTATTTTGTTGCCTATTCCTATTATTAATTTGCTATCTTCACTAAAAATTTTGTCTTAAATATCTGAAGTGTGTTACTCCTTTAGGTTGCCCATTCAAGAAGCAGCAGCAGCTGATATTTTCATTGTACCTGTCTACTTTCATAGTTGTTGTCTTTGTATTGCTTATTTTCAAACCTAATTTGTTATAGCAGTTATTCAGTTTACCTAAGGAATCCTGCTAGCTTGTACTGGATATATTTTGAAGTATAACATCATCTGCATAAAGCAGAGAGAAGTTAACATCTCCAATTGATATCAGGTTTAATGTTGCTTTCTTTATTTCATGATGTGATCTATATAATGATAAATAACACTTGAGATGATGTGTACCATTGTCTCACACCTGATTAAACATCTAACCATCTTCCTATACCTCCAATTCTAAATGTCAACTTACAGCTCAAATACAGACTATGTGTTGCGTGTTTAAGCTTATGTGCTGGTCTACACTCATAATTAAATTTAATGGAATAAATACAAGCACAAAGAAATAATTAAGTAACATTTTAATTGTATTTTGTCTGTCATGGAGACATCTCAGGAATGCAATATGAAAATTGTAATAACTCATACAAAAACACTAAAGTCCTATGGGGGGGGGGGATGCTCTCTATTGGTGTTGTTGGCTAACCTTAGTTGCTGGGCACAAGGCCTAAGAATTAAAGTTTCCCAAATCTTGTGAAGTTTAACACAACCATATATATATATATATATTTAGATTCAACTGGGTTTTTTTTAAAGCAGCTTTTACAGGTAAACTATAGACTCAACTATACAAACATTATTATAAATAATGAAATTTTGAAATTTCAAAACAAGAACCAAATGTTGGAGTCTCACTGGCAAACCTCTGAAGACATAATTGATTGTAATAACAGTATAAGCAAAGCTGTTATAGTGGGGAATAAATTTATATGGAATAAGAGAGAAAATAGTCAAAACACTAAACAATACACAACGCAGTGTTCAAACCAGTTTTAAGTTATGAATCCGAGTGTTGGATTAGAAATAAAGCACTTGACCAAAGATTAGAGACTACAAATATGAAAGTTCTGAGAAAAATTAGGGACCTGAACAGATGGCAGAATCATATTAGAAATGAACTTGACATTGTTAGCATTTAAGAATGTGTCATTAGAGCTAATCTTAAACAGTATGGCCACTTAAATGGAGAGGAAAGGTAAGGAAAACAGCTATTTGATACCAAGATGGCAGGAAAGAGACTCAGAGAAAGACCTAAGTGTAGGTGCATTGATTGTCAGAAGTGCCATAGAAGAACAAAATGTTAGATATGACAATTTGAAATGCTGACAAGTAATAGACTAATTTGGAGAAAAATTGGCAATACAAAATTAATAATAATGTAAACTTAATTAATCCTGTAATGCTGTCATAGCATGAACATCCCCTGAGGGTAAATATCAGGAAATTGCTGGTGATGGTTTTTTAAATCTGCTCCTGATTCCAGAAAGAGTGAAGTTTGTATTTGCTCTGATAAAGCATAGTATCTTTTTACATCTGATCCTCTGCAAGGTATCCAAGGCATGGTCATCTAGACTTGATTAACCATAGTTTTGGCAGCAGATATATTTCTTGTGTTCACCAAGGTGGATGTTGCCAGATCTCCCAGTTTAACAGTAATGTGATAAGTTCCAAGAACTAGTAATCTTTTATTCTCATCTCCTTACATCCCTCTCAACATACATACACTACAGTAATGCTATTATATTCCTTATATCTGGGCATCTCAGAAAAAATAGCCAGAACTTTAAAGAAATATGTCTGCACCACTTTCAAATCTTATTTGGGGTTAGCCTCACTTCTCCACTCTCTTAAGGATTCTCTTCCTCCTCCTCCTCCCTCTCTGTTCCATATATCAACAAGGGTTCTTGTTCTTCTCATATATGATTAGAGAAAAGTGAAGAGTTGGTTGCAGCCACTTTGGTGGAGAAGCACTCGAGGATATACCTACAGAAGAGACATAATGCAGCAATAGAGCATCTGGGGAAATTAAATTCTTGTTCTTCAAATTAGTGTGTTATCATATTATGGTCCGACTGGGAGCTCTGCCAACATCCACCAAAAATATGGTCAGCCAGTTACACCATTTTGAACAGCATTTCTCTTGATACCTTGTAATATGCCTTTTCTAGATCAACAAAACTTAAATATGGATTCTTGTTATATTCCCATGATTTTTCAGTTGTCTTAAAGTGAAAATCTGATCCTGATAAACCTCTCTTTGGCCTGAACCTAATTTGCTCTTCTCCAGTCTTCCCTTCCACAATTTTTCTTTACCTTTTCTCAAGTATACTTGCATAAATCTTACAAGGACCAACACTCATTGGGGAATTTACTCTAATTCTCATATCCATTTTTTTTATATACATTGTATATTATGAGAGCACTACTGCAATCATCCAGAATTTGGGCTTCTGACCAGAGAACAGGGGTGTAGGGAACAAAGGCAGAGGATGAGAAGTTAGGTCGATGAGCTTCGAGTTCAGCTGTATAGGGGGTGATGACCAACAGCTGCTCATATATAATTAGAGGAAAGTGAGGGGTTGCTTGCAGCCACTTCAGTGGAGAAGCACTCAAGGATATACCTATAGAAGAGACATAATGCAGCAATAGAGCATCTGGGGAAAGTGACTGGAAGGGGGTCGTTAATTAAATCAAGTAGTAGCTTGCTTCTGAATACAATCAAGCATTCTGATGGAAATCTTGCACCAACCCAAATATGGGAATATTATTTTAAGATTGTGTGAATTTGAACTTTATAAAGTGTCAAGAGTTAAACAGGAGAGGAGTACTGTTTGGAACCAAAAAAAAAAAAATCAAGTTTTTTTTTTTGCTGAAGAGGCTTTGAATCTGATCAGTTTATGCCAGAATATCTTGCATTTTGGTGGCATTAAAATTCACCACCTTTTTTTACCCCACTAGAGAATGTCAAGGAGATCAGCATTTAAGTCAGGGCTGTCTAAAGCACTGCCTGCAGGCCGCATGCTGCCTGCAGTGCAATTTTGTGTAGCCTGCCTGTAGGTTTTGATTTTCACGAGTGAAAAAATAAAATAATTTGAATCTAATGCGTATTAGATATTTTAATTCTATCACTAATCGATAATCTTGATGTTGATAATTTTATTTGGTGTTTATATAGCACTATATACCCACGTGTTTTTCAAATATTAGATGTGTCAAAGAAGCATACACTGTTTTGTTCCAACATGCATGCTCCAGGCACTCACGGGGAATGTGAATCGCAATTAGTGTTGTTCATTTGTTCAGCCTTCGAGGTTGTGTCGCTGCTGCTCACCAAATTACTAGATACGCATAGTGATGCTGCCCTTGGATAAATTTTTTTTTTCTAAATGAGGCCCTCGAATTACCTAAAGTTGGATAGCCCTGATTTAAGTTATTGGTTAAAGAAGATATGGCATGAATTACCTGAGCACAAGGTTTTGAAAATGGGGGAAGAAAAAAAAACGAAGTGGAGATCACTGTCATCAAGAAAGCTAGGATTGGATTTCAGAGAAAGAAGATCATTTTAATGTATGAGAAGAAGAGTGTACATGACAACACTGAGCCCTGGGATACACCAGCATTAATTGAAAAATCTGATGAAATGAAACCATCTTACAAGCAGGCCTCGACTCAGTCTGATGACTCTGAAGTATCAAGATCAGCTACTTGAGTTTCTCCAAAATTTTCCGTGGCATACACAGAAAAGGAGCCACCACTTTCACACCAAGAATGCCCAGATTCCAATCCAAGCATGGCCTCAGAGTGTCTCTTAGCAAATTAACCGGCAACAGGATTATTTGGCATTTGATTGTGAAGCCTCCTGAAGAGTTACCAACCGGTTCGATCCCCATTACAGAAATAGCCATGATACACCTGTATCTCTTTCACTTCTCTTTGATAATATTTGCATATTTGAGTCTTCAGTTTATCTTCAAAAACTGCTCAACTGTGATATCTTTTTTTAAATTTTCTTAAACACTTTTTATTTTTGATATAATATTCATCACCATCCTTCTCAAAGCTAAATGGCAATCACTTAAGTGAAGATATCACTATTGACAATAACATAGTTTACAAGACTTATTTCTTATATCTTCTCTCCACGTAAATTTGTCACATCTTTATGTCGAAATATGGTATTAGTAATGACCAGTCCATGTCCTGAACAGAAATCCAGCATGTACTTAAGATTATTATTAGCTTTGTTCTTTTCTCCAAATTTTCTCTAAACATTTCTGTATGTCTAGATTTCTATATTCATTTCTTCCTTTGCAGTTTTTAAATCTCCAACAAAGACCAGTTTCCCTTTTTTTTTTTTTTCTTTGTCAGCTGTCTTCTAATTATTTGAAAATTCCTCCACTTCTTCCTTAGTAGAACCTTCAGTTGGACTATCAATATCAACTAAGTCTCATTGTTCCCTTCTCCATTTTGATGCCACATCACTCTAATTGATATTGCCTACCATTAAAAAAAAATACTCATGTGTAGTGTTGAATACTATAGCTTCTCCTTCCTCTCCCTGGTCGATATTGCCTGAGTATAGCATCATGTATTTGTTACCTGTTTTCATCTTTTGCTACAGTAATGCTAATTATGTCAACATGGTACATTTCGTATTCTTCCAATTTCACTACTTTTTCATTGAAACTTCTTACATTGTTGGTGCCTATCGTGCATCCTGCTAATGCTGAATTTGTTCTGGTTGCTTAATTTTTCACTGTTTGCCTTAGTTCTGATAAAAAAAATAGCAGAGGGACCATTTAACTGAGCAACCCTTTCCATCTTGAACGTTCATTATATTGTACCATCATTTTGTTTTAAGCCAATAACAAAAGCAGAAACGTGTTTGTTTAGTTTCCATATTGATGGAAACTGAACTTATGGAGTACACCACAAGAAGGTGAAGGTTGGACATTAGGTCAGAAGCCCTAATCAGTTCTTTGCATTTTTTAAATGAGGTTTCCAAATATCTAGTTTTGTTTTTTAAGGGATCCCCCTCAAGCTAGATACTCAGAGCACAAAACCTCTTGTCAGCAAATGCTAGTCACTAACACTCAAATAATTTTGGGAATAATTGAAAATTGTAATGGTCAAAGGAATTAATATCCTATACGGTTCCCTCTGTGGCTAACTGAAATGAAGATGGGTTTAAAATGATAATCCCATAATTTTGGCAAAATCATTCGGCCATGCTTAGTGTTTGTTCAGAAATTGCTTCGTTGTTGATATTGACTTCATAAATAGTATCTGATACTTGTAATGGCTTTTTTTTATTGCTGCGTAGCTTTCTTTCATTTAACCTGTCTGAAAAGGTGTCTGACACTCCTCTACTTGCCAAAATGATAGCAGATGTTATTTCTGATGTTCTTTAATGCTAAGCGATCTTATGTGTTAATATTAGTGCCCTGCGGTATATGTTTTTGTGCTCTTAAGTTGCTGATTTTGAAATCCAACTGCTTTTCTTTTGTGTACCTTATTTGCTTTAAAAATGCTACATAATTTATTATTACAGGTGATATACAAAAATGTAGAAAGATCAATCACCATATGTTAACCCTTAACATTTGGTGATCTTTAGACTGTTTAGACTGGTAATTTTAAGATTATTACCCCAAAATCTTAAAATTCTAACTAGAATTATCTAATTGAAAGAAAAAGAGAAGAACATTTACCTGATGACCAATTTGGCTTCAGAAGAAATAGAGGGAGAAGAAAAGCTATACTAACTCTCCATCTGATCATAGAAAAAGCACTTAGAATAAACACAACTCATACTCACAGCATTCATTGATATAGAAAAAGTTTTGACAATATTGACTGGAATAGAATGCTCATAGTCCTTAAAAATCTGAAGATAGATTACAATACAGACTAATTTATCAACTATATAAAACTCAAGCCACTGTCATAGGAAAACCAGGGGAAGAAGCTGAAATAAGAAAGGGTGTGGACTCTTGCCACTACTATTAATATTTACACTGAAGAGGCTCTGAAGGAATTCAAAGAAAAATTCAACAGTGGAATAAGGATCAATGGTAGACTTTATAATACAATAAGATTTGCAGATGACATAGCCTTAATAGCAGAAAATGAAAAAGAACATCAAGAATCACTTGCAGAGATGAATAAACTCCTAAATGAAAAATGCAAGGTGAAAATCAATGGGGAGAGAGAAGTAATGAAATGTACAAGGGATGTGAAAAAATCATAAAAATCAAAAAGAAGGGAAAAGATTAATGCAAGTAAAAGAATTTACCTACCTAGAAAGCCTAATTACAGATGAGAGAAGTGGAAGAGATGTGAGAATAAGAATAGCACAAGCAAAAAAGAAGAGAAAAATAAAAAAAGGCATTTAACAAGAAAAGAACATGATTAAGATCAAAGAGTATGTCATTGAGAACAAAGAAGCACTTTATTAAAATTGTCTGGAGTGTGGCCATCTATGGATCAGAGACATGGACTCTTCAAAAACGAGTCATAGATTTGTCTTTTTGATTTGACTTCTAGCATTTGAAATGTGATTTTGATGCTGAATGCTGCAGATCACATGGACAGAATGAGTTACAAATGAAGAGGTATTAAGAAAGGCAGAAGAAAAAAAGGAGAAATAACATGATATGACATCTATTAAGACACTCAAGCTGGACTACAAATTTGATGGAGGGAAGATATGTTAGAGGGAGACCAAGGACCTAATACATGAGTGACATCAAAAATGGACAAAATTAGGAAACAGTCAAACTAACAGCACAAAATAGAAGGCCACTATCAACAAACAGCCCATACTAAAAAAACAACCAATATGTTGAGGAGAGAAGAAGATTGAAAGTTTGTGATTTCTTCCCTTCTTTTCAGAATTATCTGTCTTAGTGACTTACTAAAATGTGCATGTTCTCAAAACTTTTCCCAGTATCAGAGAAGTTCTGAGAAATTATTAGATAAGTTCATACTGGGGACATAAGTTCCCAACATGAAACTCTTTTTAACAATATGTCTTTGATAAATGACACTCTCCTCTAAAATTAATTTGGAATCCTGTCTACAACTCTGATTTTTTTTTCTATGGTTTATTATTACAATAAATAAAACTGATTTTTAGAACTCTTACAATTTGCATATACAGCACATAATGTACTGTCACAATAAATTTTCTTATATCATTAAAACAAAGTCAAATTTAACAGCTTATTTTTTGAAAAATTTCACTAACAAATTGCCAATTAAGCAGACTGATATTTATTGGAAGCTGCCTAACTAATGCACTACTCAAAAGACATGAACCTTATCTTGAATGATGACAATCTTTTTCTCAGTTTATTGCATTTTTAATTTTAAAAGGTGCTAACCGAAATAAAAATTCATGTCACATTATTAGTGAAAAAAACCTTGAAATTTTGAATACTGCACAACTATTATACTTATGTACTTAATTCTTTAGTTTCTATTTTATAATATATATGTATTTCTATTATTTTATTTTTATTTTATAAATTTGTTTATTTTACCTGGGATGTGATTTATCATATGAAGTTGAAAAAGATATAGACATTGAAATATTAAACAAATATCAAACAGATTTAAACAAGTAAATAGCATAATAAATGATATATTTTGGTCATTCCTAGTTCAAAATTACACCAGAATCAGATTATATAATATCCTGTCTAAACCAACTTTATTATGTGTAAGTGAAACATAGACCATAAAAAAAAGAATGAAAAATGGATTCAAACAGCAGAAATGAAATTTCTCATTGGGCATAACAAGTGGGATCATAAAGCAAATGAAATTTTACAATCGCTGAATATGAAACCAATTAACTATATATAAGCAAATATAAACAAAAATGATTAGAACATCTAAATCAAATGAACAATAGCAGACTGCCAGAAATAATATATATGGATATAAAATAAATGGGAAAGGAAGAATGAGAAGACCAAGAAAGTGATAGCATTAGACTGAAGGAACAGGCCACTTAGCTTAAAATCCATTATAGTAAGAAGATGATTTTTATTTTATTTTGTCTCCACAGATTAAGATTATGGGACTGAATAAATGGCATCGGTAACAGCAGCATATTAAAAATGGGGATTTAGGAAAGAACTTGGCTTTGTTAGCATGCAGGATTGTGATAAAAGAGGGCTCAGATGGTAATGCCATTTAAACAGATTGGCAGATATTTGATGCCAAAGATTGCTGAAAAAAGACCCAGAGGAAGACCAAGATTTAGGCGAATTGATACAGTAAAAAGTGCCTTAGAAGACAGAAATATAAGATCTGATAATACTGGAATGTTGACAGATAGCAGGTTAATTTGGAGGAAAATTCTCGATAGGAAGCTAGTAATGATGTAACTTTTTTGTGTAGTATGATCGTAATATCCTGTACATCCCTTGAAGGTATATGTCAGGAATTTGATTATGAATATTTTTATTTTTTTAATTTTTTTTTTTATGTTGGCCATCGTATAATATATACAGTACAATTCCCTAGATCAAGCATTGCCAATTATATGTCTTGTCCATGTTGGTAAATCATTAGCTCGTTGAAGTCCATAAACTCTAGTAGCAGAAATTTAAGAAAACATCAAATAAGTATTATAATTCAAAACACATTTTAAATTCTTTTAATCAGTTCTTATTGAATAATTAATAATGATGGAGTTACACTTTGTTTCATTAGAATACACCAATTACTAATCACCCTGAAACTTTCATTTTAGTAATGGCAGCTGCAAGTTACTTTGTGGACATACAGTGCATGCATATGTATTTTTGTCATCATAGAATATGACCAAAGAGGATAGGGTTCTCACTCATCATTTTATCTCTAGAAAGTGCTTTTGCATGCTGCAAAGTAGTCAGCCAGTTGATAACAGTAATTAGCTTATTTCATACCTGCTAATGAAATATGCAGAATTTGAACCATTAATTTCTACAGATTTGGGAGAGGAAAGGTTACAGATTAAAAGTATTACAGATTTCTTTATATCCATTCTAAAAATACAGTGAAATGTGTTTAGTTTGTTTTTTCACTTGCCACTGCTTCCAGAGAAACTGATAAGGATCATTCCATGTGAAATCATCATTAAATTCTTGATATATACCCTGAAGAGGTGTTCAGGCTACTATGACAGCACTGCATGATTAAGTTTACATTATTAATAATCTCCTAACAACAATTCCTCCAAATTAGTCTATTGTTTGTCAGCACTCCAATATTGTCATATCTAACATTTCGTTCTAAAGCACATTTGACTGAATCAATCAACCTAGACCTTGGTCTTCCTATAGGTCGTTTTACTGCCATCTTGGTATCAAACACCTGTTTTGCTAACCGTTCCTCACTCAGTCTATTGAAGTGACCATACCACCTTAGATTGGTCCTGCTCACACATTCTTGAATACAAACAATGTCAGATTCCTTCCTAATATCTTTATTTTTAACTATTTTGCCATTGCTACCATCTGTTCAGGCCTCTAAAGAACTCTCATATCTGTAGTTTTTAATCTTTGATCGAGTGCTTTATTTTTAACCCAACTCTCAGATCCATAACTTAAAAGTTTTGAATACTGTCTTGAAAACTAAACTAGTATACTGCTAGTTTAGTTTTTCACTTATTCCATATAAATTTATTCAACTGGCTCCCCACCATACCAGCTTTGCTTAAATTTGTTGTCTCTTTCCAGATTTAACTTGCCATTTTCACTAAAAACTGTGCCTAAATAGCTGAAATACTTTTATTTTTTTCTATAGATTCTCCATTGAGAATGGAGCTGAAATTTTCTATGTTCTTGCTATTCCTATATGTTCCTATTTTGGTCTTTTCATTGCTGATTTTCATGCCAAATTTATTATAGCTGTTATTCAGTTTAGTTAAAGAATCCTGGAGACCTTGCACTGGATGTGTTTAGGAGTACAACAGCATCTGTTTAAAGGTTAATAAACAGAAAGAGCTAAGTTTGGTATCTTTGATTCTAATATCAGGTTTAATACCACTCTCTTTCATAATGTGATCCAATTAGATGATGAATAAGAGTGGATTATTAACATGCATCCTTGTTTTACCCCTGATTTTACATCAAACCATGTTCCTTCAATTCTCTTCAATTCTAAACTGCTGACTTACGACTTAAATATAGACTATGTATTTCCCTGTATAATGATGTTCCATTTACCTCATATAACTGTAGTGTTTTGTCCTTGTCATATTCCCATAATTTCTCAACTGTTTTTCATGAAGTGAAAATCATCCTGGCAACCTCTTTTTGGCTTGGATTCAGGAGAGAGGTTGAAATCATGTGAAGTCATTTAAAAATTAAACTGATTGATGAAAGTGAGTTATTTGGTTACCCTATCCTTCAACTGGAAGAAAACATATTTTTTTAGATTTTTTCTGGCATCATATTAATTACATTAGCCATATTTACTCAGTGGATCTGCAGAATTTTTACAATTTTGGAGGGTTTTAAAAAATTACAAGTTATTTCTGTTTTTTTTTTTTTTCTACTGTTGTTTAGGATGTGAGTGAATTACACACCTTGAGCTAATGCCATATGACATTAGCTCAAGGTGTGTAATTTTTGAATTTTATTTGTATTTTCAAACTAGTTTTTTCCGAGGTGGCAGGTACCTGTGTTTAGTTGTTTCCAAGTGCTCTTCTCCAAACTTTAGGTTGAATTCATCATTTTGATTTTTTTTTGTATGTTTCATGCATAAATGTAGTGGAATATGTATGTCCAAAAATACCTTGATTGCAGCTCTTCTATAAAAAATAAAAATTAAAAAATTGTCTCAGCATTTCCAGATTATTAAAGAAAAAGAATGTTGACTTTGAAGTGTGAGGGACCAAACAAATAATTTGAAATTTTGATGATAAATGCTCTTGAGAGCTGTTGCACTTTTCAGTCAACAGACAGAAAATTGCAAGAAAAAAAAATTTGTTTTGTTTACTTTCAAAAGGCTGTCTAGGGTGAAGGGATGAAAAAAAAATAATGGGCCAATTTTGCTTTATAGCCATCTCAAGAGCATCTCTCATAAATTATCAAGGCAATTTTTTTTTAGGATCACGGGTGGTGTGCCATATGACATTAGCAAATAGAAGAGTAAAAAATAAATGATTGAATACTTAAAAAAAGAGAAAAAAAAAAAACATTTATACTCGTATGTAGGTATATAAAGCATCAAACATCCAATTGGAAGAACTGCAGGAACATCTATAATTTGATTTCTTTTTTTTTTTTACAGTTCACTCCATTTTCAAGAGAGAGAGAATAGTATTTTGATAACTACTTCTTCTCTTTTCCGTCATCTATGTAGATGATGATGAGGCCAAATGAACTCTTTCCTCTTCTGTCTGAGAGTCCAAATAATTCTGTCCAGTTAGGTGTCTTTGGTTTGGTTGTGATTTGGTTTTCAGGTCATCTTTTATTTTGTCTATCCATCTAATTCTGGATCTAATTAGATTAGATCCATCCCTTTGGATCTTTTGCCTTTTATCATTGTATACAGGGCCTTTAGTTTGGTAATCTCTCTCTGTTCCCTTTCTGGTCACATGGCTAAGCCATCACAGTTTTCTTTCTTGGATTTTGTCTATTGTTATTTCTTGATAACTAAAGTGATAAAATAATATGGTAATTGAGGGCCCTCAATTAAAATTTAAAATTAGAGATGCTAATGTTTAAACCAGGAAAGAGTAAGATATGAGCATGATGAATTATATAAAAAAAATTACCATTCTTATGTCCTAACCTGTAAGAACTCTGGAGGCTGCAGAACTTCTGGCAATACAAGAATGGTACCAGTCAATGAGAAAAGCATTTCTGTTTGCTACTGTTCTTCCTCAGAAAACTTGAACTTTGAAGTTGTTGCAGTCACTTGAACATATAGGTTATTTCATCATGCCTTAATGATTGTCTACTATGTGTACGATGGTTACTATTAAAATAGTCTTACTATAGAATTGGTAATAAAATTGACAAAATTCATATCTTGTACTAAATTGTCTACTCTGTTTTTACATTACTAAACATTTTTATTTGGTACCTGACATAACTTTTTTTGGACTTTAAAGTTAACCTTCTTTTTAAATTTTTGCAAACAAACTTGGAGGCAGTTCCTCCCCCCCATAGAAAAGAGACTGTAATCAAGCTGGAATATTCTATTACATATACACAACATGCCCATTAAGTAATAAGATCAATTTTTACAGGACACGCCTTTGAATAAAAGTAACAAACATGTTTATAGCTTTGATCGCTAGAGTGTGTTATTATTATATACAGATACCCGTATAATAATAATAAACTTTTTTGATTCAGCACTGGTAATTATACTGGGTAAAAATTAGTTATAACATTAATACATCTCATGGCAGTCCATGTTTTGCACATCAGATGGGCATGTTTTTGCACAAAGTGGCCAATACATATTATTACGTGACACCTCCAAGAACTCATTGCAGGAAGAACTCTACTCCATCCTACATAACTCATCATCTCCTCTACTTAATGCTCCAACTAATACCACCAGCAGTAGCAGCATTTTTTGTCTGAATTTCCAGGAGATAAAAACTTGCTACTGCCATATACAAATTGGCTAACTCACCTTCAGTTTTAAAAAAAAACCATATTAGGATCCCTCTCATCACGACATAGGGGAAACAGGGCAAACCATCCCAATCAGGAAGGACGAACACAGACGACATATTAAATACCTCCATTTTGGAAAAACCAGCCTTTCTGACCACACACTCCAAACATACCGCAGAATTGATTGGAAAGGTACCAAGTCCCTATGCCGTACCAAATCCTGGTTCGAGAGGAAATTCAAAGAGGCATGTAAAATGCTCAAACATAATCCAAATATGAATAAAAATTATGGTCTAACCATTCCAAGAATGTGGAGGACCCATCTGCAACCTTCATAGCAACCACAAAGATATATTTCAATACAAGAAGACTTGTGAAGTTTTTTTTTCCCCCAGAACATTCAATAGCAACCTGAACTGTACAAATCCAGAAGAAAATCTTAGTATAACAATATGAACTGTACAATTCCAGAAGAATCTTAGTATGTGAGGACTTTAGCAGAGTTTATTGTTTTTTATTTTATTTTATATATATATATATATATGTGTGTGTATATAATTTTTTTATCACTAGAGGTCAGGCTAAGAAAAAGATTAGTTAACAACGTAGTTTTAATTTACCTTTATTAGAGTGCAACAGCATGTAGCTTGGTTCCTATACACGTGTATCCTGATGATGATGACCTCGATACAGGAGTCGAAACATCAATTGTTATTTTATTAATAATTAGTAAAATAATCATTTCAACATGCGTGTTTTGTGTCACTAAATTCTTAAATACAAACGACAAGAATCGAACTCTGGTACTTTCCAATTGAAGCACTCAGTGTCCTGTTGTTCTTCCAGTTGTGCTGCAGAGGTGCTTTTATATATATATATATTTTTTTTTTACAGAATTGAATGACATAAACTGAGAGTAAAGGAAAAAGGTTTAATGGTATCACACGACTAGTTTCGGCTTTTTACAGCCTTCTTCAGGTGTTTTCATATAAGAAAAGAAAGAACATTAAACATTGAAGATAAAAACTGTGAACAGCACAGGAAAGTCACTATACATATTTAAAGTGAAAACGTTGTATACATATTCAAAGCTGTTCCTTCTTTGGCCACATTGTTGCATGCATATAGCATCTCGTGAGTGCTAGTATTTGATCATAGCAGTATGACAGTCTGGGAGATTGTAGCTTAAATTATTGTTTAAATGTACAGGGTTGAGGATGATTTTTCTAGGTTCTACAATTTTTCTCTCCAATTCATCATGGCAATGGAAAATGTTGTTAGATTTATCCCAAAGGATTGTATGACTATGGTTTTCATCATCAGAATCGGTCGAAAAAAGGATATGGCTGGATAAAGCACTGGTTCTCTTGTAAGCGATGTCCCTCCTGTGCTCCTGCATACGCAATTCAATAGACTTATCTGTCTGGCCAAAGTAAGGAATGTTGCAGTGACACCATATCTTGTATACACCAGGATATTTTAGATTGTGATGGCTAGGCTTTGGACTGCTCACTAGAGAGCGGATCTTAGGAAACGGAATGAATAAAGTTCTAATGTTATATTTTTTGAGAACCTTGGCTAATTTTTGAGAGACTGAGCTTATGTATGGTATAGATATATTGCCTTTAACATTATTTATTTCTTCAGTATGGTGACTAGGAGGATTAAAAAGGTATTTTTTATAATTTTTTGAGAATAACCATTCAGTCTGAAAGTAGATCTAAGAAAATTGATTTCTTTATGAAGTTCATCTGGGTCGTCAAGAAGAGAGCAAGCTCTATGTCCCAAAGTAGAAATAATTCCAAGTTTCTGAGGAGGGAAATGATGGGGCTGACTATGGAGTTATCTATTGGCGTGTGTAGATTTTCTATAGATCGAAATTTTAAGTTTTTCAGAAGAACTGGTCAGTTTCACGTCCAGGAAAGGCAGGGAACCATTAGTTTCAAACGCAGCCATGAATTGGATATTTAATCCTCCTAGTCGCCATACTGAAGAAATGAATAATGTTAAAGGCAATATATCTATACCATACATAAGCTCAGTCTCTCAAAAATTAGCCAAGGTTCTCAAAAATTATAACATTAGAACTTTATTCATTCCGCTTCCTAAGATCCGCTCTCTAGTGAGCAGTCCAAAGCCTAGCCATCACAATCTAAGATATCCCGGTGTATACAAGATATGGTGTCACTGCAACATTCCTTACTTTGACCAGACAGATAAGTCTATTGAATTGCGTATGGTGGAGCACAGGAGGGACATCACTTACAAGAGAACACGTGCCAGTGCTTTATCCAGCCATATCCTTTTTTCTGCTGATTCTGATTATCAAAACCATAGTCATACAATCCTTTGGGATAGATCTAACAACATTTTCGTTTGCCATGATGAATTGGAGAGAAAAATTGTTGAATCTAGAGAAATCATCGTAAACCTTGTACATTTAAATAATAATTTAAGCTACAACCTCCCAGACTGTCATTCTGCTGTGATCACATACTGCCGCTCACGAGATGCTATACGCATGCGCTCACCCAACAATGTGGCCAACGAAAGAACAGCTTTGAATACGTATACGTTTTCACGTTAAATATGTATAGTGACTTTCTTGCGATGTTCATAGTTTTTATCTTCAATGTTTAATGTTTTTTCTTATATGAAAACACCTGAAGAAGGCTGTAAAAAGCCGAAACTAGTCGTGTGATACATATCATTAAATCTTTTTCCTTTACTCTCGGTTTATATCATTCAATTCTTTTAAAAAATATGTTTAACAACCGAGTAAATCAACCTCAGTACATATATATATATATATATATATATATATATTATTATTATTATTATTGGACCTCCAGGTAGTCCAAAGACTATCGAGGGAGGATGCCTACTCTACGGCTCTGTCTCCACAAACTACAATTAACCGCAACTACACCAACGGCATCTACCTCTGCACTCACTGCCATGACTATTAGCATTTCCACAGATGGTCACAGTGGGATTCGAACCCGCAGCCTTTTGGCTGGAGAGTGGATACACTAACCACTTGGCCAACCAGTCCAGCTATACCTACACACACATTTATATGGAGCCTCTGTAACTCAGCTAGTATAGACGAAGCCCTTTGGTCAGAAAGACCTGGATTCGATTCCTGTCAGTGACGTGAGGAACCTTTATGTGGTCTCTTTCAACTAAAGGTGAGTTAACCGGTCTCATATGGAGGTGGAGGGTTTTTCCTCCCTCAAAAACAGACAAACTGGTCTCCTGAACATACATGGCTACAGTCATAAAATATACTACAGCAAGGAAGGCAACGGGGAAACCTTGCTCATTATCATTTCCCTAGTTTGGTGGCATATAGCTACCCCCACCAGCCGTATGGCTGAGGGAATAGAATAGAATATATATATAGAAACAAGGATACAGCATGCTAAGGAAATTCAAAAATTAAGAACAACACAATTTAGTATGGAAGGAAGTATGATTGGTATCACAAGATTGGATTACAAAAGGAATACATGGATAAGAAATCCATGTATTCCTTTTGTAATTTTGTAATTGCCACTTCAGATGTTTCACTCTTCCTATGAGTCTCTGACATCATAGGAAGAGTGAAACATCTGAAGTGGCAATGGGCCAGGCATATTGCTCGAAGACAAGATCAGCGATGGACAAAAGAAGTACTGGATTGGATTCCACAAGAGGAAAAACGACCACGACGCCAACCTAAATCATGGATTGATGATATCATCAGATTTGCAGGAGTGATATAGAAAAGGAGAGCCATGGACAGAACAGACAGTTTTGGAGTAATCTTGGAAAGGCATCCAGCAGTGGATCGACAATGACTGATGATATATATATATATATATATATATATATATGTGCCAAACAAAGCAGCCTTTTGCAGCTGCCCAATTTTTAATCCATCTAACTCGAGTGCTTCTAGATGTTTTAGGGATGGTGCCTAAAGCACCTATTATTATGGGAAGAACTTTCGTTTTCTTTTGCCAGATTCAACTTCGACTTGCAAATCACAATACTTTGTAATTTTCTAATTTTCTTTGTCGTCAATCCGACTATCTCCTGGTACTGATATTTCGATAAACTTAACACCCTTGTTATCACTTTTTTCTACCACTGTTATATCGGGTGTATTACATTCCAAGCTTTTTGTCAGTCTGGATTTTGAAATCCCAGAGTATTTTAGCTTTTTCATTCTCAACCACTTGCTGATGAACTTTATGCCTCCAATAGTCTTTAGATACTTGAAACCCAAACTTTTTACATAAATGCCAATGAATTACCTTAGCTACGTTATCATGCCTTTTACGGTACTCAATTTGTGCAATTTTGCTGCATCTACTTATAATGTGGTCTACCGTTTCTTCCTTTTCTTTGCACAATCTACATTTACTGTCTTCTTCCTGTTCTTGCAGAGCAAAATTTACCGATTATGTTTCTTTCTTTAGTGCTCCATTTCTCAACCATAGCCAGATCAAGTTGCTGTCCTCTATGCTGTGAAGGTATTTTCCATGCAGTGCCTTATTTTTCCATCTTTCAGTTCTCACTTTTACTTGGTTGGTTTTGTATTCCAATTTTGACTCCATTTTTTTAAATAAACCCTCTTTTCTTACCTCAATTATTAATTTTTCCATTGTTTGTTGCAGATAATCATTCAAATTTCGTTTTTCTTCTTCAATAAATGTCAGTGTGAGAATTGAGGGCATTGTCATTAATTTTCAAGTTTTTCGGTCTTAATCTTCCACCTCTAGCTGGGTCCATTCAACAGTGCCTACTGAATATCTCAGAACAGGTATGGCCCAGGTATTAATTGCTTTTATCAAATTTCCAGCATTAAGCATTGACTTAAGGAGTTTTCTTAGTCGTTTTATGTATTCTGCTCTAGTTCTTTGATCTTATTGTGTAGAATTTCTGATGCTTCTAAAATTGCCGAATATTTGTAGCTATCTTCAAATTTTATTGCCTTGATTATTTCACTATTGAGCAGCTTGATTTCGTTCAGATCTTCAAACCCTTCCTCTTGTTATTCCAGCAATTGCACATTTGTCTAAGCCAAAATCCATTGATATATCTTGACTGAATATGTGCACGGTATTAAGCAATGATCCGAGTTCATTCTCTGATTTTGCATACAACTTCAGATCGTCCATGTATAAAAGGTGAGATATCTTTGCACTTTTTTTGTGCAGTTTGATAACCATGAGCAGAGTTTTATTTAAAATTCTAGTTAAGGGGATCAATGACAAGATAAACAATAGAGGCAATAATGAGTCTCCTTGAAAGGATACCCCTTTTGATGTTTACCTCTCCAATTTCTTCTCTATTCAGAACCAACGTTTTCCAGTTTTTCATGCTGGATTGCAAAAATTTTTGTACATTTTTGCTAATACCGAATAGTTCTGTGCATTTTTAAATCCAACTATGAGGCACCAAATCTAATGCTTTTTTATAATCTATCCAAGCCATATGAAGGTTGGTTTTTCTACATTTGCAATTTTTCAGAATCATTTTGTAAATCAGCAATTGGTCTTTTGTGCCTCTTGAATTTTTCCTGTTACCTTTTTGCTCAAATGGGAAAAGAGAATTTGCTTTAAGATAGATGTATATTTTATCAGCTAGTATGCCTGTGAGTAGCTTAAAAGTTGTTGGCAGGCAGGTTATTGGTCGGAAGTTTTCTGGGTTTGGACTTTTTTTTTTCTTTATCCTTTATGATCAAAAACATTTTCTCTGCTATGAGCCACTCTTCTTTGCTTTTTCCTTCTAAAGCATCATAAAATTGGTTAGCAAGTCTTTTGTGTAAGCCTGTTAGATATTTCAACCAGTAGCCATGTAATTCCACCTTCCCGGGTGGTGACCAATTTTTTTATCTTTTTAGCTTGCTTTTGAACCATTTCAGTCCATTTTTCGTTCTTGAGATTCATTTGTAATTTGTTCAATCCACTTTGCCTTGTTATTGTGCCTCTTAGGGTTGTCCCATAGGTTTCCAAAATTTAAGTGCATTGTCTCTGGTATTTATATTTATATTTTCTTTAAGATTATCATTCCTGCAGCAATCAATTTTCTCGTAAAACTGGTGCTGATTTGCACGAAACATCGAATTTTGCTTGTACTGTTCAATGCATGCACTGTATCTTCTTATTTTAGCTGCAACTGCAACTATTTTTTGCTTCACTTCCCCTAATACTTCATCAATAGGTCGTGTTCCAGTATATCTTTTATGAGGTTATTTTGGATTTTCGTGTTTTTCAACTTCTTTTCCTTAAGGTTTTTCAAATTGCTCACGTCTGCTCTGAGTTTAAGAATTTTATTCTCCAGTCGATGCTTCCATTTTGGTTCCTGAATCTTATTGCTTTTGGGTTCACTAATCTTATATCCTAATTCAGATGTTACAACGTAGGCTATTCAGTACATAAGTTGATTTGTTTGCCCAATAGTTCCGGTAGGAATAGCCCTTGCAGCTTTATTGGCCTCTTGTAGGAGTTCCTTCAGTTTTTGTTGAGGTACTTGTCTCAGTACTGGAAGCCTAACTCGTTCCTGGTTGCTGTTCATTTGCTCAATAATTTTTCTTGTGAGTTCTTGTTCCTTATCTGATAGCTTCCTTTCAACTATTTGTATATTTTCAGCATTCAGACTTTTGGAATATGGTTCTGCTCCATTCATATTCTTGGTCACTTCAGGATGAGTACAGTCTCCTTTTACAGCTTGAGGTTACAGTGTTTCCATCTCACTAAATGTCTTGGGTTTAATAATGAAGCTGCATTGCTGCATCAGCCTTTCGAATGAAATTTCCGAATTTGGGTGTCATTCAAACCAAATTTGGAACATTCGTTTTTGAAATCCCCTAACTGAGGGGTTTGAACTGTAGAAGCACTGCATGACTTGTCGATTTTCAGCCATGCTCCACTTTTTCCTAATAATTACTTTTGAGTTCTGTGGATCTTGCTTCTGTAGTCCACTTGTCACTGGCTGTCCAGGAAGCCTAGTGCGGTCCTTGGTAACCCACGCGACGATCGATGCGGTATAGAGTTCTGATTTGTCTTCACCATTTTTAACTGGGGGTGGGTAGGCACATGAGATGAAAAAATAGGAAAGAATCACCCCTAGCCCTCGAATACTCTAATAGCATTGTGGAGAGAAGGAGCAAGATGAAAAGAAATACAGAGGGAAAGAAGAGTAGGGACCAGTCTACAGATAATATAACAGGTGTATATTACATGAAGTAAGGCATGGTCCAGCTTCAGGTGCCTCAGGTTTGCTGTGCCCGTACTCACTAGAGTGAGCCCTTGAGGGCTACAATATATATATATGTTCATATTTTTTTATACTGACTGAAATCCGAGAATTAGACAAACGATTAATTTATTTAACACACAACATGTTTCGTCGGAAAGCCGACTTCTTCAGGCATGAGAACATTGAAAGCAAAATAAAAAAACACTACAAAGAAACGTTGTACCACTACAAAATGGACTATAAACTTCAGTTAAGTTTGAACTGTAGCTACAGTCCGCTTAACTGAAGTTTATAGTCGATTTTGTAGTGGTACAATGTTTCTTTGTAGTGTTTTTTATTTTGCTTTCAATGTTCTCACTCCTGAAGAAGTCGGCTTATCGACGAAACATGTTGTTTGTTAAATAAATTAATCATTTGTCTAATTCTCGGATTTCAGTCAGTATAAAAAAAATATGAACATATCTTCATACTGAGTAAATACAGCAGATTTTGATGATATAGATATATTTCACAGATGCTCATAATTATATGCAGCGACACATTGAACATGGCTGGATTTAAACACTGTTGTTTCAATTAATCTAAACAATTGTCTAATTTATTCAAATTTTAAATAAGGTGGGCCTTATTTGCCTCAGGTACCTTATATATATATATATGAGATTTTTGATTATATATATATAATGAGATTTATATATATATATATATATATACACACAGTATATATATATATATATATATATATATACATATACAGGGTGTTCGGGATAAATTTGACATATTTATAATTAATTATATTTTTCCGTAAGTTACATGTATTAACACACACTTCTCTTCATTTAAAAGTTTGGACCCTTCTTCATTCATATACAAGATGTCAGAAAGGATGGATAGCTGGAACCCACCTGAATCATGGAAGAGAATAACTTG
Source organism: Typopeltis vanoorti (assembly GCF_054136105.1). Taxonomy (NCBI): domain Eukaryota; kingdom Metazoa; phylum Arthropoda; class Arachnida; order Uropygi; family Thelyphonidae; genus Typopeltis; species Typopeltis vanoorti. The sequence continues at coordinate 82,334,690 of NC_143565.1, forward strand.
TATCATGATGATTCATGCCCGCCATCAAAATAAGGATATTACGACTGCTGCCCAATGCTCCCTGAATACAGTAAAAACAATCAGGCATGAACTAGAGACTTGCAATGGTGACTACGAGGATGTAGCAAGAAGAAAGATCCCTAGCAGACGATCTGATTGCGTTCGTACAGCAGAATTCCTCGCAAATCTGCAGGAACAGGTGTTGAAGAACCCTGGCATTGGAATTCGGGCTTTGTTCGTGGAGTTGCTAACTGTAGTCAAGCCCTGGATAACAAGGGTAGCCAATGGTAGGCCGTATGTATGGCAGCAGGATTCGGCCCCTTGCCACACCTCTGGGAAAAGTCAAAAATGGTTGTCTGAAAATTTCTACGACTTCACCAGTCCAAATGTTTGGCCTCCAAACTCCCCAGACCTTAACCCCATGGATTATTTTGTATGGGGCGCAGTTGAAAAAGACACCAATCGCACTTCCAGTAATACAAAAGCCCAGTTAATGGATAAAATTAAAACAGTTTTTGCGGCCCTTCCCAGGGAGACTGTAGCATCAGCTTGTTCGAGGTTCCGAAGCAGAATTGAAGCTGTGATCGATGCTAATGGTGGTTATTTTGAGTAAATCTTGTTGATAGTATTGTAATTAACTCTGCCTGTAATGATTTTTTGTCAATTCATTAAATTTAATAGATACAAAGAAGATTTTCTTTTTCCTTACGAAACTGTCAAATTTATCCCGAACACCCTGTATATATATAAATCTCATTTCAAGGCATAAATGTATATATGTATATGTTTATTTTCAAAATTTTCTGCTTCACATAAAATAGATTGTTTTCTTTGCCTGGTGATGTGTGTATGTATATATCAATGCCTAGCAATATTGCAATTTTAGGAGTATATTATTCACAAAAACAGCCAAAAGAAAATAACCAATCATTACAATTTGTAGTTTTTCCCCTTTTAAATTTAGCCATGTTCAATGTGTCACTGCATATAATTATGAGCATCTGTGATCACCCAAAGATGCTCTGTGAACATCCAAAGATGTTTTATTTATTTATTTAAATAAATATTGTTTGAGGAAATGAGATGCAAACCCAGTCAAAAGAAAATTTTGCATGTTCTAATTATCAGTCAGTTCATTGAACTTGTAATGATTTTATATAGTTGGGAACAGAAACTGTCCCCCTTAAACTGAGGGATAGTTTCTATTCTTATCTACTCTACAATCACCAAAAATGCAATCAAACATTACATAAAACACACACACCACAGTCATTGCTACTTCTATAAATAATTATAAAATTTTGTATCAGATAGTTATTGGCATATCAAATACCTTTTTTTCACAGATAATTTCCAAAAAAAAATAAAAACATATTAAAGAATTAGTAAGTTTTTTCTTAGAGTAAAAGAAGAAAAAGATAACCTTCAATAATTTTTAGAATAAATTTCAATTATCAGTTTTTTGTGAAATAGGTTGATAAAACATTGTATTCTACTTTTGTTTGACTTGTAGTATGATGGGAGGAGGGTTATTATTAGTATAGTGTTATTCACTACGAATATTTTTCTTAGAAGAAAAGGTTCAATGTGATCAACATGTTGCTGGTTGAGTGGGTCTCCCATGATGAGTCTTCTGACTTCATGGAGGTTTTTCTGGTGCCTGGCATGAACATGATAACAAAAGCTTATAAATTGATCAGGTCTAGGAACATGCAGTTAACAAACAAAAATACTGTTATTAGGCAGTAAATGGCATGTAGTTACAGACTGTGGATTGTGTGGTGTACAGTGTCCTCTGGCAGTTGTATCCTTGAACTCTGTTGAGATGTTATCTAATAATAATATTAAACAATCATTATGCTCCATCCAGATTCACACCTAACAAGTGAAATATATGCCTGACTGATGAGCCAGTACAAATATTTTCAAGCCCTAAATATAGATATATGGTATGGTTATAATCAGAGCCGTATTCATGGATGTGTGAACTATGCGGTGGCACAGGGCCCTGCGCCGTTCTATTGTTCGATGAAATAACATTAGGATAAACAGTAATTGGTATAGGGAATAAATTTTAAGATCATAGCGCTAGAGCAGTAGTATTTGAAACTACTCTAAGATATATAACAATATCATATAACATTTTTAAATGCACTAAAAGAATTATCTAAAACTGCATCAGATAATACTATCAAAGTAGAAGTGGTTTCAATATATGAACAAATAGATTCATTTGAGTTTATACTAAGCCCTGTAATTTGGTATGAGCGTTTGTCAAAAGTTAATTTAGTAAGTAAAATATTACAAAATGCAAAAATTCCCATAGACGTAGCATATTAAAGAGTTAGTGCAGTACTTTGAAGAGCAGAGAATATCAGGATTTGATAGCTGTTTTGAGATTGCTAAAGAACTGTCAAATCTATTAGAAATAGAAATTAAATTTAAAGAAAGTCGAATACGTCGAAGAAAAGTAATTTTTGATTATGAAACGCCTGACAACATATAGGTGATAAGAAAGATAATTTTAGGATAAATTTCGTTTTTGTAATTTTAGATACTGCTCTACAATCTGTCAAAAAATATTTGAATTGTATGAAATTCACAAAAAATCATTTGGATTTCTTTATGATATGAAATTAATAAGAAAAGGACAGAAAATAAATTAAAATTTTGATGCAAACAGTTGCATCAAAAATTAAATACAGATATTGATGAATCTGAATTTTATAATGAATTAATTATTTTTAGAAATATTGTTCCAGAAGATGCACCCATTAATATTTTAAAATTCATAATCGCAAATAATTTATTGGATATTTATCCAAATATTACTAAGACATTTAAAATATTATTGACCAGTCCAGTTACGGTCGCATTAGCAGAAAGGTTATTTTTCCAAATTAAAATTAATAAAAACCTATTTGCGATCTTCTATGCCTCAAGAACATTTGTCGTCCCTGGCAATAATATCTATAGAGCATGAAATTGCAAAAAATTTGAATTTTGATAGCATTATAAATGATTTTATTGATAAGCACATTAGGTTAAATAAAATTTAATATATTAAGATATCTTTTAAATCTTATAAGTTGTTATACATATATTTCATTCTTTATAGTAAAAACGATAAATTTTTTTTATATTATTATTTATATTATTAAATAAATTATTGTTCTGGCGTATTTATATGATGATGTGTACTTACATAATTAAATAATATATCATGTACATACGAACACATTTGTTTTTTAACTAATTTTTTCCCTTGACTTAAATTGATGCTAGAGAGCATACTTGTTTATTTATGGGCATAAATATTTTTCATATTTGATTTAATTAATTAATTAACAAGATATTCTTCCATTAAAAATTTCCATAAATGTTACTAACTTTCGGGGGCCCCGCTTTTTTTCCATTTTGCATAGGGCCCCCAAAATGTAGAAACGGGCCTGGTTATAGTTACAACTTTTTGTCTCTAAAAGAATAGTTCTGAATCGGGGGGGGGGGGGGGGGATTGTTTAAAGCAAAGGGAAAAGATAGAACAAAAAATCCTGACTTCAAATGAAGATTAGCTAGTACCTTGTAACTGTTTATTATTTTTTATATAATAATTTCAGTGATTTTTGACAAATGCTTATACTATTAGATGAAGCTACTGAGACCTGAAGATTTCAAAAACATACTTACTTATCCTCTTCGTGCCCCATGGCACATAAGGCTAAGATCCTTTCTTTCCACATCTTTCTGTCCAGAGCCAGTGTTCTCGCTTCTAACTAACTCACCCATCGAGCTTCATTTCTCTCCTTCTCCATCATCCTTCACTATGTGAGCTTTGGTCTTCCTCTCTTATGTCTTTCTTCAGAGGCCACCAAGTCAGAGCCGCCCTTGGAATGTCATCATGGTTCATCCTGAGTACATGCCCTGTCCATCTCCATCCATGCAGTTTGATTTCCTCTTGAATACTTTTGTGTTAGTTGTTTTATATTGTTCTTTATTTGATATTTGGTTTGGAAACTGTTTAGCTTTTGTTCTTGCATTTTACTTATTTTCCAAATTTCTGCTCCATAGAGTAGGATAGATCTAACATTACTTAAAAAGATCTTCAGTTTTGTTTTAATATTGTATGCTGCAAATTTCATATTGGCTGTAAACTTGGCTATTCTCTGTTAGTATGTTATCTATCTTTAGAGTTTCTTTACTTTTATTATTAATCCTTATTACTTTTGTTTTATCTTTATTTATTTTTAAGTCTACTGAAAATGCATTTTCTCTTAATCTTTCTGTTTTCTGTTGCAAATCAATGAAACGAGAAGAAATCAAAACAATGTCATCTGCATAATCTAGGTCTTCAAGACATGTTCTCAAATTCTGTCTTAAGCCAGCTTTGGTTTTTGTGGTTTTAGTCATAACCCAGTCTGTCACTATATTGAAAAGTAGATTGGACAGTACACAACATCCCTGTCAAACTCCAGTTGCAATGGCAAAGGCTTCTGTCTCAGACATTTGTTTGATAACATTAATTATCGTATTTGGTATACCATAGATGCCTAAGATTTTCCAGAAGATTTCCCTGTTAATGTAATTGAAGGCTTTGGCAAAATCTATCAAATTCAAGTACAAGGAGATACCAAATTCCAGAGTTTGTTCTATATTTCTCAAAATGAAGATCTATTGCCGTCTTGTTCAGTTCTGAAGCCTTCTTGTTCTTTCTTCAATATAGCTTTGATTTCATTTTTCATTCTTTCCATTAATATTCTGCTAAATATCCTTTCCTGGCACAGATAGAAGGCTAATTCCTCTCCAGTTTTCACATTTTGTTAGGTCTCTTTTTTTTTTTTTTTTTTTTGGTATTTTCACTATCACTGCTTCCTTCCACTGATCTGATATTTTCTCAGTTTCCAGAAACAGGTTGTATAATTTAGTTAATTCATTTACAGCAGTGCCTTTTATCTACTTTTAGTAATTCAATATGTTTGTTGTCATTTCCACATACTTTTCCAGACTTTTGTTTCTTTATTGTGTTCATTACTTCATATGGGATGATTTTTTCAATGCTTATGTTTAGTTTATGTCATTCTTCCCATTCTAATTGTTTTAGAACAGGAAGTTTTTGTATGTTAACCATTTTCTATTATATTCAAAGTTTCACCAAAATTTTGTTTCCAGCAGTCTTTTACTTCCTGTTCCTTTGTTAACAGCTTTCTGTTTTTATCCTTTACACAAGTATCCAATTTCTTTTTCTTTCCAAACATTTTCGTGTTATTTCATATACTGTATTAAGTTGTCCCATGTCTGCTGCTCTCTGTGCTTCCATTGCCAGGTTTTCTGTGTTAGACTTTTTGTCTATTATAGCTGATTTCTATACTTCTTTGTCAACAGAAGTACAGTATATTTTTCTTTATATATTTGATAAAGCCTTTCAGACTTTGTACTGTCTTGTAGTATTTTTATTCTTTTTCTTTCTCAATTAAATTCCAGTTTTTTTGTGTTATCCACTCTTTGTTTATTTTTCCTCCAGTCAAGTTTAAATGTTCTTTAGCATGTTGAAAGTTTATTTTTCACTTGGTTAGACTATAATAAATTTAGTTTAATCCTTTATCCAAGTGTGAGCAAACAACGTTTGCACCTGAAAATATCTTCAGGACTGGGGTCAGGTAGTACAACACCGGGCAACTGTTTATTTTTCACTTGGTTAGACTATAATAAATTTAGCTTAATCCTTTATCCAAGTGTGAGCAAACAAAGCTTGTACCTGAAAATATCTTCAGGACTGGGGTCAGGTAGTACAACACCGGGAAACTCATAGCAAAGCTTGACCAAGCTAACATCACTGCTATCTCGGTATCTCATAATGCAAAACACATCTCCTTGCAGATATGTATAATGTTATGCATTAAGGGAAGGCCACTACCCAGACTAGTTTCGACCTTTATTGAGGTCTCTTCGGTGGAAGCCAGGCCCAGAAGTGGAGATACCAGGCAGAAGCAATGGCAAGGTCATCTTTACCTATAGGAGTTGCCAAAAGGTGTGCCACCTTTGCTTCACATGCCATTGCTTCTGCCTGGTATCTCCACTTCTGGGCCTGGCTTCCACTGAAGAGACCTCAATAAAGGTCGAAACTAGTCTGAGTAGTGGCCCTTCCCTTAATGCATAACATTATACATATCCGCAAGGAGATGTTTTGCATTATGGAAGATATTGAGATTGCAGTGATGTTAGCTTGATCCACCTTTGCTATGAGTTGCCCTGTGTTGTACTCCCTGACCCCAGTCATGAAGATATTTTCAGGTGCAAACTTTGTTTGCTCACACTTGGATAAAGGATTAAACTAAATTTATTATCATTATAAGCATCTTGGAACTTTTTCCATTTATCATTTTTGACAATCATTTTATTCTTCATCCATTTGCTCCAGTTTTGTGAATCTCTTTCTAATTGATGGGATGAATTGTCCTTTTATTTGCTTTAAGTTTTAATCTTAGTTTGGCTAATACTAAGAAATGCTCTCACCCAATATCTGCTCCTCTTCTTATGTTCACATCTAGAAGTGATCTTCTGTATTTCCGATTTATTATTATGTGATCAATTTGTTTCTGGTTTTCCATCAGGGAAAGTCCAAGCAAATTTATGGATATTTTTGTGTTTAAAAAGGCTACCTTCAACTATTAGGTCATTTATCTTGCAAAATTCTATTAATCTTTTACCATTTTGATTTATTCTTCCACAAGCTTTTTTTCCTATTGTTTTGCAACTGTCTTGAGTTTTTCTTCCTATTTTTGCATTAAAATTGCCCATCTTATAAGAATGTCATGTTTGGGTATTTTATGTATTACTTTTTTGCAGTTGTTCATAAAATTTTTCCTTTTTCTCATCACAGCATCATTTGTAGGTGCATAAAGTTGTATTATTGACATTTTGACATGTTGAATTAAAATGTGCAGTAATGATTCTGTCATTTACTGGTTCACATTCAATACGGCAACTTTTAGCCTTTTTATTTAGTATTAGTGCTACTCCTTTTATGTGTCTATTTTCATGACCAGAGGACAGGACTGTATTTTGTCTACAGTTACCACCTGTCCAAAACCTCTCCATCTGAGCTCACTAATTCCCAAGATGTCTATATCATGAGCATCCATTTCTGAGAGACCTGTCTTGTTTTTCCAGTTTCATATAAAGGTTCTTACATTCCATGTTACAAATTTTAAGTTATATTTTAGTGACACCAGTTGACACTTTTTCCATCTTAGAGCTTCCAAAAGGCTTTCACTCTGAGACTTCATTTTTTGCTGGTTTTACTTCCCAGCTGAGATAGTCACTATCTGGTGTCTTGCAGAGTATTTTGATCCTTTCACCAGTTATAGTTTGTTCAGGATGCTTAGTTTTCATAATCATTTAGTTTTTATTGGAAAGGGGGATTAGTCCTTTGCCAAACCATCCTCCTTTCTCAACCAAGCTTAGGATCGGCTTTGGCAGAGTTTTCAAAAACATATTGCATGAATATTTCTGCAGCTAGTAACTGAATTGTGTTTTTAGCATTACTTAGCCAGAGATAATGCTCATGCATGCACACTCCAGCTTTACAAATACAGTTAGAAAACTTCATCTATCATCTAGTCTACACAGTAATATTAATAAAGAATATTGTAAAAAATAATAAAAAAAATCATTTTTTATTTCATCAAACATTTATTTATTGATTTATCTTATGGTGAAAAGAATACAATGCAGCTGTAGGTTAATGTCTAGCACATAAAGTCATTCCAGGGCCTCGTCCATCACCTTGTGGATGTTTTGGAGGTTACCATGAAATTGGCACCTTGAGCAGTCGTTCACAATATGAGTGATCATCTAGACTATGGTGGAACAGTCACAATAAGGGTGGTCTGACAGTTTCCATTTGTGTAGTGGGTAGGTAGGTAGCCACATCTGCCCTGGTTGGCAACCAGGAAGCAAATTTGTTGGGAGATTGTTGGACCAGTGTTCTCTCTCCATGTGTTAGATGTTGATGGTAAGGCAGTTGAAGGAGTCTGTCCATGGACCAGAAAGGGTTTCTTGGTTTTAGGCGAAGACTAGGTGGATTTTTGAGAGTCCGGTGCAGGGGCAGGAGTGGGCTGCTCATTACTTTATTAAATTCTTTAATCATGCTTCTCCTTTAATCTTGGCTTCTCCATTATTTGGTGGAGGAATGTTGAATTGGATAGGCTACCAAGGGAGAGGGGTGCTTCTCAGTGTCCCACTAATTGTGTGCATGGCAGAGTTTAGTTGGTATCTATGATGTTAGTGTGTGTGCACTTCTTTCCCAGATGGGGGCACACTATTCTGCTGCAAAGAATGCGAGGGATAGTGCAGATGACCTTAGGACTTGCTGGAACAACCCCAAGTTGTTCCAGCAAGCCATGAAATGATATTATTTCTCATTTTAATCTTCATGGACAAGTTGGTGATGTGCCTTTTATAGGTTAGGCTTATGAGCCAAATCTGGAGAATAGGCTGAATGTTCCAACAATTCATAGTGCAGATCCCTTATTAATTTTCCCATTGCCAAAACACCATGTGCATTGTCCTGATGAAAGGTGATTTTTTCTTCTGCAAACCGGGTCTTTTCTCAAGAATTTTTTCATCTAGTCGGGTTAAAAGATCGGAATAAGATTCCCCAGTTATTGTTTTGCCCTTTTCAAGATAATTAATAAACAAAATTCCTTTAGCATCCCACACCGATGCCATGACCTTGATGGAACTGACTTTGTCTTCTTTGGCACTGAATAACTAACTTCTGTCCACGTTTTGACTGCTGTTTGGATTCTGGTGTGTAATGGTGAATCCAAGTCTCATCCATTGTAATAAATCGAAGCACAAAATCAGTTTTATTCTTGTTAAAATGCTCCAAACACTGTTCAGAGATTTTCGTGCAAGTGCGTTTTTAATCTGCTGTGAGAAAGTGCAGCACCCATCTTGTGCAAAGCTTTTTCATATGCAATTCTTCATGCAAAATATATCCTACATGTTATTTAGAAATGCCCATAGTCTCAGCAATTTCACACCCTTTGACTCACTGGTCATCCAATACCATATCGTGCACTTGATCAACGATTTCTGGTGGTGTTACCCTTTTTGTATGTCCTTCACGTGGATCATCTTCAAGGCTAGTACGCCCACGTTTAAACTTGGCAGCCCATTTCTTAATTGCCAAAAATGAAGGAGAAGAATGCCCATAAACTTTTATGAACTTCGAATGAATTTTTTTGGCGTTAAACCTTCTTTTACAAAGAATTTTATAACCACACGATACTCAATTTTATCCATTTCAAGGGGATACAGACAACACTTTTGCTTCAGACAGCTGTATAAAACAAACTACTTGATAGAATGATTTGCAATTTCACATGGATGCTTATGACAGATGTACCAACTTAGAAAAAAATATAATAAAATCTTGTCAATAGTGTTGCCATCTGTGGTTGAAGCCAAGAACTTTTCAGACCACCTTTGTATAGTTGCTCGGGTCCATCTTCAGGTTTTTTCTGATGGTAGATTGCACAGTTATTTTCCTGGTAGAGCTGGGATGTATCTTGGTGGTTTTCATTACATGATTAGCCATTTGGTCTGGAGTTATCTCAGGTGGTTTGTATATCGTTGGTTCTGCCCCACCTAATTTTCTCAGAAGTGACCAGCTTTTCCGGCTAGTCTTGGTGAAATCAAGGCCATGGATAGTTGACATCCATCTATCCTTTCTATTTTTGTGGGGCATTGCTATGAGCTACTTAGCAGCAGTTGGGTCTTCAGTTTCTTCATATTTGGCCAAAAGTTCCTCAGTTTCCTTGCTCCATCATGGGATATACTGTTTTCTGTAGCCTTTGGGAATAGGGGCTTTGGCTGCAGTTTTGATTAGGTTAACAAATCTGGTGGTTTGTTCAATTTATTTCTCAAATATGTTCCAGTTGGATCTACAAAGCTTCCATCTAGCAATTGCTGTGCCGGTGATGATTGGGATTCATGTGCCTGTCTCTGTTTGTGTAGAACAGTGCTGGCTCTTAGGGAATCTGTTCAGGATGGTTCTGTTTGTTGGTAGTGGGTTGTCTTCAGTATCCTTAGAGACTATGCACAGATCTGGGGGTGTAGGTTCTGTTCCATCTGGCTGAGTGAAAAGTGCCTTCTTGCTTGGTGTCGTTATTCAAATATAAGTTATATGTATCCATCCAGTTAAACAGATTATCATTATCTTGGTTGTTAGAAGAATAGCCCCACATGGTGTAATGAAAGTTGAAGTCACCAACATAGATAGTAGGTTGATGAAGAAGCCGTCTATCTGGTCAAGCCAGGATTGCAATGATGGTTTGTGGAAGTTGTAGATGGGGGTGTTTTGAATTTTAATGCCTATGGAGTATTCTCTTTCAGGCACACATTGGGTTATGTCCTTGAGACCAGGCCATGCTTGGGATGGCAGTTATAAGACACAAGAATTAAGCCTGGGATCTTAAGTCTGTTGAGAACTGTGTCAGGCATGTGGGTTTCCTGGAGAGCCATGGCATCAATCACTTTGTCTTTGGCTATTTTGTTGATGACTTCAGCTTTGGATTTAGATAGTCCTTCTATGTTTAAGGAACATATCTTGAGAGAGTGTTATTTAGAGGACTGTAATAACTTATTTTTCATTGCTTGCCCTTCTCCCAAACAAGCCACACAATCCTTGTTATTCCAGGCAATGAATGATCAAGCCAGCGTGGAGTTTTTTGGGTTGTGCATTGTCCATGGTTGCTGCATGTGGTCTAGGAGGCTTGGTACCTTTGGACACCTGGTTAGAGACATTAGCTTCATGCTACCAGTGTGACATCTCTGGGCTTCTTGTGTCTGAAACACCAGCAATATATCATGAGGGGGAAACGCTACTGGAGGCTATCTCAATCCCCCATCAAACATTTAAAATAAGTAACAGTATGAAAAAGCTGAATTAGTTTTTAAACATTTAAGTTCATTTCAAAATGAACTATTGGTGTATTAAAGTATTATGCAGTTTGCTTTCATTTCACCTTCCTTTGAAGGAAAGCTTGACTATGGGTCCCAAGTTTACAGTTCTATAAGGAAGAGCATGCTCCAGTGGTTGGATCCAATCCATCATCATCAAGGTATCTGATTAGCTAGTGTTGCTTTTCACACATCACTCATACTTAGGTGAAAATATTTGTCTCTTAATTATTTTCTAAAAATAAAGTCCCTTCCAGATCATCTGACATGGGCTAGTCTCTTTTCTCTACTTTGGAAGGTCCTGTATTACACATCATGCTGCCATCTGTCCTTTTGGTATGCACGTTAAAGAGGCTATGGACTCTTGGCATTAGTGTTGACAACATTACCTGCACCAAACAAAACAGCATTCTTCCATGGCAAGGTTGCACCCCATCCTGCAACCTCTCAATTTGTCAACTTCAGAAGTCTCATACACCCTCACTATCTACCTTTGATTGTTCAATGCACATAGTAGCCCACTCTGATTTCTTGCTTATCTATACTAATTGTTCAAGATCAGAGATGTCTGTTGGCTATGCTGCTATTTCCTAACATTAGCATTTATGAATTCTGTTTCCATTACTTGCATCATATATTGTTTAAGGAAATTAACAATTTAGACTTGATAATAACTAAAAATATTAAATTATTTCCTATGTTTTGCTGAAGTTAAATCGGCATTTTCAAGGGATTAATACACTGGTATTAAACACATGCATGAAGGCACACACTTCAGTAGCAAAGATGAAAACAGGAGAGATACAAGAGGACCTAAAGTCAGGATTACACCACCTATTGTCTGTGGTTGTCAGTTCTTGACTGTCTGCAGATGTGAGTTTCCCATATGAGGAGTAGTCTGATATAGGAACTGAAACAAAGCTGAGATATCAGGAGGAAATTCCACATAAGGAGAGGAGACATTGAAACTGACCATTAAGTCAGTGTAGCAGAGTGTGAAGTCCACCCGATATCTCAGCCCTGTTTCAGTTCACTATGAACTCAGGCTATCATCAGCAGTCACATCACCCCTCCTCCCAACAATTTGGAACTATAAAAACCTTAGTCCACTGGGCAAAATTAATTTGCCCAGATAACACTGCACTCAACAGAACTCAGCCACATAAAAAAAACAATTTTTTGGTCAATGGCTACACCTCCTACCAAATAAAAAGAATTTTCACACCACATACCCCCCCATCCCTTCAAACATAGATTACAGCAAATTTATCACCATTTCCTATAATCATGATGTCTCAGAAAGATGGCCAAAATATTTAAAAAGCACAATCTTGTGATCACTTATAAACCATACAAAAAGCTAGCAGCCCTTATCTGCTCTCCCCAACCAGCTACAACTTCTGAATTTACCTGGAGTGCAACCTTTCTTATTATGGACAAATAGGTAGGACAGCCAACGTCCATATAGCAAAGCACCAGGATTACATCAGAATCAGATTCCACCACTATGGCTGCTCAGGATTAGAAAACCATGCTGTGGATACCCAGCATAGGATCCAATAGAAAAAAGCTACCTTACTTCACCAAAGCAAATTTAAGTTCAAGAGGCTTTTCCTCGAATCTGCTGCAGCTATTACCAACTATCTCAAACTAAACAAATATGGTTGAATCAGACTACCCCTCATATAGGAGACCCTCATCTACAGACAGTCAGCCCAACTTCCAAGAACACCCAACTAGAGCGAATAATTGGCATAATCATAGGACTTTAGGTCTTTCTGTATTTCTCCTGTTTTCATCTTTGTTACTGAAATGTGCCTGCATGCACGTTTAATACAATTGTATTAATTCCTGAAGATGCTGATTTAACTTCGGCAAAAATATGGGATAATAATTTAATATTTTTAGTTATCTCAACCTTTGTCAATTTCCTTAAGCAATATATGATGCTGGAGAATCAACGTATAAGCCTAAATAAAAGTATAAGCCAGGATTCATTGCTGTTCACACTCATATATTAATCCCCCACTTAAGTCACTCATGTTAATCGTGTGGACAGACTTATGTGTTCGTCGTACATGTTGTTTATTTCTTAACGGTATATATTAGAACACAAGAATAATAAGTAAATAATTATTTATTTATTTATTATTCTTATTACTTATTACGAAATATTGCTGATATTTCGTTGGTGTTATAACCAGCATCTTCAGAGCACAAAAACACAGTTTGTCACAATACCCGAGACTATAACAACATGGTGTAAACAACGGATTAGTTAAACAAAATTGTAGCAGCAACACAAAGACTAGAGTCCTGACTTTTAGTGCCCTCTATCTGGAAAAAAAAAAAAAAAAAAATGCAGCTGTCAAATAAGACTAGAGTCCTGAACAGAGAAAAAAACCAGTACTAGGTTTTTCTTAAGATGACTATCTCCCAGATTTTAGACAAATCTATACAGCCATATTTGTTGAGATTTGGGGTGTGTTTCAGGGCTTCTGTTGCCTCTAAGAACAATCTCTCTGACTTGTAAGAGCTTCTGGGCAGTATTTTTGTGTTCTTCCAGTTGATCCTGTGTGCAGTGGTATCCAGAGCATGGTCTGCTAGGCCTGACTTGCCACAGTGATAATGCCAGATGTATCTTTTGTGTTCGTTGATGCAGATGTTCACAGTTCTTCCTGTTTGACCGTAGTAGACTTGATTACATGAGCAGGATACTTCGTAGACTCCTGGATGTGATAAAGGGGGAATGCTGTCCTTGGGTGAGTGGATAAGGGTTGCTAATTTGCCACATGGTCTGAATGTGGTGCTTAGTTCATGTTTATTAAGAATTCTAGAAATTTTTTCGGATGTGCCTTTAATATATGGAATGGTGACTGTTTTGTTGTAGTTCTCTGTGGTGGATAGTGGGAGGGATTTCTTAGAAGCATTTAGTATTATATTTTGTTTATCTTATGGGGATTATAGCCATTGGCCAAGAAGGTGTGGCGTAAATGAGCACAGTTCAGCAGCAAGAGCATTGTCATTGGAACAGATTGCTCTCGCTCTGTGGGTTAGTGTTTTTAAAATGCCATATGGTTGAGAAGGGTGATGGTGTGATTGTTATAACACCGGCAAAATATCAGCAATAAGTTAATAAATAAATATTTACTTATTATTCTGTGTTCTAATATATACCGTTAAAAAATAAACAACATGTACGACGAACACATATAAGTATGTATATGCATATAATATATAAGTATGTCCACACATTTAAGGATTCTTCATGGAGACGATATCGTACGCAAGACACGACAATATGGTAAGTGGAAGTTAAAATTGGCATGACAACTGAACAGGTTAGCCTTCTTAAAGAGGTGCTGAAACACCAATTTAATACCGAACTGTGTTAAAATCAAAAACAAGTTCCACTCGGCCAAAGCTCTACGCATTTATAAACGAGCGAGTGTAGCGCTAGTACGAGAACAGATTAACGCGACTCGTCTGGAATTAGCAAAATCAAATTCGACCATCAGTGCACTAAGTGAATCACTATATAATATTCTGAATACGGAACTATGGGAGATCCTAGATAACATCACCGACACAACGGTTAAAAAAGAATTCAACATAATCAGAAACCAGCACCAAAATAAGTTTGAAATCTCCAACAATGCAGCACTATACAACGACCGCAATTACAACAAGATCTTGTCGTCATGAATTTATCATCGCTCACCTTAAGCAAAGAAGCCACTAGTGCTTTAAGTCAAGAGCACAATTTTGCCATGACTCCCAAACAAGTTCCAAAAGCTGAAATAATGGCATCCATCGAATGGGGAATATACGACCTACCTCCAACAATAGCCAACAACAGATGTTTAGATGTAGCCAACATCTTAATCAAGTCTAAGCCTCCTAAAAATAATTTCCCGCATAAGGAAATCATTGCTGTAAAAGAGCTACAGAATAATAGCCAGATTATCATAACAAAAACAGACAAAGGGAATGCAACCATGGTTGATGGACACAACAGAATATGAAAACAAAATGCACACACTGTTACAAGATTAGTTAACATACAAAATTATAGATCGCAATCCCACCAACACACAAAAGAATAAGATACATAAATTATTGAAAAAAGTCACTTCCTGGCCCAAAGACACAGTAAACAAACTCGAGTCCTTCCATGTTAAAACACCTAGGATTTATGGAGCACCAAAAATTCACAAACAAGGTATACCCTTACGCCCAATTGTGGACAGTATAAATAGTCCCGCATACAAACTGACTGGACATTTAGCTAAGCTACTAGCCACTCTCACAAACAATTCTCTCTCCTTTGTCAAAAATTCAGCCCACCTAAAAAGCATTTTACAACACCATACCCTAAAAAGCTCAGACTTAATGGTAAGCTTTGATATCACCTCACTATTCACAAATGTACCACTAATAGAAACCCTCAGTCTACTGAAGTCACACTTCCCCCCTGATATATTTAAACTATTCAAATTCACAGTACATGCAGGATATTTCGCATGGAAAGGGAAAATATACAAACAAATAGATGGGACAGCCATGGGCTCCTTCCCCCCCCAGCCAACTTTTACATAGAACACCTGGAAAAACTAGCAATCAATACAGCCACTCTCAAACCAACACTTTGGCTACACTATGTTGACGATGCGCTTGCTATTTGGCCACATAGCCCAGAGACATTGAAAACATTTTTAGCGCATTTAAATAGCCAACATCCAAAAATCCACTGACAATGCTCTTGCTGCTGAACAGGCTCACTTAAGCCACACCTTCTTGGCCAATGGCTATAATTCCCATAAGATAAACAAAATACTAAACGCTCCTAAGAAATCCCTCCCACTATCCACCACAGAGAACTACAACAAAACAGTCACCATCCCATACATTAAAGGCACATCCGAAAAAATTCTTAATAAATTCTTAATAAACATGAACTACGCACCACATTCAGACCATGTGGCAAATTAGCAACCCTTATCTGCTCACCCAAGGACAGCATTCCCCTTTTATCACATCCAGGAGTCTACGAAGTACCCTGCTCATGTAATCAAGCCTACTACGGTCAAACAGGAAGAACTGTGAACATCCGCATTAACGAACACAAAAAATGCATCCGGCATTATCACTATGGCAAGCCGGGCCTAGCAGACCATGCTCTGGATACCCTGCACACAGGATCAACTGGAAGAACACAAAAGTACTGCCCAGAAGCTCTTACAAGTCAGAGGGATTGTTCTTAGAGGCAACAAAAGCCCTGAAACACTCCAAATCTCAACAAATATGGCTATATAAATTTGCCTAAAATCTGGGAGACAGTCATCTTAAGAAAAAACTAGTACCGGTTTTTTCTCTGTTTAGGACTCTAGTCTTATGTGATAGCTGCTTTTTTTCTTCTTTTTTTCAGATAGAGAGCACTAAAAGTCAGGACTCCAGTCTTTGTGTTGCTGCAACAATTTTGTTTAACAGTCCGTTGTTTACACCATGTTGTTATAGTCTCGGGTATTGTGACAAACTGTGTTTTTGTGCTCTGAAAATGCTGGTTATAACACCAGTGAAATATCAGCAATAAGTTAATAAATAATTATTTACTTATTATTCTGTGTTCTAATATATACCGTTAAAAAATAAACAACACATATATTAATGTTTAATGGAGAAAACATGTCTAAAGATGCCTTTGTGTGTGTGTGTGTAATTATGATGGAAAGAACTTATCAGTGTGTTTCTTGAACATCTGTAGGCAGTGGTGGTGTTCACTGGAGAAAACACAATAAGGAAAGCTGTTCCAAAGTGGAAAGGTAGATGGAATGAAAGAGGACAAGAAGTTGATTCTAAATTTGAAGCTTCACTGCCAATGCTCCTTAGTGCTTATATTTTTTTAGAGAGTAGAAGTATGATGGAAGACACTTCAACAAAATAGCACTCAGAAAAATATCTGTAGAAAAGACATGAAACAGAATATTCATGAGTAAGTGATTGGAATAAGTTTGTGAGATGGAGCATGGTGTTATTTATTAACTGGATTGCCCTCTTCTGGTTAGCTCTTCTCTTCCCAAATTTGTGTCTTTGTGCCAGGAAAGGAAAGATGGAAGTCAGCCCAAGAAGACAAAATTGATCTTATCTTGAGATCTGAGTATTATGAAGGTAAGGGGAAAGTGAAGTGAGACCTTTGTTGTGAAAACGGATGTTGACCTCTGAATGGATGATTAAACAGGTCTGTGTTTTGGTATCATTGATATAAAATTTACCAATTTGGTAAATTGGTATCATAATTTACAACCATTATTTTTTATTTTATGATCAGTGACATTGGTAGCACAGTATTCCATTTGATGAATGCTACATAGACAGCAGCATTCCATTTAATGAATGCTGCTGTCTGTGTAGTGAAGTTTGCTTTAGTTATCAAAGGATCTACCAATGCCTTGCATAAATAACTGTAGTTCAGTATAGTTTCGTCTCTGGTTTATGTCATTTTGCAGACAATACGATTGTTTAAATTTGATATATTTCTGCTTTCTTAAAAATGAGTGAGAATCAAAAGTATGTGTCTGGATAGTAAAACAAAAGAATATTTACAAGTTAATGGTATTTCATTTACAGTATGATGCTGTTGTCACCTTATAAGATTAATTTCTTCATATACATTTTTATTGAATATTTTAGAAATATTCAATAAAAACAAATCACTTGAATAGTAAATGATGAGTCATGGTTATGCTTATTAAATGCCAGTAATTTTTTTTGCTCTGTGAAGTTTTTATAGCCATTTTAGTTTTACACATTTGGCCATTTCTCACCATCAAAGATTTGGGAATCAAGTGCTTAGATTATGGGAATTATTTATATAACAGTTGAATAGATGAATCAGTTAGACTCTCTGTATTATATGATGTCTGTGAGATCAAATTAAAATAATTTCTGCTGAAGGTGAGGTTTAGTAAATGTTATACAAATAATTCTTTCTGCTGCATCATGCATTTTTTGGGTAAATTTGCTGTTTCATTGAGACAACTGGTACATCATAATTTTAGAAAACATTGTGTCATTCCCTTTCTTAACTAGTTGATATATGTGTGAGTTCATATTGTATATGAAGAAATTAATCTTATAAGGTGACAACAGCATCATACTGTAAATGAAATACTATTAACTTGTAAAAAATTGATTTTCACCATAATTAATTGCTTTTATTCTTTTTGTTTACAGATCAGGATCTAAGCCAAGACCAAAATCTGTTCATAGCAGTGGTGGTTCCAGTAGCAATACACCTTCACTTGATTACCAGCTTGGAGTGAATAGGAATTCTCATCTTATTTTAGGAGGTATTCTGGTTTTTATACTCTTCAGTAACATATAACCTACAAGTATACTCAACTGTCAGTCAAACATATGAGTAAGAAAAGTTCACTAATAGCATTTCTGACAATTAATGTAACAGAGATGGTATGCATCTGTTGATTTAAGAACTACCCACAGTTCAAATATATAGTAATACCCCATACACTGTTATATGACCATCCTCCTACAGTGTATTGGTAACTGCTTAAATATATTTTTAATTTTAAAGCTTAAATATTTAGGCAATAGTTTCTTTTGCATTTCATATATAGTTTTTTTTTAATATATACAGGATGTTTATAAATTAACTTGACAACTTTGAATGGATGTATAAACCTCTTGTTATGAGTTACATAGAAGATGCATAGATTGATATGAAATATCCAGATTAATTTCTGACTCCCCATTGTGGCATTATAAATGTATCACATATGTTCTTCTTGCTGATTCCTGTCAGCAGGACATAACAAAAATTGATATTATACTACTGATTAATATGACCAGCATTTGTCAAACGAAACTGCAAAAGAGCTTTAAAATTAAGGCAAAAATCAAGTATGTCTGAGCAGCTGACTTCATAATAAAGTCAGCAGAGATCCTGAGATAAAACAAAATAAAAATGTAAAAAAAAAAAAAAAAAAAAGTTATGTATAACAGTAGCTACACAAGTCATGAAAATAACTTGGTAAGAATATAGAAAATAAATATTATGAAGATGGCAAAACGTTCTGCCATCTTCAAAAGAGATGATAAATATGGCATAAAAACTTAAGATATCCTGGATTTCTGTAGGAACTTTGAAAGATTGTTAATGAGAATGAAAGGAACTATGATAGAACAGTGGTAGAAAATCTGCAAGAGAAATCAGAAGTTATGCATCAATACTTGAGGTAGAAGCTATAAGAAACCTGAATGTGGAAAGGCAGATGGAAAGGATAATATCCAGTGAGAAATACTCTCAAATATAGAACTATAAAATTTGTACATAATTCAGAAAGCCTAGTCAGAAGGTTTCCAGGTCAGATATTCATTATACCCATCTATAAAAAAAGATTGGGGGGGGGGGGGGGGAAGAACAGTGTAAGAATTACAAGATGTGAGATGTATGTTTAAGTTTTGCAGATTTAGGAAAGGCATATCAAAGGGTGCTAAGAGAAAAACTGTTCAGAAACATTATATGGGGTAAATGGGACATTATACAAAGCACTACATAGTTATATTTAAGTTGAACTGAAGGAGATACTGGAAAATGGTTTGATGTAATCAAGTGCATGACAAGGCACTATCTATACATTTTTTCATTATCTATATGGATCACATTATGAAGAAAAGTAGCACTAAACTTGTCATAAAAATTGGAATATTCAACTTGATCTCTATTATGATCTGGATGGCAACAAGGAGAATATAAGAATATATATCAGGAGTTGATAAAGAGAGTAAAAGATAACAATGTGGTAGGAAAGGTAGTCCATGTTGCCCAGGTATGATAATGAGGAGTTGAGACAGTGAGCAAAGATTATGAATGGGATACTAGCAAAGTTGTGTGAGGAGAAAGGAATTCATTTTTGTGAATGTGTAGGATGAATTTCAGGGACAGATGGAGCTGTATAAAAGAGATGAGTCAGCTGGAAGAACTATTACTACAAGAGAGATGGGGGGGAGAAAGAGAGAGAAATAACTGAAGTGAATGGAAGACTTAAGGAAGTAAGAGGTGGAAAGAGCAGAAAAGTAGAGTAGGAGAGCTTGTAAATGAAGAGGTGGGTGGCATGTGTGAAGAGAATTAGAGTGAAGGAATGCAAGACAAACAGGGAAACACTATGAGTCGGGTTAGTGAGACTTGTTTGTCAAGATAGACATGGTAGAAAGGGAAGAGGAGTGCTACTGATAGTAGCAAAGGAATTATTCTCATCTACGATGGAGATGAAAGGTGGTTTTGTGGCAAATAATGGCAGTGGTTTTGAGGCAGTATAGTGTGGAGGTGAACAGAATGAAATATCTAGTTGGGTGTTACTATCATTATCATCAAATTCTTGCCATATACCCTCAAGGGGTGTACAGGATATGATAGTACTGCATGAAAAATTTACATCATTACTAACTTCCTATCTACAATTTTTCTCCAAATCAGTCTGTTACTTGTCAAGACTCCAACATTTTATGTTTCTATCGTCTAAGGCACTTTGTACCATATCAATCCACCTATATCTTGGTCTTCCTCTGGGTCGTTTTCCAGCCAACCTGGCGGAGAACATTTGTTTTGCTAATCTTTCCTATTCCATTCTGTTTAAGTGACCATACATCTGAGATTAGCTCTGCTAACGCATTCCTGGATGCTGACAATGTCAAGTTCTTTCCTAATATCTTCGTTTTTAATATAATATTGCCATTGATGCCATCTGTTTTCACTCCTGATCTTTCTCAGGACTCTCATATCTGTGGTCTCTAGTCTTTGGTCAAGTGTTTTGCTTCTGACCCAACTCTCAGATCTATAAGTTAAAACTGGTTTGAACACTGTCTTGTATACAGCTAATTTCTCTCTTATTCCATATGAATTTATTCAATTGACTTCCTACCATACCAGCTTTGTTGATTCTGTTGTCTATTTCCATATTTAATTTACCATCTTCACTAAAAATCGTGCCTAAGTAGCTGAAATGTTTTACTTGTTCCACAGGTTCTCAGTTCACAATGCAGTTGACATTTTCAACGATTCTGATTATTTTCATTGTCCTTGTCTTTTTATTGCTGATCTTCATACCATATCTAATACATCAGTTATTCAATTTAGTCAGGGAATCTTGCAGACTTGTAGCAGATTTATTTAGAAATATAACATCATCTGCATAAAGCAAATGTGAAAGGCAGTGAGAAGGAAATGTATTGGCAAAATGATCTAACTAATAAGAAAAGGGTGGAAGAATGATTTTCATTATGGTAATATAGATTGGAGTGAAAAGAGAGCATTTGGAAACAAAAAGAATGAATTTTTTAAAAGTTTTTGAGGGATAACTGCCTTAGACAGTATGTAACAAAGGATACACAAGGATCTTGGATTTGATTATTTCATCAGACAATGTTACTGTAAATGAGGCATTAATTTTCTCTTCATTCTCATGAAGGTAAAATGCAGAACTTAACCAGTGGTAAAGGAGGAGCCACTGACAGTGAGTGAGCAGTAGGTATATGAGTAATTGAGTAAACTTGATCTCACTAAGGCTTGAAGGAACTGATGGTATATCACCACGTGTCTTGATAGAATATTCCAGTGAGTTAACAACAGCTTTAACTTACTCCTGGTCCTTAGTAGATGCCTCTCTCTAGAGAGGTGGTCAGTAAAGACCTGAATTCAGAATTGGTTGAGAGTAACATTCTATTTTATCGACGACATGGATTTGCTAAAGGATGATCTTGTTTTTAGCAATCTACTTACTCATTATAACAAGGTGACAAATGTATTGGACAAAGCAGATACATACACAGCATTATATTTGGATTTTGCTAAAGCCTTTGATAGACTCCCACATGACATGCTGGTAGTTAAACTGGAACAGATGGGGGTTGGATAATAGATTAGTGCACTGAATTGAAGATTGGGTATCTGATAGATATCAGCAAGTTGTGTATGGAATGAATGAGAAAGTCGCTGGTGGTGTGCCCTCAGGGTCTGTTTGTGGGACATTGGTGTTTAATTTGTATGTAAATGATATTGGAAAGGGCTTGAATGGTGATATACAGTTGTTGTCAGATGATGATGTGAAATTTGGAAGAATTATGAAGAGCAGAACAGATATTGTAGCCTTGCAAGGGGACTTGAATAGACCTTGTGAATGGGTGAATGAATGGAATTACTACCAGTTTAATATAGCAGAGTGTAAGGTTTTAAAGTTTAAGAAGCACAGATGGGATGCAGAGCATAAGATTGGTGGTGATGGGATATTTTAGAAGTGGTGGAGGAGATGAGGGATCTGGGGATGTTGGTGGATAGGACTGAAATTTCAGGGACATTTTGCTAAAATTGTGAGGATAGCACAGCAAATTATGGCACTGATTCAGAGAACATTAACATATGGGAGTAAGGATGTTATGATTCCATTGTATAAGGCGTTATCAGACTTCACATGGATGTGGATTACTGTGCACTGATTTGGTCATCTGGTTTTCAAAAAGATGGAGAGATGGAAATGGTTTAGAGATGATTGACTAAGGTAGTTTCTGGAATGTTGAGTAAGAAGACAGATTGAGGGAATGCAATTTGCATTTCCTAGTGGAGAGATGGATGAAAAGGATGTGAGACATATAAGTTGATAAGGGGTTTTTACTGGATTAATGTGGATCACATTTTTCATAGAAAACTCTGATCCAGGGTTGGTTGAAATGCACTGCCTTAAAGTGTAATGGGTGTAGAGACAATGAATATGTTTAAGTCACAGCATGATGAACTGTCTGTGTGTGTGTGTGGCAGACTTCCCATGATGAATCATTTAATTCCATAGATCTGATGATAATGATGGTGATAATTTTGCAAATGAAATTCACTGAAGTTCTGCAGAATTCAGTAACTGACTGAATAAGAGCTTTAACAAATCTAGCAGATGAAGCCTCCATAGCTCAGTTGATTTTGACAACCCTTCAGTTGGAAAGACCTGGGTTTGAATCCCATCAAATAGGATGCGAAGAATCTTTATCAGAACCTTTCAAGTGAAGGTGAAGGAGAAACTTGGATTTTTAATCCTGCATTCAGCAATTTGGCCAGCAGAACACACACACACAATTTACATATAAAAGCATACTTATTGGCATAGGACTAGCCATCTTATCCTGAACTCATTCATGGTTATGAAATCTAGAGATACCTTGGACAGTTATGGATGCTTAAGGGCCCATTATGAACCATTGGAAAACTGCAGCATGAAATGAAACAGCTTGAATCTGAGCTCTCATATACAGATATGAAAGCTCAGAGAAATCAGGGAAGTGAACAGATCACTGAATGATCTGTCACATTAAAAATGAAGCTATTGGGAAGGAACCTGACATTGTTAGCATTCAAGAATGCATAAACAGCTAATCTAAGATGATAGAGTCACTTATAGTGTGAGATGAAGGATTAATAATGTGTTTGATGCTAGGATGGCAGTAAGACCAAAATATAAGATCTGACAATATTAGGATATTTGTTCACACATGCATCAATTTTTTACAGGTTTTACTTCTGGTGTATGCGGTGGGACACTATTGTTACTTGAAAATGAGTAATCATGTAATGTTATCGTAGCATTCTGTACAACCCTTGAGAGTACATATCAGGAATTTGATGATGCTGTTTTTCTTCATAAAATAATCAATACCAATATAGCTAAATTAATAATAAGGGTGGGATGGCATTTATCCATGCTTTACACTAAACCATCTTTCTCTATATTCTTCACTTTTATCTGCTAACAAACAATTTAAGCACAGGTTATATACTGCTTGGTAGAATGTCCAAAATTCTATGCCATATAATATTTAATACCTTTTCTCTCAGCACCTTATCAAATGTTTTTTCCACATCTACAAAACTTAAAAGATATTTCTTACTATATATCAATACGACTAGATCATGTCTTTTTCTCGCTATCCTGGCAACAAACCTGTTTTGATAACCTCTTCTCTGTTTAGATGACCATATCACCTTAGGTTAGCTCTACTCACATATTCCTGAATGCTAACAAGGAGCTTGACATTGTTACCATTCAGAAATAGGTGAGCAAAATTACTGTATAGTGGTATGGTCACTCAAACAGAAGGAGAAGAAAAGTTAAGAATAAGATCTAAGTGGACTGATACAGTAAGAAGAATTTCATTCATAGAAGAATGAAATATAAGATATGATAATGCTGTGGTCCTGAGAAATCACACATTAATTTGAAGGAAATTGTCAGTAGGAAGTTAATGATGTAAACTTTTCATACAGTATTATCTTATCCTGTATACCCCTGAGGTACATATCAGGAATTTGTTGATAATGACAAAACTTAAATACAGATCTATGCTATACTCCATTGATTTCTTGACTATTTGTCACGAAGTAAAAATCTGATCCTGACTACCTATTTGGTCTTAACTCAAATTATTCTTCGCGCGTTTTTCTTCCACAATTTTTCTCAGCTTTTCCCTACCTTCAATACTCACTCAAAATGTTACATTCCTTTTGCATATTTTCTACCACTGTTCTGTCACTTCTTATTTCATTTAATAATTTTTCAAAATAATATTGTTTTTTATATATAATCACATACAAGTGGTCATAAAATCTATAGTGCCAAATGTTTTGGGTAAGTGATTACAAAGAATGAAGGAATCTGCTGATGTGTTTTGTATAGCTTGGGATTATAGTCCTTTGGAATAGTATGTTGAAGGTTGTTTCAAATAAAAGAATGAGAAGATGGTTCAGTAAGTTTGGAGCTGAAATGTTTAAAGTTAATGAGCAATTGCTCATCTTCTTAAATGAAGAAAATAATGGAGAGGAATGGTTTTGGTCAGTTCAGAGGAGCGCTGCCCAAGAAAATACCTATTAAAAAGACAATGGAGAAACAGAGCTTCTATGAAAAAATATCTGGATGGAGTCCATTAGAGAGAGAGAGAGGGTAGAGGGGGTCATTTATTAACAGAAAGCCTCTTCTGGATCTAATCAAGCATTCAGGAAGGTTTTGAGTGCTACATCAAATGCAAGAACTGTATTTTAAGATTTGGGATTTATACATTATCCCGTCAAAATATGACCACCATAATGGATGGTGGCACAACTGGATTTGAGATTCATCTGAAAAAAGACAGCTTTTTTTCCAGTCTTTAATGGCATCCCAGATGCAAACTACAGATGTATTCATTGATTATTAGGCATAAGCAGAGAGTATCCTGACTGAGCATTTACTTTGGAGGTTCATGTGGAAGAAGGTATGTTGGATTGTGGTCTGAGAAATATGGCCATTCATTCTCTGGTTTAATTCCAATGTTAGCCTTTCCAGTTTTTAATCTATAGGCTTATACAAGGCAGGACAATCTGCATTCACCATGAGTATCAGTGAAACACAGGTGCCCACCACTGGCCTGGTGACATTGTTCTGTCCAATATCCTTACACTCTTGGAACACCTTATAAAAGTTGATGAGTAGTTGCTCATGTTCTTACATGAATAAAAGGATGGAGAGGAATGATTTGAGCCAGCTCAGTGGAGCACTGTGCATGGTTGTCTGAAGAGTGCTACAGCACTCCTCAGACAGCCTACAGGATTGGCAATTTCCTAGAAAATGTCCCCCCCCCCTTCAGCTGGACCTAACAACCATGCCTTTTTAAAGACTCAGATCACATCCCTTGTCCATTGATCAGCAATTTTATATGAACATTGTCACAAGGCTCCAGCATCATGTATTCTGATGCAGGTGCCACCTGGAGGAATGGCTAGTTGTGAAATGATGGAAATAGCAATACTATTTTGATTTCACTGTGCATGGAGTTGTTAGGAGCTGTACAGATGAAGTAGTGTTTTCAGTGAAATATGATGTAAAGTTCTAGGAGGCTGAGCAGGCTGTAGACATGATGTGTTTATGCCAGGAAAGGTTTATATGAAAGTCAGTCAAAAGAGAAACACTAATCTTGATTGGAGACTAGTTAACTTGCTTTCAATTGAAAAGCCTTTATAAAAGTTCCTCATGTCCTAAATGGGATTTGAACTTAGGTCTTTTTGACCAAAGGATATGCGTTGTGTTGTGTTCGATATATAAGGCTCCAATGAAATGTATGCATTATGCAGAAAAAAAAGTGCTAAATAAATTTAATAAGCCAATTCATTACAATCTTTCATTAATATTAACTGAATATAGATTTGTGTTTTATCTAATGAAGGGACATCATTAGGTAATGACATTAGCATAATCATTACTATCAACCATGTTTCCTTAATCTCATCAATTAGAACATCTACACTTATCATTACTACCAACTCTGTGCAACATATATGTATCTTGGGATACTGCATTATCTAGCACTATTGTGTGCCAGATTGAAATATGCAACTATCATTCCCACAACAGATCCATTTCTATTTTTCATCATCATCATCATCATCATCAAATTCCTGCCATGTACCCTCAAGGGGTGTACAGGATATGATAGTACTACATGAAAAAAATTACATCATTATTAATTTCCTATCTACAATTTTCCTCCAAATCAGTCTGTTACTTGTCAAGACTCCAACATTATCAGATCTTATATTTCTATCGTCTAAAGCACTTTGTATCGTATCAATCCACCTATATCTTGGCCTTCCTCTGGGTCGTTTTGCTGCCACCCTGGCAGAGAACACTTGTTTTGCTAATCTTTCCTCGCCCATTCTATTTAAGTGACCATACCACCTGAGATTAGCTCTGCTAACGCATTCCTGGATGCTGACAATGTCAAGTTCTTTCCTAATATCCTCGTTTTTAATATGATATTGCCATTGTTGCCATCTGTTCACGCCTATAATCTTTCTCAGGACTCTCATATCTGTGGTCTCTAGTCTTTGGTCAAGTGTTTTACTTCTGACCCAGCTCTCAGATCCATAAGTTAAAACTGGTTTGAACACTGTCTTGTATACAGCTAATTTAGTGTTCCGACTAATTTCTCTCTTATTCCATATGAATTTATTCAATTGACTTCCCACCATACCAGCTTTGCTGATTCTGTTGTCTATTTCTATATTTAATTTACCATCTTCAGTAAAAATCGTGCCTAAATAGCTGAAATGTTTTACTTGTTCCACAGGTTCTCCATTCACAACACAGTTGACATTTTCAATGATTCTGCCTATTTTCATTGTCTTTGTCTTTTTATTGCTGACCTTCATACCATATCTATTACAACAGCTATTCAATTTAGTCAGAGAATCTTGCAGACTTGTAGCAGATTTATTTAGAAGTATAACATCATCTGCATAAAGCAAAGAGCTGACATTAACATCTCCAATTTTGATATCATGTTTAATACCACTTTCCTTCATAATGTGATCCATATAGATAATGAATAACAGAGGGGATAATGTACATCCTTGTCTCACACCAGATTTAACATTAAACCATCTTCCTGTACTTCCTTCAATTCTGACTGCTGACTTACAACTCAAATAAAGACTAAGTATTGCTTGGTATAATGCCCCATTCACACCATATAACTGCAGCATATTGAATAGCTTCTCTCTTGGCACCTTGTCATATGCCTTTTCCAGATCGACAAAACTTAAATACAGATCTTTGTTATATTCCCATGCTTTCTCGACTATTTGTCGTAAAGTGAAGATCTGATCCTGACAGCCTCTATTTGGCCTGAATCCAGCTTGTTCTTCACCAAGCTTTTCTTCCACAATTCTTCTCAACCGTTTCTCAAGTATACTTGCATAGATCTTGCCAGGAACACTCAGTAGAGAAATACCTCTGTAATTCTCACATTCAGTTTTATTTCCCTTTTTATATATGGGTACTATGAGAGCTCTACTCCAATCATCGGGAATTCGTCCCTCTGTCCAGGCTTTCTGAACTATGCAGTGCAGCCACTGTAATACTCTTATACCACCATACTTCAGCATTTCAGGTCGAATATCATCTACTCCTGCTGCCTTTCCACATTTCAAGCCTTTGATGGCTTTTTCTACTTCAAGTATGGATATGTATTCCTGACTGCATGCCTGGTCAGTGTTTTTTACCACTGTGCTGTCATCACTGCTTGTTTCATTTAGCAGTTTTTCAAAGTAATTACTCCATACTTCAAGGATATCTTTTTCTCCCATTTTCATGTCACCTTTATCATCTCTAATTCCTTTTACAGCACTCTTTCCTCCATTCTTAAGTTTCTTCAACAACCTCCAGAATATTTTGCCACCTTCTTGATATTTATTTTCTATATTCTTGCCAAAGTCCTCCCATGACTTTTGTTTAGCTAGTTTTACACAGTGTTTAGCATTCTTGCATTTGTCTCTATATTCTCTAAGAGCAAAAGCTGACTTATTTGCCAGGAACTTTTGGTATGCTTTCTTCTTTTCCTTCACTGCCTCTTTAACTTCCTGTGTCCACCAGGGAGTTCTGATTTTTTTATCCTTACAAACAACCTCACCACAGGCCTCTCTGGCAGAATCAATCAATGTTTTCTTCAGAGTTTGCCACTGAATCTCCAAGGTTTGGTTCCTGTTCTCAAACTCTTTCATTTTTTCTTCAATAATCTTTGTGTATTTTAGTCTACAGTTCACATCTGAGAGCTGCTCAACTTTTATTCGCTTTAAAACTTTCTTACATGTTATTCTTTTCAATATGAAATTCAATTTATAAATATTTCTATTTTTCAGATTTGATAAAATGTACATCTATCATGCACATTAATTGTGCAAATTCTCAAGCCACATGAAATTCCATTTAAATTATCATAAACCTTCAACATTTAGTCCAATTTTTTTTTTTTTTAATTATTGCTGTGTTTTAATGTTTGTAGAAAACTGGTGTGAGAAAGGCTGTTCATAGGACAGAGGTGAATGGAATGAAAGAGTAGAGTAAGAAGTTAAGCCCTTTGAAGCAAAAGACTATGAATGGATGTTGAACAGCAGCTGCTGCTTTAGGATTTCACATACTTAGAAGAAAGGTCTGGTTGGAGGATGGAATTTCATCATCTGAAATTCAATCCTCCAACCAGATCTGAATAATGAAGTGTAGCCACTGTTTAACTTTTATACTTTCGTATTTGAGCATTTGTGATTAAATATCATCTATTCTAGTTGCTTTTCAACATCTCGGGTTTTTTATCTCAAGTTTTGATATGTATTCCTGATTGCATTCCTCTTGAATGTTTTCTGCCACCATGATGTCACTGCTTGTTTCATTTAGGTCTAATTACTCCAGACATCAAGAATATCTCCAGTTTTCATGTCACCTTTGTCATCTCTGATTCTTTGTTTACTGCTCTTTCCTCCATTTCTAAGCTTTTTCAATAGCATCCAGAATATTTTGCTGCCTTCCTGATATTTATTTTCTGTGCTCTTACCAGTCTTTCCATTACTTTCATTGAACTGGTTTTACATACTACTATGCTTTCTTCCATTTTTTTCTATTCTCTCAAAGCACATGTGCTGACTCACTTGACAAAACTTTTGATATGCCTTCTTCGTTTCCTGGATTGCCTTTTTTTGTCCACCATGGAGTTCCAATTTTTCTATCCTTGTAAATTTCACCACATGACTCTCTTTGGCTGTATCAGTTGATGTTATCTTCAGAGTTCTGATACTGAATCTTCGAGGTTTGGTTATTGAATTTTTTTTCTTGAATAATATTTGTGTATGTGAGTCTGCTATTCTACTGTGAAAGCTTATCAACTTTAAAAACTTTCTTACACACTTTTCAAAAGGATACAGAACATGCCCCCAAAACTAAATGGTGATCATTTCCTTTTCAAATCCTCTGTATTCTCATGTACTGAATCAGCATGAAGATATTGCTATCAACAATGACATAGTCAGTGAGATTTTTCTTATTTCTTGTGTCTTCTCTCTCCAGGTGAATGTGTGCATATCTTTATTTCAGAAATTTGTGTTCGTAATGACTAGTCCATGTCCTAAACATTAGGCACTTACCATTATTACTAGTTTTGCTCTTTTCTCCAAACTTTCCAAAACATTTTTATATGTCTTGTATTGATTTCCAACTCTGCTGTTTAGATCCCCAACAAGGACCAAGTTTTCCTTTTTCTTTGTGTCTCAACTGTCTTCTCTAATGCTTCAAAAAATTCCTGCAATTCTTCTTTAGTAGAACCTTCTGTGGTTTCACAAATAAGTATCATTGTCCAATTTTCCATTATGATATTTGCTCCTGTCACTCTACTAGATATTATCTGCCATTCGGAAATATTATCACTGTATTTTGTTTGAATGTTATAGCAATTCCTACTTTTCCATGATCATTACTTCCTGAATATAACATCTTGTATTTACTGCTTAGAACAACATGTTTTGTTTTATTTGTTTCAGTCACACTTATTATGTTGATCTGGTACTTATTGAATAATTCTGCTAGTTCCATTTCTTTTCTGTTAATGCTTCATATGTTGATGGTGCCAACCTTGAACTCTGCATGTTGATTTGGAGTTTGTTTGAGTAGCTGACTTTATGCTGCTTGCCTTGGTTCCAAGAAAACGGTGGAGAGAGAGGGTGTTGTTTAACTCAATGAACCTCTAGCTGGTTATTCTTTTGTATCTTATAACATCATTATTTTTGAATATTTTTTAGTCTGTATTGAAGCAGGTAATGACAGTGAAGTTTATAAACTCAAGAAACACTAGTAAAATACACAAACTGTATGCACGTACTAGCATTAATGGAGTTTTGTATGAAGAATGTTGCATTGAAAGCATAAGTATTTTAAACTCCCCCTCTCCTTTTTTTTTTTTACTGTAGTTTAAGTGAATGGTAACAATTTGTACATGAAATATTTTCATTTTTTTTTACCAGATGCTTTATATTAAGAGCCATCTTTTTTTCTTTTTTTTTTTAAATACAAATTACCCTATGATCCTATAATGCAAAGTACATTTTTTCATTTGTGTATATTAGCCTACTTTATTTCAACAGATTCTTTCAAGTCTAGTTTTGACCTTTATTGAGGTCTGCTGAGTGTGATGTGAGATTCATGGAAGTACTGGAGCTAACTCAGTAGCTGTTCATTATTAAATGCACCATTTTGATATTTTAAATCAAGAATGCAACTTCAACTATTGAGAGTTACCTCCACAGGCATTGTTTTCTCTAAGCTGCATAGCCATGTTCCTGATAAAATGCATCCATACACGTTTTCATCATCCTCTGTATATAATCAACAACAAAAAAAAAAAAAAAAAAGTTATGGGAACTCTCTTTCAGAACCAATGGTATTGAAATTAGGATGAAAAATTACCCATAACACTTTCCTCAGTAGATATTCTATTTAAATATACTGTTCTGACAGACAAGAAGTATGTGCAAGTACTAAAAATTTGAATGAGTATACTGATCACAGGTCTGCTTACCACCAACGAGACTTTAATAAATATTAAAACCAGTTTGGGAAGTGACATTTTCATAATATAGGCTGATATGCATGTCCTACAAACATGCTTTGCTTTACTTTGTATTCTTGCATTTTAAACAATACTTTTGGTCCTGAAGAGATACCCAGGATAGCCTTTTATGAAGTTATCTGCTGGTCATTATGTTATGCAAGTAGTTAGTCATAAAGCTTTTGCTGTTCACTTAAGCTAAGTTAAAATATGAATGAAAATGAGTAAAATTTCTTGACCACGTATACCATATATATAAAAAGAATTTTAATTGGGCCTTATAAAGGATCAATGACCTACTTCTTATTATGATTGCCTCCCAAACATCTTAATTTTGAAACATATGATGCTTAATATTTTTGTTTTCATATTTTTAGGTTTAGACTATCATGATATTGATACAGATTCTCTGAACAGTGTGAATTCTTCCTCTCTTCGCCATCCCACTTCTCCTTCGCAACTGCCGTCAGGTAGTATTGGAAGCCTGGGACTTCTTCCTGGTGCTCGAAATAAAGGAACAGGTCCACCTAGTGATGGTGCATCAGATACAGCTTCTACTACTTCATCAGCTTTCATTGCAGAGTACACAGGTCCCAAGTTATTTGTAAAACCAACTGCAAAATCTAATAGAGGCATAATAACAAATGCTGTTAGTACTGTACTAGCTGGTGCAGTGAATGCAATAACAAAAAAGAAAGTTCTAGAAGTAAGTTTTGGTTATTATTTATTTATTTATTTTGGAAAGAAAAATTTTGAATAATTATTTATGTATATGAATATTATTTATACTTATAGTTTATTTAAATTTGCAGTACAGTAATTGATTATAAGTCAAGTCTCATTATAGGTCCTTCTATTCAGAGTATTGGAGATACTTGCATCGTGGAATGTTTGAAAATAAAAACAGCATGAAAGAATGTCATACTACTTTATTTTCAAACTTGAACTTTGTAAGGAGTCGGGGTTTGAAATTTATGAGTTTTAAACTATTGTCTCGTGTTATTTTTTTTTGTTCCATAAAGTTTATTAAGTGCTCTTCAGTTTCTAAAGGCCCAAGTTATATAAAGATGCATTGATCATAACCATTTTGTACATCACTTTGTTTTTATTTAACATTTATGTCATGAAAAACACATCAAGTAAAATTAAATTGATTTAAGTTTTAATGTTAAAATGCAAAATTCATTGCTTGCTTCGATGTAAACATCCCTAATAATTGAGTAATTGTCATATCTGTTTTGTTTTTTTTCTCATCTGTTATCCTTCATTCTTTCTATGATTTTTCTATATGAATTTTTCTGTTCTTTTTTTTTTTTTTGTTGTTGTTATTGGATTTATTTTTACAGTTTTTTCTGATACGTATGTTACTGTTGTTTTCTGGGTTCCTTCTTCCCTCCCCCACTGGTCTTATCTTTACTTTTATTTGTCTTATTTCATAGATTCTGCACATATTTCCACTTCATACGTGTGTAGAGGCTTAAGTGCTGTGAGGACATCATGTTGGAGGCTTAATGGATTTTTTACAACACTCAAAAAGAATTAAAATAGAATTTAATACTTCCTATATTTCGTCCTAGTCACTAGGACATCTACAGGGATTACAAAAACAATTAATGTAACATGCACACAAAAACTTACAATACTAAGCCCAACCACGTGAGTGACACTAAAGTCCTATCTAGGTATAGCGCCCTCTATGGGCAGTAGTAGGTGGCCTGGAATGTAAGGTGGGTTAAGTTGTTTTTTTTTTGTGTCACCCACGTGGTTGGGCTTAGTATTGTTTGTTATTTGTGTATATGTTACATTAATTGTTTTTGTAATCCCCGTAGATGTCCTAGTGACTAGGATGAAATATAGGAAGTATTAAATCCCACCTTACATTCCAGGCCACCTACTACTGCCCATAGAGGACACTCTACCTAGATAGGACTTTAGTGTCACCCACATGGTTGGGCTTAGTATTGTTTGTTATTTGTGTATATGTTACATTAATTGTTTTTGTAATCCCGTAGATGTCCTAGTGACTAGGACGAAATATAGGAAGTATTAAATTCTATTTTAATTCTTTTTGAGTGTTGTAAAAAATCCATTAAGCCTCCAACATGATTTCCACTTCAGATGTTACCTCCAGTCTGACAGCTTTATAGATCCTTTCCACCTAAACAAACAAACAACACAAACACATAATTCACAATTGAGATT
Source organism: Typopeltis vanoorti (assembly GCF_054136105.1). Classification (NCBI taxonomy): domain Eukaryota; kingdom Metazoa; phylum Arthropoda; class Arachnida; order Uropygi; family Thelyphonidae; genus Typopeltis; species Typopeltis vanoorti. Next base: position 82,368,317 of record NC_143565.1, read on the forward strand.
GATTGAAAGTCATAACACACTTCTCTGGATTAGAGATAAGTTGATGGAAGTTTTTTCACTTGACTATGGTACCAGTTATATATTTGGTTTAATCCTTTATCCAAGTGTAAGCAAACAAAGTTTGTGCCTGAAGTATTTTTAGGATTGAGGCAACTCATGTAAAGGTGGTATAACTTCTCATCACTTGCCTTAGTATCCCATAATGCAAAACACATCTCCTTATGGACATATATAATGCTACGCATTTTTTTGCTTACACTTGGATAAAGGATTAAACCAAATATATAATTGGTAGCATAACCAAGTGAAAAAACTTACATCAACTTATCTCTAATCCAGAGAATTCTAATAATAAGGTGTGACACCTTTTGGCAACTTGTATATGGAAATATGACTTCTCCATTACTTCCACCTTACTATCATCACCTCTTTTGGCTCCCACTGATGAGACCTCAATAAAGGTCGAAACCAGTCATGAAGGGTCACTACCCAGTCAGACTGGGTAGTGACCCTTCCCTTAATGCATAGCATTATACATGTCTGCAAGCAGATGTGCTTTGCATTATGGGATACTAAGGCAAGTGATGAGAAGCTATACCACCTTTGCCACGAATTGCCCTGAAAATACTTCAGCACAAACTTTCTTTGCTTACACTTGGATAAAGGATTAAACCAAATATAAAATTGGCAGAGCACACTTCCTTTTCTAGATACACTTGTTACACATCTTCCTTCTGGCAGTCTTTCCTTCACTGTTTACTGGACGCCTACACATACACATAAACTCCTACCACCACTCAACACAAAAACCATGTGTCATTAACACACTAAAAAACAGGACTTTGAAGATTTGCTCCAGCAAACAAGCACTTAAAGATGAATTAAAAGTTATCAGCAATATCTTCCTGAAAAATGGCTACAGCCAAAACACTATCAACAAAATTCTTCACAAGACCTCACTTAAAAATAAAAATAAACTATATTACAATGAAACTGTAACCATTCCATATATTAAAGGGACGTCAGATAAAATAAACAGAATACTACAGAAATACAACCTTAATTTCCTTTAAACCTCCTGCAAAATTTAAGAACTTAGCACACTTAAAATTAACACACTAAACAATAGGACTTTGAAGATCTGCTCCAGTGAACAAGCACTTAAAGATGAATTAAAAGTTATCAGCAATGCTGTTGTTATGGTCCATTGAGTTGTTTTCAACTCCTGGTGATTCTATGAACATACACTCTCCATTCAGATCTGTCCCTGGCCATATCTTTCAGAATTTCCATTTGTATTCCAGTTGCTTCTTTAACTTCCACCCATCTAATTCTTGGTCCTCCTGTTCCTGCTTCCATCAACTTTAGTAAGCAGCATCATCTTCTCCAGACTGTCATTTGCTTGCATGATATGTCCAAAATATTACAATTTTTGCTTGATGAAAAAAGGACAAAGACTATGGAAGTAGGCAGAAACATTGATGAAAATTTCAACTGCATTCTGAATGGAGAACCTGTAGAGCATCGTTTCTCAAACTGTGGTAAATGTGCTACTAATGGTACATTATGTTATTTTTGGTGGTACAATTTTTACACAAAATATTTAAATAAATGTTCAGAAAAATGTATTTTATATTGTAATGATTAGATTGTTCCAAGAATTTAGCTTGTCGAATTGAATAAAACGAACAAAGAAATTTTATTGCAGTTTTATGTGAATTTTCAGTTGCGAAGTCTCATTAGCGTGTCATAAGCATGTCACTAGCACTTCTAGTTTTAATCCTGAATCTCACGAAGCATTTAGAAAACGAAATGCTACTGCTACAAGAAAGTATAATGAAAATTATTTGGAATATGGATTTTTTTTTGAAACGAGGATGAAAACGACCCCAGGCCCCAGTGCGTTATTTGTTACGAGCAATTTTCGAATCAGTCGATGAAACCATTGCTTCTGCTACAGCATTTTCAAAACAAACATGACTGTTTAAAAGGTAACCCTCTTGACTTTTTTAAAAGAAAATGAACTGAAATGAAAACTAACAAACGTTCACTTCATTCTTTTACTACAATTAATGAACGAGCAGAGGAAGCATCATATTTGGTTAGTTTGAGAATTGCTCAAACTGCAAAACCACACACTATTGGAGAAACTTTAATATTACCTGCAGCCAAAGATGTGATGTCTATTCTTGGCCCTACAGCAGCAGCTAAGTTGAATGTTGTTTCTTTGTCAGATAACACTGTTTCGCGACAAATTAATGAAATGGCAGCTCAAGTAAAACAAACACTAATCGAAAATATAAAGCAAAGCAAATATTTTGCAATTCAGTTCGATGAAAGTACAGACGTAAACAACTTTGCACAGTTGATGGCTTATATTCGATATGAAAGAGAAACAAGTCATAGATGAAGAATTTTTATTTTGCGAGCCTCTTCCAAATCATATCACAGCAGATGAGATTTTTAAGAAAATTAATGAGTTTATCACTGGTCATGAAATAAATTGGAAAAAATGTGTAGGAGTGTGTGTGTGTGTGTGTGTGTGCTGATGGTGCACGTTCAATAACAGGTTGTTGTGGTGGTGTTTTCGCCAAAATTAAAGAAGTTGCACCAGATGCCAAGTTTACACATTGCAGCATACATTGTGAAGCACTAGCTACCAAAGCAATGCCCACAGAACTAAAGACTGTTTTAGATCAATCTGTGAAGGTAGTGAATTTTATTAAATGTCGGGCCCTAAATTCACGACTGTTTACAATTTTGTGTGCAATGACATGGGCAGTAACCACAATAAACTCCTTTTACACACATAAGTGTGGTGGTTGTCAAGGGGAAAAGTTTTAACTCGACTCTTTGAATTACATTCAGAGGTCCAAATATTTCTGTCAGAATTCAAATTTGAACTCTGCCATTGTTTTACTGATGAACTCTGGCTATCACGTTTAGCGTATTTGGCCGATATTTTTGGAAAACTGAACGAACTGAATTCTAGTTTACAAGGTTCTACAAGGTTCCAATATAACTGTCTTTATTGTACATGACAAAATAAATGCAGCTGTGAAAAAACTAGAATACATAATTAAGGACGTGAAAAGGAAGAAAATTGTTATATTACCAACATTAGAAGAGTATCTCCAGGAAAATGATCTGTCTAAATGAACAACTAATTGAAGATATAGAAAAACACTGCATAGAATTTGTTAATAATTTTCATTCCTACTTTTCTGAAAAATTTAGAAAATGAAAGTTGGATAAGAGATCTGTTTTCTTTTTCGGATACTGTGCTAGATAATTGTTCAATTCAAGAAAGAGATCAACTCATAGATATTTCATTTGACAGAAATCTCATGAATGAGTTCAAAAAAGATAAATTATGCAATTTTTGGTTAAAAAGAAGAGGTGAATATAAGTATATTTCCAACAAAGCAATAAAATTTTTAATGCCTTTCAACACATCATATCTTTGCGAATCTGGGTTTTCAGCCATGCTATTAATTAAAAATAAATATAGGACACGGTTGTAACTTGAACCTGACTTACGTTTGAAATTAATGAAGATAAAGCCTGACATATTGAAATTGGTTACAATGAAACAGGCTCATCCGTCGCATTAATCCTTGCCAATAATAAATCTTCTTAATATTTGCTCATGTATTTACTATATTTCACCCACCATTTACTATATTTCATTATAATGTAAACATTTCATTTACGAATATAAATGAATAATATAAATTTAACACTCCATTTGGGATGTATTGATTTTTAATCGGGAAATGCTTTTATTGTGGTACATATATTTATTCGTATTTATGTGGTACAAAATTTAAAAAGTTCGAGAACCCCTGCTATAAAGCAAGTAAAACCTTTCTATTTAGCTATTTTATATAAGCTATTTAGGCACAATTTTTACTGAAGATGGAAAAGTAAATATGGAAATAGAGACAACAGAATTAACAAAAGCTGGTATGGTAGGAAGTCAATATATGTATATGAATTAAGAGAGAAATTTGTCGAAACACTAAACCAGCTATATACAAGACTGTGCTTAAACCAATTTTCATTGATCTGAGAGCTGAGTTAGAAATAAAACACTTAAAGACTGGAGAGTACAAATCGAAAACTATAAAAAAAGATTAAAGGATAGATAGCATTATCATATCAAAAATGAGGATCTTAGAAAAGAACTTGACATTATTGGCATTCAGGAATGTGTGAGCAGAGCTAATCTTGTATGGTATGGCCATTTGAACTGAATTGAAGAGGAAAGGTTGGCATACCAACCATTCTTTTCCAGGATAGCAGAAAAAAAGCCCAGTGGATGACCTAAGTAGATTGATACAGTAAAAAATGCCTTAGAAGACAGAAATATAAGATCTGATGATATTACAGTCTTAACAGATAACAGATTAAGTTCTTGCACTGTCCTTGGAGGTGTCACATGGTAATAATAATTACCATGAAGAGAAATTGTCAATAGGAAATCAGTAATGATGTAACTTTTTCATGGGGTACTATCATATCCTATGCACCCTTGAGGATACATATCAGGAATATCATGATGAAGTAGAGCAGAAGAGACATGGCTAAATTGATAAATTGGCCCTGAAGTTAATAAAACTAAAGCTGTAGATTGCTTCAAAACTGAGTCTGGAAATAGATTCTCTGACAGTGGATACAAGATGTTGAATTATTCTTTACTTTTCTCTGATTGCATATGAGTTAAGTATGCACACTACTATTTTTTTTTTTTCCCATAGAATAATTTTGCTAATTTCATACTTAGAATGACTCCAGACACTAAAGTTTTTTGTGTTAGAATCAGGCTTGAAGAAACCTTGTATAATCTGCATTTTGTAGTGGAAGAACTACTTATAGGAATATTACATAACTATATTTTTTCTATTTTCATTCCATTTAATAATTTAAAAGCAAGAATTTGTCTCCCAATTTTTTTTAAGATACAAAAGAGTGGTGAATAAGTAGAAGTTCATTATTTTGTACAGTTCATTATAAACAGCATTTCTCATGCATTTTAATAATAAAATTGTGAAAAGTGTATACTTTGTGACACTTCAGATATATTGGCCAGGGAATAGTGCAATTATCTTCAAGCCTATATAATCTGAACTTCACTATTAAGTGTGGCAAAGCTGTAATTTCTTTCCGGTTATGTTTATTACCCATCCAAATGGCCACATGGATAAAATATAACAAAAAAATAAATATTATTATTATTATCTAAGATCCCCCCCCCCCCCCCCAGAGAGTCAAGGACTTATCGAGAGAGGCTATAAATCACCCACACCAACTATCATACCTTCCCTTAAACTCATTCACACTAGATGCACTCATTACCCTAAGGACAAATTATTCCACTCACTCAACTGCTCTCTAGGAGAATAACCTAGCTCTTACCCCTTTCTTGGCTGCAAATAAATTTCACTTCCATGGATGCCCCCAATTGATTTAGCCGACCAAATTGTATTCCTATTGGTTAAGCCAAAATAAAAAAAAATGATGGTACAACATGACAGAATTTCATATCAGCTGGGGCGTCGCCTGATTAAACAAGGCCCCCCCCCCCGTTGTTTTCGCCAGGGAACCAGGGCGAACAACAAAAAGTCAGCTACTGGAACAAATCTGAAAACACACCCCAACTCAACATCACCAGAGTTAAAGATCAGTACTGTCAACATAAGAAGCCTGAATGACAAAGAAATGGAGCTAGATGAGGAATTAGATAAGTACCAGATCGACATAATAGGGGTTACTGAAAAAAAAAAAAAAGACAAAAACTGGTGAGATCTTCCTGAGCAATAAATACAAAATGTTATATTCAGGCAATGACAATCAAGGAAAAGAAGGAGTAGCTATAGTATACAACACAAAATACAAGGCTAATCTTCTTGAATGGTAGTCGGTCTCAACTAGAGTAATGTGGGCAAATATAAGAATGGGGAACTGGACAATGAGACTTATTTGTGCCTATGGTCCCACAGAAGGTTCTACTAAGGTAGAAGTGGAGGAATTTTTTGATGCTTTAGAAAAAGCAACTGTGACAATGAAAAAGGAAAAGTTGGTCCTTGTTGGGGATCTAAATAGCAATGTGCACAAATTCACATGCAAAGAAGAGGCAAGGAATAAAAAAAGTCTCATTGACTATGTTATTGTTAATAGTGATATTTTCTCCCTGGTGCAGGACACCAGAGTGTACAGAGGATTTGAAATTGGAAGTGATCACTATTTATTCTTGAGCAGGACAAAATTGAATTTCATATTGAAAAGAATAACATGTAAGAACGTTTTAACATGAATAAAAGTTGAGCAGCTCTCAGATGTGAACTGTAGACTGAAATACACAAAGATTATTGAAGAAAAAATGAAAGTGTTTGTGAACAGGAATCAAACCTTGGAGATTCATTTGCAAGCCTTGAAGAAAGCCCTGAATGATTCAGCTAGAGAGGCATGTGGTGAAGTTGTCTGCAAGGATAGAAAAATTGGAACTCGATGGTGCACACAGGAAGTTAAAGAGGCAGTGAAGGAAAAGAAGAAATCATATCAAAAGTTCCTGGCAAATGAGTCAGCTTGTGCTCTTAGAGAATACAGAGACAAATGCAAGAATGCAAAACACTGTGTAAAACCAGCTAAACAATAGTCATGGGAGGACTTTGGCAAGAATATAGAAAATAAATATCAAGAAGGTGGCAAAATATTCTGGAGGTTGTTTAAGAAGCTTACAAATGGAAGAAAGATTGCTGTAAAAGGAGTTAGAGATGATAAAAGTGGCATGAAAATGGGAGAAAAAGATATCTTTGAAGTATGGAGTAATTACTTTGAAAACTGCTAAATGAAATAAGCAGTGATGACAGCACAGTGGTAAAATACACTGACCAGGCATGCAGTCAGGAATATTTATCTATACTTGAAGTAGAAAAAGCCATCAAAGGCTTGAAATGTGGAAAGGCAGCAGGAGTAGATGATATTCGACCAGAAATGCTGACGTATGGTGGTATAAGAGTCTTACAGTGGCTGCACTGCATAGTTCAGAAAGTCTGGACAGAGGGACGAATTCCTGATGATTATAGTAGAGCTCATAGTACCCGTATATAAAAAGGGAAATAAAACTGAATGTAAGAATTACAGAGGTATTTTCCTACTGAGTGTTCCTGGCAAGATCTATGCAAGTACACTTGAGAAACAGTTGAGAATAATTGTGGAAGAAAAGCTTGGTGAAGAACAAGCTGGATTCAGGCCAAATAGAGGCTGTCAGGATCAGATCTTCACTTTACGACAAATAGTAGAGAAAGCACGGGAATATAACAAAGATCTGTATTTAAGTTTTGTCAATTTGGAAAAGGCATATGACAAGGTGCCAAGAGAGAAGCTATTCAATACGCTACAGTTATATGGTGTCAATGGGGCATTATATCAAGCAATACTTAGTCTTTATTTGAGTTGTAAGTCGGCAGTTAGAATTGAAGGAAGTGCAGGAAGATGGTTGAATGTTAAATCTGGTGTGAAACAAGGATGTACATTATCCCCTCTGTTATTCATTATCTATATGGATCACATTATGAAGGAAAGTGGTATTAAACATGATATTAAAATTGGTGACGTTAATGTCAGCTCTTTGCTTTATGCAGATGATGTTATACTTCTAAATAAATCCGCTACAAGTCAGCAATAAAAAGACAAAGTCAATGAATATAGGCAGAATCATTGAAAATGTCAACTGTGTTGTGAATGGAGAACCTGTGGAACAAGTAAAACATTTCAGCTACTTAGGCATGATTTTTACTGAAAATGGTAAATTAAATATAGAAATAGACAACAGAATCAGCAAAGCTGGTATGGTAGGAAGTCAATTGAATAAATTCATATGATATAAGAGAGAAATTAGCCAAAACACCAAATTAGCTGTATACAAGACAGTGTTCAAACCAGTTTTAACTTATGGATCTGAGAGCTGGGTTAGAAGTAAAACACTTGACCAAAGACTAGAGACTGCAGATATGAGAGTCCTGAGAAAGATTATAGGCGTGAACAAATGGCATCAATGGCAATATCATATTAAAAACGAAGATATTAGGAAAGACATTGACATTGTCAGCATCCAGGAATGCGTTAGCAGAGCTAATCTTGGGTGGTATGGTCACTTAAACAGAATGGACGAAGAAAGATTAGCAAAACAAGTTTTCTCTGCCAGGTTGCAGCAAAACGACCCAGAGGAAGACCAAGATATAGTTGGATTGATATGGTACAAAGTGCTTTAGACGATAGAAATATAAGATCTGATAATGTTGGAGTGTTCACAAGTAACAGACTGATTTGGAGGAAAATTGTAGATAGGAAGTTAGTAATGATGTAATTTTTTCATGTAGTACTATCATATCCTGTACACCCCTTGAGGATACATGGCAGGAATTTGATGATGATTATAGCTTCGAGGGAGCAATCTGGCTTCATTCTGTCTATCACTGATTTATTGGTTTGCTTTGCAGTCCATGGTATTCTTAGTAAGTGTCTCCAAACCCATAATTCAAAAGCATCTGTCGTCCTTCTTTCACTCTTTCTCAGGGTCCAACTTTCATATCCATACAGTTCCACAGGGAATACCATTGCTTTCATTATTCTGATTTTTGTTGTGAGGCTGATATCTTTATTTTTAAAGATCTTGCTTAAATTTGTTAATTGCTTTCCTTCCAAGTAATAATCTTCTAACTTCTTCAGTACAATACCCATCTTTATCAATTCAGGATTCTTGGAGCACAAAATTGTTAACTACTTCCATTTTCTCCCCATCTACTTCAAAATCATATTGCATTAACTTTTGTCTTTTTGAACATAATTTAATTTGACAAAATCATACCAACCTGGTGTGACCATCAACGACGTAAGTGAGTCTATTAAAGAACAAAAGGAAAGGGTGAAAGAAATGATAGTGGTGGCAGGTACAAATGATTTGAAAGGAGATAAAATGGAAATGATAGAGGACCTGAATGAATTGTTTGTGGTAGCAAAAGAAAAGAGTAAGGGAGTTAGGATGATTAGTATTTTGCCACGGTACGACAGTGAAGTGTTTAGAAGGAACCTATAATTGCAAATGACTTTATGTGTAGGTTATGCATGACGAGTGGTGTGGAATTTGTGGACGTGTGGAGTGAGTTCGATGGGCGAAAGGATCTATATAAGATGGATTGATTGCATTTGAATGGATTCAGTGTAAGGAGACTTGAAAAAGTGTTGTTGAATGAAATGGATGTGCAGAATCATGGAAACTAGATTTATTCCCGGGGGGGGGGTAGATATGCAGACCTTAGGGAGGCAGTTGAGTGTATGAATGAGTATAATATGCCCTAGCGATTAATGACAACAAATCAAAATGGGATAGTTAGTATAAGGCATCAAGGTAGGGATGGGGCTAATGGGGGTTCTGCAATTCATGTACACTAATGCTAAGAGTATTAGGAACAAGAAGGAAGAATTTTTGGCCTTGGTTGGCACTTCCAGACCACAGGTTATTGGCATTAGCGAAACATGGCTGACTGTAAATGATATAGCTAGTGGGATTGAATGTGATGGGTATAGTTTGTTCAGGAATGACAGGGGGAATAAAATGGGGGGAGGAGTATTGTTGATGATAGCTGATGATATGCAGCCAAGGAGAATAGAAGTTGAATTACAGGATAGAGAAAAGAGCACATTTGCGGCCATTTGGTGTGAAATTGTGGCTAGCAGAACAAAATATACAATTGGGTGCTTCTATAGATCAGGTGATGGAAAAGATGGTGGAGATAGTATGCACAAGCAAATAGAAGAAATGAGTGGAAGGAGGATAATTATTATGGGAGATTTCTACTATGGTAGCATTGATTGGAGTGAGGAGAGGACACGTGGGAGGAGTGAATTGGATTTTATGCAGTTATTATGGGATAACTATCTGCGACAGCATGTAATGGAAAATACTTGGGGTCAGAGAGTGCTTGACCTAGTAATTGCATCTGAGGATTTGGCTGTAACTAATATGACCACATTGCCACCAATTGGTGAGAGTGATCATATGGTCTTGACTTGGGAGGTGGCTAAAGGTGTGGAATTATCAGGCTGGTAAGTATGACAAGCTTAGGAGTTTGATTGGTTCAGTGCCATGGCATGTGCAACTGCAAGGGTTAGACGTTGATAGTGCATGGGAGGTGGTGAAGAAGTGTTTGCATGAAGCAATGGCTGACTGTATACCAAGAGTCCGAATAATAAATCAAGTAGGGGTTAAATGGATGAATAACACCATTAAGCTTGAGCTGCAAAAAAAGAAACAACTATGGAGTGAATTTAAGGAGAAAGGTGACCGGCAGGCACATGAACGGATGATTAGAAAGCGGATGGTAAGAAAAGCAAAAAAGGATTACGAAAGAACGTCAGCCATGCAGGCTAAAGAGAATCCTAAACAGTTTTTTCGATATGTTGCAAGTAAAAGAAAAAATGTACATGGCAGAATGATTTTAAAGAATGCCGATGGTAGGGAGGTAACTGAATCAGTTGATATAGTTTAGTTACTGAGCGAGCACTTTGCAAGAATATATCATCCAGGTGGTGACGTTGCAGAAATGAATGAACCAATAGATTATACGGGAATTGTGGTGAATGAAGTGGAGGTGAGTAGTCTATTGCAAAACTTCAATGTCAATACATCTGTGGGATTGGATGGTATACCAGCTCGTGTCGCACGTGAAGCGGCTAAAGAATTGTCAGTACCCTTGACCATTTTGTTTAATTTGAGTCTGGTCTGGGTTAGTCCCGAGTGAATGGAAGGAGGGGAAAATAGTTCCACTGCATAAAGGAGGTTCCAAGACTGCCTTTGCAAATTACTGACCGATTAGCATATCAGGAATCATTGTCAAGGTCTTAGAGAAATTAGTTAGGAAAAGAATACAGGATTGAATAGATGAAAATGGGCTATTGTATGGGGGACAACATGGTTTTGTGAAGGGTAGATCATGCCTCAGGCTCACGTTTTATAACACAGTAATGGCTGAACTGGATAAAGGTAATGGGTTTACAGTGATTCTACTGGACCTTGCCAAGGCCTTTGACAGGATACCACATGGAACTCTAATCAGTAAACTGGAGCAGATAGGGATCGATATAGGGTTGGTGAGATGGATAGGAGGTGGTTGATGGAGAGATACCAGAGAGTGGTTTATTCAGGAGTTGAGTCCAAAAGACGGCTTGTGACTAGTGGTGTGCCGCAGGGTTCTGTTCTTGGACCACTACTTTTCAATTTGTTCATCAATGATATAGGAAAGGATATGAGAGGAAGTGTTCACTTGTTTGCTGATGTTGCAAAGTTGGGTAGAGCAATTGTGAGTGCACAGGATGTCAAAATTTTGCAGGATGATTTGGATAGTTTGGATGACTGGCAAGGGAAAAATGGATGTCAATTTAATGTGGCAAAGTGTAAGGTTATGCATTTTGGGGTTAAAAGATTAACAGCAGTATATCACATTGGTGGAACTGTATTCCAGGAGATTGATGAGGCCAGAGATTTGGGGGTGTTGGTGGATAGGGAATTGAAGTTTAGGGGGCACATTGCAAAAGTGGCTAATTCAGCTCATCAAATCACATGGCTTCTGAAAAATACTTTAACAAGCAGAGCCAAACAAGCTATTGTTCCTCTGTATCGAGACTTGATAAGACCCCCATCTAGGATATGGGCGCCAGGGTTTCTTCTTGATGGGGAGGAAGTGGAGAGGATCTAGATACGAATGACCAAGATGATAGCAGGTCTGTGGAATGAACCTTATGAGAACAGGTTGAAGATTTGTGGGTTGCAATAATTGGTCGATAGGCGGAAAAGGGGTGATATGATTGAGACATTCAAATTACTGAAGGGTTTTTATAAGATTAATCCAGAAGATATTTTTGATAACAGGACTGGTGGTGGGAGGACTAGGGGCCATACGTGGAAGCTGGGCAAGAACGTGGTTAGCAGGGGTGTTAGAGCTAGGTTTTTTACTTTCAGAGTGGTGAATGAGTGGAATAAGCTGCCAGAGTCTGTTGTGGATGCTATGACCGTGCATGAGTTCAAGGTGAGGTATGATAGATACTGTGTGAATGTCGAATAGTTGTTCTTGACATGATGTTAGGGCCTCCCTTGATTAGTCTGTTGACTCCTTGGAGTTGCCCGTAATAATAATGATTTTGAAGTAGATGATTTTAAGGCCATATTTAGCACTTTCTGCTTTAACTTTCATAATAAGTTCCTCCAAATATTCTTTGTATTCTGCTAGCAAGGTGGTATCATCTGCATACCTCAAATTATTAATATTTCTTCCACCAATTTTAATTTCAACTGAAGACTCCTCCAGTCCTGCCATTCTTAAAATGTATTTGCTGTGCAAGTTAAACAGGTATGGAGATAAAATACATCCTTAGTATAATAAGTTTTAAAATAAAATATTCAGTTTTTCCAAGATATGTTTGGGCAGTAGCTTCTTGTTCATAATAAAGATTCCTCAGAAGGATAATGAAATGCTCTTACTCCCATTGTTCTTAACACATTCCACAGTTTCACATGATCTACACAGTCAAAAATCTTACTATAGTCGAGGAAACAAAGTTAGGCATACTTTTGATATTCCTCTGCTCTTTCTATTATCCATCTCACATTGGCGATCTGATCTCTTGTTCCTCTTCCTTTTTGAAATCCTGCCTGTTCATCTGGCATTTCTCTCTTCATGAATAGTTCCAGTCCTTTCTGAATGATCTTAAGTAACACTTTACTTGCATGAGAAATCAGTGCTATAGTTCTGTAATTTATGCACTCTCTTGCATCGCCTTTCTTCAATAAAGATTTATAATCAGATTTTTTTTCATTCCCTAGGCCAGGGCTGTCCAAAACACTGCCCCTCGGACTGCATGCGGCCCGCCTTTATCTTTATCATTTCAGGATTCTAGGAGCACAAAATTGTTAACTACTTCCATTTTCTCCCCATCTACTTCAAAATCATTACGTTCACATGTTGCATTAACTTTTGTCTTTTTGAACATAATGATTTTGAAGTAGATGATTTTAAGGCCATATTTAGCACTTTCTGCATATTAGATATTTTAATTCTATCAATAATCTCGATGTTGATAATTCTATTTGGTGTTTTTACATCCCTATATACCTACGTGTTTTTCAAATATTAGATGTGTCAAAGTCACATTCTTACACTGTTTTGTTCCAACGTGCATGCTCCAGGTGCTCAAGGGGAACATGAGTTCGCGATTAGTGCACAATTAGTGTTGTTCGTTCGTTCAGCTTTCGAGGTTGTGTCACTGCTACTCACCAAATTACTAGATACGCATTGTGATGTGCCCTCGGATGAATTTTTTTTCTAATCCTGCCCTCAAGATTACCTAAGGTTGGATAGCCCTGACCTAGGCCATGTAATTGTGATCCAAATCACAGACATAGAGCTGTTAAAATTTTAACTGCCTCTTCTTTCAGGGCTTTGAGCAGCTCAATAGGTATTCCATTCCCTCTGGTGCTTTCTTACTGGATAGCTGTTGCAGTGCCTACCTCGCTTCATTCTCCAGTGGTTCTAGCTCCTGTGTATAATCCTGCTCTTCAAATTTTTCGATAATTTTGGAGTCATTTCTCTAAAAGGCTTCTGTATACTCTTTCCATCATTCTTTGATGTCTGCAGCTTCTGTAAGATATCCTTTGTGGTTACTTTTCAATATTGTCACCTTGGTGCTGAACTTCCCTGTCAGTTTCATGACCTTTTTGAAAAGATCTCTTGTTTTTCCTTTCTTGTTTTGGTCTTCTATTTGTTGGCATTCCTGGTTAAAGTATTTTTCCTTGTCTTTTCTGGCTTGTCATTGCAACTCTGCATTCAAATGCTGTACTTCCTGCAAATTTCCTGTGGCCTTCATTTTCCTCCTTTCCTGAGCAGTTTTGATGGCATCTTCTGACAGCCATTTAGACTTCTTCTTACAAACTGTTGGAATATTCTTCTTTGCTTCTGATTTAATGATATCTTTAATCTCTTCCCATAGTTCATCCGGTTCTCTTTCACACAAATTGAGCATGTTGAATCTGTTCTGTATACTAATATTGTATTCAGTCGGTATGTTTCCAAGATCATGTCTGATTGACGTTTGTGTTGTTTTTGATTTCCGTAATTTAACACATATCGTTGTCACTAATAATTCAAGGTCTGGTCCACAGTTTGCACCTGGAAAAGTCTTGCCAGACTGAATTGCACTTCTCCATCTTCTTTGTCCAAGTATATAGTCAATTTGATTTCTGTATTGTCCATCAGGTGATATCCATGTGTACAATCTCTGTTTGTGTTGTTTAAAGCAGATGTTAGCAACAAACAAGGAATTCTCTGCACAAAACTCAACTAGTCTTTTCTCTGCAATGTTACGAATACTTAATCCAAAATGACCTGTTATTCCTTGTTCCTTGGTTTCTCCCACTTTCATTCCAATCTCTGATAAATAGCCATAAATCTCACTTGGGTGTTGCATCTATTACTTCTTGTAACTTGCCATAAAATCTTCTATGTCTTCTTCTGGTGCCTCAATAGGTATACCATCCCCTCTTGGTGCTTTCTTACTGGATAGCTGTTGCAGTGGCCACCTCACTTCACTCTCCAGCAGTACTGGCTCCATTTAGACTTCTAAATAGGGCCAGTACTACTGGAGAAACCAAGTACTATTCTGCATAAACCTCTATGATGGTCATATTCATTGAATGTCCACTGACTTGAGAGAAATGATTCTGTCACTTACTGGATTATAGCCTAATACATACCTGGCCATCTTTTTCCTGAGTAATACACCATATAGTCCCCTTACTGAAAATGGTCCATTCCCGTCCATCTAAGTTCACTTATTCCCAATATATCCAGCTTTTTACACTCCATTTCCATCTTTATGATTTCCAGCTTACCTTGGTTCATACTTCTAACATTCCAAGTTCCAATGTTGTGGGTTCTTGTGAAACAGGGAGCCTCCCTTTTCCAACCAGCAACATCTGTGACCAAGCTTCCTTCTGGGTTTGACCTGGACACTTTATAACAACTGGTTCTACTTGTGAAAGCCCTTTGTTCTTCCCCAGTTGCATGTTGGATTCCTTCAGGCCTTGGGAGTCTCACCATCCAGCACCATATCGTATTTTCTCATTTTTGGTATGTTCTTGGCAAGGTACAGAGGTGATTTGCCATTGCCTTCCTCTGTAATATTGGCAATACCTTCCTGAAGAATGGCTAGCCAAAACACTATCAACAAAATTCTTCACAAGACCTCACTTAAAATCAAAAATAAACTAGATTACAATGAAACTGTAACCATTCCATACATTAAAGGTGATTTATCAATTAAAATAAACAGAATACTACAGAAATACAACTTAATGCCACTTTTAAACCTCCTTCAAAAATTAAAGAACTTATTCAACTCATACAAAGATCCACTTCCTCCTCTGGCCCAACCTAGAGTATACTGTATTCACTGCACCTGTAATTTGCCCTATATAGGGGAAACAGGACATACAATGCCTATCTGAAAAAAAGAACATAAACGGCACATTAAATTTAATAACTATGGTAAATCCAGCCTTTCTGATCATGTCCTGAATACTCTACATAGAATTGACTGGAAAAGCACCTGTTATTTACATCATACTAAAATGTGGTATGAACGTAAATATAAGGAGGCCTGTGAAATTCTTATCGACCACCCTAATCTTAACAGTAATAATGGTCTAAAAATTTCAAGAATATGGAAGGCACATATTCTACCCACATAACCTTTTCATCCAAGACTTAATTATAAATAATACTGTAAGTAATCCAGGATCTTTGCTGTAATAAAACTATATGAATTTATATAAATCAAGTGGATATTAAATCTAGCATTATTTCAAAACCGAATGTAGAAACTATGAAAGTTTCGTAAAAAAAAAGTTGACCAGAGAGAGCTTACAGGAATACACTCGCCGGGATTCATGAGTTGCCCCACATGAGTGGGTTATAAATATAAAGGAATGGGCCATTTTCAGTGAGGATATGAGACCAGTTGTAAGAATGGAATTGCCCCGTCATGAGTTTGTTCTCTGATAATGTTATAAATAGTATATAGCTTTGATGTATTTTTTTTTTTTTTTTTTATCAATTCATTGTCTCTTTGGCATACTGTTTGAAATGCAATATAGGTTGTCTCTGTTTATATATATGTGTGTATACTCCAGAAGATGACCTTAATGTGAAGGTCAAAACATCAGGAAATCATCATCATCAAATTCCTGCCATGTATCCTCAAGGGGTGTACAGGATATGATAGTACTACATGAAAAATTTACATCATTGCTAACTTCCTATCTACAATTTTCCTCCAAATCAGTCTGTTACTTGTCAAGACTCCAACATTATCAGATCTTATATTTCTATCGTCTAAAGTACTTTGTACCATATCAATCCACCTATATCCTGGTCTTCCTCTGGGTCGTTTTCCTGCCAACCTGGCAGAGAACACTTGTTTTGCTAATCTTTCCTCTCCCATTCTGTTTAAGTGACCATACCACCTGAGATTAGCTCTGCTAACACATTCCTGGATGCTGACAATGTCAAGTTCTTTCCTAATATCCTCGTTTTTAATATGGTATTGCCATTGATGCCATCTGTTCACGCCCCTAATCTTTCTCAGGACTCTCAGATCCAGAAGTTAAAACTGGTTTGAACACTGTCTTGTATACAGCATTTAGTGTTCTGACTAATTTCTCTCTTATTCCATATGAATTTATTCAGTTGACTTCCTACCATACCAGCTTTGTTGATTCTATTGTCTATTTAAATATTTAATTTACCATCTTCACAAAAAATTGTGCCTAAGTAGCTGAAATGTTTTACTTGTTCTATAGGTTCTCCATTCACAATGCAGTTGACATTTTCAATGATTCTGCCTATTTTCATTGTCTTTCTCTTGTTATTGCTGACCTTCATACTATGTCTTTCATTTTCGAAACTAGGATTCTACAGCCGTGTTAAAATAACTCTTCTTATTATCCCTACATTTCAATCTTCGTATCAAGATCATCATCTGGAGCATACATAAATATACAAGACAAGCTGTGTTACATTTCAAACTGAAAGCTAGAGAAACAATGATTTGATCACATGCTACTTGCTGGCATGACCTCTAGTGAAAAAAAAAAAATTATTATTTTTTTTTTCACACCATATTGAATATTTTCTCTTTTACATCAAGCTCGATTTAATTTATGATTACATGAATAAATATTCTTGCTTACAGATAGTTTTCCTTCCAGTAACAGTGATGTTCTATTTCTATTATTACAATTATTATTTTTGATTTAAAAAATTATTCATAAATTACAACATGAATAAACATTCTTTCTTACAGATTTTTTCTTTAACAGTGATGTCCTATTTTTTAGTATTAATGTTGATATTTTAGATTTAGGATCCTGGATTTTCTGTAGTCCTATTTATAGTTGTTCTTAGAGAGGAAGGATTTGTGGGACGAATATATATTTGTAAAAGAAAAGTTAATACCCTATCTATTACAACAGTTATTCGATTTAGTCAGGGAATCTTGCAGACTTGTAGTGGATTTAATGTCAGCAATGAGCTGACATTAACATCTCCAATTTTGATATCAGGTTTAATACCACTTTCCTTCATAATGTGATCCATATAGATAATGTACATTCTTGTCTGACACCAAAGTTAACATTAAACCATCTTCCTGTACTTCCTTCAATTCTAACTGCTGACTTACAACTCAAATAAAGACTAAGCATGCTCCATTGACATCATATAACTGTAGCATATTGAATGTCTTCTCTCTTGGCACCTTGTCATATGCCTTTTCCAGATCTACAAAACTTAAATACAGATCTTTGTTATATTCCCATGATTTCTCAACTATTTGTTCTCAACTAAAGTGAAAATCTGATTCTGACAGCCTCTATTTGGTCTGAATCCAGCTTGTTCTTCACCAAGCTTTTCTTCCACAAGTCTTCTCAACCGTTTCTCAAGTATACCTGCATAAATCTTACCAGAAACACTCAGTAGGGAAATACCTCTGTAATTCTCACATTCAGTTTTATTTCCCTTTTTATATATGGATACTATGAGAGCTCTACTCCAGTCATCACGAATTCATCTCTCTATTCAGGTCTTCTGAACTATGCAGTGCCGCCACTGTAGAACTTTTATACCTCCATATTTCAGCATTTCTGATCAATTATCATCTATTCCTGCTGCCTTTCCACATTTCAAGCTTTTGATGGCTTTTTCTACTTCAAGTGTGGATATGTATTCCTGACTGTATGCCTCATTTTGCAATTTTTCGACGTAATTACTCCATACTTCAAGGATATCTTTTTCTCCAGTTTCATGTCACCTTTATCATCTCTAATTCCTTTTACAACACTCTTTCCTCCATTTCTGAGCTTCTTCAGCAACCTCCAGAATATCTTGCCTCCTTCTTGATATTTTTTTTTTATGTTCTTACCAAAGTCTTCCCATGACTTTTGTTTAGCTAGGTTTATGCAGTGTTTAGCTTTCTTAGATTTGTCTCTGTATTCTCTAAAAGCACAAGCTGACTTATTTACCAGGAACTTTTGATATGCTTTCTTCTTTTCCTTTACTGCCTCTTTAACTTTCTGTGTCCCCATGGAGTTCTGATTTTTTTATCCTTGCAGACACCCTCATGACATGCCTCTCTGGCTGAATCAATCAGAGTTTTCTTCAAGACTTGCCACTGAATCTCCAAGGTTTGGTTCCTATTCTCAAACTCTTTCATTTTTTCTTCAATAATGTTTGTGTGTTATTATTATTATTATTATTATTATTATCTAAGATCTCCAGGGAGTCAAGGACTCATTGAGGGAGGCTGTAAATTACCCAACCCAGCTATCATACTTACCCTTGAATTCATTCACACTAGATGCACTCACTACTCATAAGAGCAAATTATTCCACTCACTCACTGCTCTCTGTGAGAAAAACCTAGCTCTTACCCATTTCTTGACCGTAAACAAACTTAACTTCCATGGATGCCCCCGTGTTCTCTCCCACCTTCCATATAACGAAAAATTTCATCAGTTGAAATGCTATAACACCCATTTAAAAGTTTATAGACCTCTATCATATCACTCCTCTTTCTCCTGTTAACCAGAGTCTGTAATCCACATACTCGCAATCTGTCCTTATAATCTAAATCCCATAATCCGGATATAATCTTTGTAACTCTTCTTTGCATCCTTTCCACAGCTTCTTTATCCCCTTGCAACCCAGAGACCAAATCTGTGCACAGTAATCCAAGTGTGGTCTTATCAAAGCCTTATAAAGAGGCAAAATTACTTCCTTATCCTTACATGTCAAGGTTCGCTTCAACAAATTAATTATCCTCTGAGTTGTATTTGCAACTTTTGCTATGTGA
Source organism: Typopeltis vanoorti (assembly GCF_054136105.1). Lineage (NCBI taxonomy): Eukaryota > Metazoa > Arthropoda > Arachnida > Uropygi > Thelyphonidae > Typopeltis > Typopeltis vanoorti. The sequence continues at coordinate 82,387,781 of NC_143565.1, forward strand.
CCTTTGAACTTTAAATTCTTATCCATCAATACACCAAGATCCTTTGCCTCTTCAGTTTCTTGTAGCATAACCCCGCTAATATAATATGCCACTGGCTCTAATCACGTCAAAGTGCATAACTTCACACTTACTATAATAGATTTAGTTTAATCCTTTATCCCAGTGAGAGCAAACAAAGTTTGCGCCTGAAAATATCTTCAGGACTAAATATAGTGTTGTACTATCTTATCCAGTAAGTAGTGCAACACCAAGGCAACTCGTGGCAAAGGTGGAGCAAGCTACCAGGCACTTCTAACCCAGTATCTCCCATAATGCAAAACACATTTCCTATGTGGATATGTATACTGTTATGCATTAAAGGGATTGGCCATCTACCCAGACTAGTTTCGACCTTTATTGAGGTCTCTTCAGTGGGAGCCAGGCCCAGAGCTGGAGATACCAGGCAGAAGCAGTAGCAAGTCATCTGTGCCTATGGGAGTTGCCAAAAGGTTTATCACCTTTTTTAAAAATTACTCTGGATTTAGAGAAAGATGTTGAAAATTTATTTATCACTAGGTTAGACTATAATAGATTTAGTTTAATCCTTTATCCCAGTGAGAGCAAACAAAGTTTGCGCCTGAAAATATCTTCAGGACTAAATATAGTGTTGTACTATCTTATCCAGTAAGTAGTGCAACACCAAGGCAACTCGTGGCAAAGGTGGAGCAAGCTACCAGGCACTTCTAACCCAGTATCTCCCATAATGCAAAACACATTTCCTATGTGGATATGTATACTGTTATGCATTAAAGGGATTGGCCATCTACCCAGACTAGTTTCGACCTTTATTGAGGTCTCTTCAGTGGGAGCCAGGCCCAGAGCTGGAGATACCAGGCAGAAGCAGTAGCAAGTCATCTGTGAAATTTTCAACATCTTTCTCTAAATCCAGAGTAATTTTTAAAAAAGGTGATAAACCTTTTGGCAACTCCCATAGGCACAGATGACTTGCTACTGCTTCTGCCTGGTATCTCCAGCTCTGGGCCTGGTGAAACAAATGTGTGAAAGGCCTAGCCAATTCAGCTGAATTGGCCAGGCCTTTTCTTTAACAAACAGATAGATATTCCATCTGTTCCTATTGACAAATTCTTATCCAGGTTATGCAAGAGCTCTTCAACCTCATTTTCATGAACCTCTAACTCTTCATCCAATGTAGCAGTTGCACCATGCTACATACATGTGGTTGATATATCTTAGCAAAGTGAGCACTCATTAACTGAACAATCTCCTTAGCTTCTGACCTATGGTACCATCTGCATTCAATGAAGTTATTCTTCCACATTCATTCTTTCTTTTGCTTGCAACATACTGATAAAATTCTTTTGGATTGCCTTTAGCTTGCATGGCCAATTTCTTTTCATACTCTGTTTTAGCTTTTCTCACAATACTTGTTACTTTTCGGCCTGAGCTTTATATATTTCATAACTTCTCTCACTCTTATTCTCACAATATTCTTTCCACATCAACTTCTTCTTGTGGATCTCTAGCTTAATAAGGCTGCACATCCATTTCACTCGCAACCTATTTACTCTTCGAACACTAGGGATACATTCAGATACCGTCTTGTTCAAGCACTTTTTCAAAGATTCCCATGCATTGCTGACATTTTTTCCATTCAGTAACTGATACTATGGGACCAAAGATAGTATTCTTCTAAGTTGATCATAATTTCCAGCTTTGTAATTTAGCATGTAGCCTGATTTAATCGGAGCTTCAATACAAGTAGATACTTCCCAAGAAAGAACAGCATGATCACTGTCACCAGTTGGTGGTAAAATAGCCATATTCTTGACAGAGATCCCTTCTGATGCTAGGAACAAATCCCACACTCTTTGATCTCGAGTTCCTTCTTTCACATGCTGCTTGTCGTAACAATTCAATAAATTCCTGTTCTTTCTGATCATGAGATTTCTATTCTATCCCAATTAATGTTTGGAAAATTAAAGTCACCCATAATGATCATTCACTTGGTACCCATAAGGCTAAATTGGCGACGCATTTCTTCGTCCCCTACAACTGAGCTGCCAGGTCTGTAGCAACACCCCACCATATATTTCATTCTAACCTCCATTTAGACTCAAACTCATTGCTACATGGAACATTGTTACCATCTTTGTTTTCTTGTATTTCTACCCTAACTGGACTTAAATCATCTGATATCATTAGTAGCACTCTTCCTCCTCTCCTATCTCTTCTGTCATTCCTAAAAATAGTGTATCCGTTACACTCGATCCCACTTACCATATCTGATTCTGATAGCCTGGTTTCACTAATGCCAACAATCTTAGGCCACATCATATTCAATAAAGCAACAAACTCAACCCCTTTGTTTCTAATGCTCCTAGCATTTGTGTATAGACATAATAAATTACGACTCAGCCTATTCTTATAATTAGATATGCAATGTATTTGGTCTTGGTCTAGAATTTTCTCTTTCCCCTCCCCAGACATACTTAAAAGGCCCGAACCCAAAGCATATTTTACCCACTCCTTCGCCACATACATAACCATGTTCAAAGGCATTCGTATCTTTACCACGTTTGTATACCATAGTTGAACTTTCACACACATTTTCCCCATTCCTCCCTTGATGATCTAGTTTCCCTAACTCTCTGCATTAAGTCTCATACGAAGAAGAAATTTCTCCAGGCTTCTGATGCCAAATGAATTCAAGTGCAGGCCATCAAACACACCCCACACATCTAAAAACTCACATCCATATCTTCTACATAGCCTGTGCGTGAAATCATTTGCTATCATCGCCCTCCTTAACTCAGTACTATCATATCTAGGTAGTAATCCTACAATTTTTACTCTTTCGCATTTCTTTCTTGCTTCTTCAAACAGACCTTTCATATCTTCTCTCATACTATGTTTGTCACGACTTAAATTATTTGTACCTACCAGCACTACCATTTCTTTTACGTTTCGTTTTTTGGTTTTCAATTACGTTTGTCATATTTTTCATTTTCGCTCTCGGGGAAACTAGAAGTGGTGACTCTCTCGGCAAGCGCAAATTTTAAAATTGAGTCACCATACTATATTATTTCTTTTTTCTTAGATATTAATGGACTTACCTTGTTGTTATCAATATTTTGATTACCAAGTTCAGTATTTTCCTGCCTGTTGTTGCTCTCATCCTTTTTCTTATCCTGTCGAAGTTTAAACAAATGTTTTTCCACCTTTTCCAATTCTCTGGTCGATTTCCTAATAATTTCTTTTAACCGAGCTATTTCTAATGTCAGTGTAACCTCAGATAAATTATTATCATCACTGCAGCAGTGTTTTTGTTCAGGACAAACTCTCTCCTCAGTTGCAACTTTAGCTTTAGTCACTGCCTTGTTATGACGAGTTTTTGGCGCCATTTTCAAGAATAGTAAAAACGAATAATTTCTCTGAAATTATGTTATAAAGCACTTTAGTACAATAACTACACTAATAAAACTACAATAATATACTAAAAATACACAATTAAATCTAAGAAACACTTAATAAATCAACAAAAATCACAAATCTTTCAGGAGCTCTCTGACTACGTCTTTTCACCTGCTAGCCTCAACACCAATATCCATTTTAGTCTACAGTTCACATCAGAGAGCTGCTCAACTTTTATTCATGTTAAAACTTTCTTACATGTTATTCTTTTCAATATGAAATTCAATTTTATCTTTGCTCAAGACTAAATAGTGATCACTTCCATTTCAAATCCTCTGTACACTCTGGTGTCCTGCACCAGGGAGAAAACATCACTATCAACAATAACATAGTCAATGAGATTTTTCTTATTCCTTGCCTCCTCTCTCTATGTGCATTTGTGCACATTTTTATGTTGGAACATGGTGTTAGTAATAACCTGTTCATATCCTGAGCAGAAATCCAACAGGCATTATTAGCTTTGCACTTTTCTCCAAATTTTCCCAAAATATTTTTGTATGTCTGACAATCATTTCCTACTCTGCAATTTAGATCCCCAACAAGGACCAACTTTTCCTTTTTCATTGTGTCAGTTGCTTTCTCTAAAGCCTCAAAAAATTCCTCCACTTCTACCTTAGTAGAACCTTCTGTGGGAACATAGGCACAAATAAGTCTCATTGTCTAGTTCCCCATTCTGATATTTGCCCACATCACTCTACTTGAGACTGCCTGCCATTCAAGAAGATTAGTCTTGTATTTAGTGTTGAATACTATGGCTACTCCTTCTTTTCATCAGGAAAATTAAAGTAATTATTTTTACTACAGTTGTAGTCTCCATAATTTGTCTGAAATGGAAGCTTTATAGATATTTTTTTTCTTTATGTTCTTATTCTTCCATATGAGATTGTTAACACATTGCTATTTTGATTGATTATTCTTGTACCTCATTTTGTGAAATGGCATAGTTATTTAGTTCTGTTCATAAGAGAACTAAATAACTATGCCATTATGCAAAATCTTATTTTATTTTATTAACTGGTTCAATTATTTTTCTATATCCTGAATTAGTTTGGTTCTTTGTTTTGGTTTATTTCTTATTTTTTATGTTGTGATTATACCTTTTAGTTACATTCTATGAAATGCTTAGGTGCTTGTGTAGCCTTGTGTAGCAACATTTCTGGTACGTAATATTAGACTATCAGTAGAACAACTGTTATAGGAGCATGAAAGTTGTTTCACTTGGTTATAAATTAAATTAAAAATGCAAAAAATATATATTCTTGTGTAATCCTTTATCCAAGTGTAAGTAAACAAAGTTTGCAAATGAAGTTTCTTCACAACTAGCCACTTGTATATAGAAACTAATAATTTCACATCAATTGCCTTAGTATCCTATGATGCAAAGCACACATCTTTTTGGGTGTGTTTTTGCATTATGGGATACTAAGGCAATTAATGTGAAGTCATTAGCTTCTATATACAAGTGCCTAGTCATGAAGAAACTTCCCAGACAAATTCTGCTTTTTCTCATATAATGCTGCTAATTCTAATATAAATTTATTCAGCTGACTTCCTACCATACCAGCTTTGCTTATTCTGTTGTCTCTTTCCAGATTTAATATGCCATCTTCACTAAAAACTGTGCCTAAATAGCAGAAATATTTTACTTGTTCTATAGGATCTCCATTCAGAATGCAGCTGAAGTTTTTCTATGTTCCTGTCTATTTTCATAGTTTTGATTTTTTTTTTTATTGCTGATTTTCATGCCAAATTTATTACATCTGTTATTCAATTTAGTTAAAGAATCCTAGAGACCTATACTAGATATTTTTAGGAGTACATCATCTGCATAAAGCAAAGAGCTGGGTTGAACATCTCCAATTCTAATAGCAAGCTTAATGCCACTTTTTTTCATAATGTGATCCATATAGATGAATAAAAGTGGAGATAATGTGCCTCCTTGTCTTATCCTTGATTTTAAATCAAACCATCTTCCTAGTATTTCCTTTAATTCTAACTGCTGACTGACAACTTATAGACTATGTATTGCTCTGGATACTTTGTCATGTGGCTTTTCCAGCTCTACAAAATCTACAGATCTACAGATCCTTGTCATATTCCCACGATTTCTCAACTATTGTCCTAATGTGAATGACCTTAAAGATCTGACCTTGACAACCACTATTTGGGGTTGAACAAGCTTGTTCTCCTACTTTTTCTTCCATCAATCTTTCTCAACCTCTTTTTCAAGTTTGCTTGCATAAATTTTACCTGGAACACTCAGCAGAGAAATTCCTCTAATTCTCACATTCAACTTTATTCCCTTTTTTATGGATGGGTACTATGAGAGCTCTACTCCAGTCATTTGGGAATATGACCTTCTGAATTATGCAGTATAGCCACTGCAAAACTTTTATACCTCCATACTTAAGCATTTCTGGTCGATTATCATCTGCTCCAGCTGCCTTTCCACATTTCAAGTTTTTGATTGCATTTTCTAACTCAAGTATTGATATGCACTCCGCTTTGCATTCCTCTTAAAAATTTTCTGGTACAGCTCTATACTGGTTGATTCATTTACCAATCTTTCAAAGTTTCAGACATCTAGGATATCATTATTTTCCAATTTCATGTCACCTTTATCATTTTGAGTCCTTTTACAATACTCTTTCCTCCATTTCTAAGCTTCTTCAATAGCCTCCAGAACATTTTGCCACTTTCCTGATATTTATTTTCCATAATTGACTTTTCTTTAGCTACTTCTACAGATAGCTTATCTCACATTTTTCTCTGCATTCTTTTAGGGCATCTGCTGACTTATTTGCTAATTACTTTTGGTATTCTTTCTTCTTTTTCAGGACTACTTCTTGCATTCACCATGGTGTTTTTATTTTTAATCCTTATAGACAACTTTATCACATGTCTCCTTAGCTGAACCAATCAATGTCTTCTTCAGAGTTTGCCACTGAGACTCTAAGGTTTGGTTCTTGTTTTTAAACTGCTTCAAATTTTCTTCAATAATGTTTGCATAGTTGAGTCTACAATTTACCTGTAAAAACTGCTGAACTTTAATTCTTTTTAAGACTTTGTTACATACTGTTCTTTTCAGTGTGATATCCATTTTTATCCTCTTAGTACTAAGTTATGGTTACTTCCATTTTGAATCCTGTCTACACTCTGTATCCTGTACCAGTATTGTGTCTTCTCTCCATGTGAATTTGTGCCCATATTTATGTTGAGACATGGTGTTACTAATGACTAGTTCATGTCCTGAAATTAAAATATAGAGTTGAAAAAGAAAATATCAAAGGCAGAATAAAAGTACAAAGGATATTATGAATCCATTTATATTTTACAGCCAAATGTACAAAGAAACCTAAGTTACATGATCAGGAATTCTGTGAACCTTGAAATGAGCCTCCCAGAGAAGTGTTCTGATAAATGGACTCTAGAACCACATGATGTGTGACAGGTTGCTCCATCCTGTTGGAATACCTATGCATGAAATAGAATGATTTTTGCACAACACATACTATGCAAATCCTGGGTGAACGGAACCGACACATTCTCGATGTTGCAATTCAAGGTCACAGTTACACCACCCTCTTCAATGAAGTAGAGCCCAATTATGCCATGGCCGGAAACCACACACACACCATGTGGTGACCTTCTCGCTGTGAAGAGGTTTCTCTTGGTCAAATATTGGTCTTGAGAGACCAAGAAACTTGTAGGTTTGTCTATTCATCTGATCGTTTAGATGGAAATGTGTTTGTCTAAGAACCAAACATTATGGAGGAAAGATGGATTGTCATAGACAATTGGCAGGAATACAGTGCATGAGTGCACTGTATTCCCACCGTGCAGCATAACCCGTTGCTGTTAAGCACTGATCCATCTGAATGACATACAAAAAGGCACCTAGCTCTTTAAGGATTTGCTGTAGTGACTGCCTCAGTATTCCAGGTTTTACTGTTGTTCAGCATTGACTGTGTGTCGGAGAGTGTAATACCTGCTCCAGTACACACGATTCTCATTTGTGTTAACAGTTTGTGGTCTCCCCGAACCTTTTGCATTGCAGCAGAACACTCCCAGTATGTCAGAACCTCTCTATTAAAACAATGATGATGCTATTGCTTGGGGCATGCTTATGGAAATGACGAATGAACTGATCACAAATATGTCGTAGGCTTGGATCATTTGCTCTACCAACTTTATATGAATGAAAATAATGCTCTACAATAAACGTCTTTTTTTCCAGCATTAACACCACTGCTATGGCTAAATATAATGCCATAGACTTACACGTGCTCTTCTAATGTACATGCAGTCAAATGGCACATTGCACTGAAGGGGATGTTGAAGTTCAGTACTATTTTTTCACCATACCACATAATGCATGTGAAAGTAGTACATTTTAAAACTTAAATTGTTCAACAAATAGTCTCTGTTTGTTGAACAATTTAGTTTCATCCACAAGTCTCCAAAACAATTGTTATTACTCTGGTCAGAATGGTGCAAATTCATCTCAGCATTATCTGATATTTTTCTGTTAGGATAGGTGGGGAGATTTTTTATGAGACAAATGCTATCTGGGAGAAATTTTAATAATTAGCTATTCAAATGATCCAAGAGATTTATATGTATTATTTTGTTAATAGGATTTAAAATTTACTACTTTGCTTGCAACAGATTTAATTTTAAAAAAAATTTTTAGAATATCCTTTTGAATTAATAAAATATTAATGGTATTATTATTTGTGCTTATTTTCAGGAAATTAACAGGTCAGAAAGCAAACATTTTCTGATCCTGTTTCGTGATGCAGGTTGCCAGTTTAGAGCTCTCTATTCTTATAATCCTGATAGAGAAGAAGTATTCAAGTTATATGGTATTGGACCTAAAGCAGTTACAGACCAGATGATGGATAGGTTTTACAAGTATGTTGTTTGAAATTTCCTGCATACACTAAATATATATACATTTATATCTACATTTAATCTTTTTCTGTTGCAGACCTTCTATCATTCTCAGTTAGAAAAATGCAAATTTTAGTTAACACGTTTGCTGCCAACTACGAGTATACTCGTAGTTGGTAAACCAGCTACGAGTATACTCGTATGATGCTTATCCCCGGCAACGAGATTACTGTACTGACCTTGAAGAAGTGAAAATGCTCGGCGTACGGGAACAGACTATGCCGAAGTAGCGTGGCAGCAAATGTGTTAAAAAAGAAATTTATTAAAAAATATAAACTTGTATGTTGTTTTCAAATCATTAGTTAATCTTTCTATAAATTTTTAATTGTGAGTATTGTCATCCTTGGATACATCACATTACCTCTGATCTCTGCTACTGTTTAGAATTCAGACTTCAGTCTGTGATGCAGCAATATTGCAGCCTGTATAGATTTCTTTCTTTGGTTAATATTTGCAAAATATGGATTATGATTTTTCCTTAATAAATTAATTTATCAGATATCATCATCAAATTCCTATATATACCTTTAAAAGAGGATGGATGAACAAGATTTTATGATAGTGCTACATAAAAAAGATACATTATTATCAACTTCCTATTAACAATTTTCTTCTAGATTAATCTCTTACCTATTGGGTATTGTATTTTGGTCTTTTAAGGCGCTTCTTACTTCGTCAATGTACCCTATATCTTGGTCTTCCTCTGAGTCATTTTCCTGCCATTCTGACAAAAAAAAATTGTTTTGCTAACCTTTCTTCTCCCATTCTGTTTAACTGATCATACTACTTGATTAACTTTGCCCACATATTCTTGAATGCTAACAATGTCAAATTCCTTCCTAATATTCGTATTTGTGATATGGTTCTGCCATTTATGCCACCTATTCACTCCTCTAATTTTTCTTAGAACTTTCATATCTGTGTTTACCAGTCTTTGATCAAGTGTTTTATTTCTAACCCAGCTCTGAGAACCATGTTAAAATTGGTTTGAACAATTTTTATCTTATTCCATATAAATTTACTTAGCTGACTTCCTATCGTACTAGCTTTGCTAATTCTGTTGTCTGTTTCGTATTTAGTTTATCAACTTCACTAAAAATTGTGCCTAAATAGGTGAAATTTTTTCTAGTTATATGTAGCTTCTTCGTTCAGGATGCAGTTGATGTTAACAATGTTCCCACCTATTTTCTTAATCTTTATCATTTGATTGCTCATTTTTATACCAAATTTATTACAGCTGTTATTTGGTTTAGTTAGGGAATTCTGCAGATTTCTGCAGTATTTGTTCAGGGGTACAGCATCATCTGCACAAAAGTAGAGAGCTAAGTTCAGTATGTCTAATTTTTATATCAGGCCTAATGCTGCTTTCCTTCATAATGTGATCTATATTGATATGGATAACAGTAGAGACAATGTACACCCCTGTATCATACCTGATTTTGCATCAGATCATCTTCCTGCACCTCCTTATAAACTTTGTTCAATATAATGTGCCATTTATATTATATAATTAAGGTTTTAAACAACTTTCTCTTGGCACCTTTTTTCCACATGCCTTTTCCAAATCTACAAAACTTAAATAAGACCCTCATTATATTCCCATGATTTTTCTCAACTTTTTGGACTGAACCCAGCCTCTTCTTCTTTTCCAAGTTTCCCTTTCACAATTTTTCGTAACCTTTTCTGCCTGAATCTTATCTAGAACACCCAAAATGGAAATTCTTCTAATTCTCACTTTGTTTTATTTCTCTTTTTATAGATGGGTACTATGAGATCTCTATTCCAATCAGTGTTGCTTACCAAAGAATGACTAAATTAGAATCCTCTGTTCCTTTTTTAATAATTTTTTTAACTCTTTCTTTCTTTTTCCTCTTTTTAATCAGTTCTCCTTCCAGATAAAACATTGAGGTCACGTCTCCCCTTCCTACAGCCACTCCCAACCTCATAAATCCACTAATTCCTTTTTCCCTGTAGGGAGTCACTGAGTCTCAGTGGCCATCATCTCGGGATTGCGAGACTAATAATAAGCTCTCCCAAATTAAGGCTGAAATTAAATTATGGCAGTCTGGTCTACATGGGGTTCAAAAAGTGAAAGTTGTACTTGCTCAGCTCCATATAGGTCATAGTCATCTCGCACACTTCTTCCTGTTGATAGATGATGATGTACCTGTGGTGAGTTTTGTAATTCCAGACTTACCATTCATCGTATTTTAGCTGAATATCCTCATTTTATGCTTGAGCACACTCATTATTTAAGCAGCATTCATAATCTGTCTAAACCCTATACACCCAGCTAGATTTTATAAGACTTGTCAGATGTTTCTTTTGATTTTACATTTTTATAGAAAATTAATATATTTTATTGTATACAGATAATTTACATTATTCTTATTTATACAATTGCTTCTTGTATGTACAGTTTTTATATGTTGTTGTGTTATTATTGTTGGATTCTGAATGAAGAGAAATTTAAATTATTAATACTCTCTTCAGAATCCAACATAATCCACCATGGCAAAGGCTACATTTGTAAATATTATTTAATGTAAATCACTTATTTATAAATTAATATTCATATAACTACCTATAAGTTGATTTAATATTTAATTATTTAATCAAGAATGTGTACTAATAAAGAAAAAACTCTGTATTAAAATATTATTAAACTAATTTTAATTATTGCTATGTTAATATTATAAGAATTTGTATTTGATATTTTAACTGCACATTAATTGAAATGTAAATGTAAATATTTTTTATTTATTCCTACTAGTAGAAGTTTAGCTTTATGCAATACCTCAATTCCATTATGTTTTGTTTTGTTGTCATGGAGACGTAAGTAAGTGAGCGAGCGCGAGTTTGGAACAGTGCATGGAGGAGAATGCTGAAAGTTTTCTAGAAGGAATTTGAGTTAAAGAGATCACGAGAACAATTTAGGCGGGAAGAACGGATATATAAGTGAGGAACGCTGAAAATATATTTAGAGAGAGAGAGAGAGAGAGAGAGGATTGGCATTCGGTTGGAATCAAAGTGTGATAATAGCGAGTCGGCAAGTCACTCAAGCAGCTAATTAAAAGTCCAGTAGTCGAGAAGTGGTTAGCTAATAAGTTGTAGAATAACAATTATAGCTACGGAAGACAGCTGAGTGACTACTGAATGAATAGCGATACTAGAGTTGAGATTTAATTTCAGGGCCGACCTTTCAAGGACACACGGAATCTTTAAGCATAGCACGGAGTAACTAGAGAATAATAGAGGCTGTAAAGTTGAAGTTTAACGATAGCTGTGTTTAGAATTATAGTACCTAAAGAATTAATTGAATGCTGGAGGAATGGACAACTGTGCATATAAAACTTCAAGTCAAGGCATTATTGTGTGTTACCTTAATTCATAAGTGATCATGCAAGAACGTTTGATTATGTGCATTGTAACCATTTATTAATTCAGTTATTGCTTAGAAGATTTATTTCGATGATTGCCGTTTATTGTATAAAGTGTTTACAGTTATAAAAAGTGTTTGCGTATAAGTAGATGAAGAAAGAAGATTATCGGTAAGAACATTCCAACCATTAATATTCCAATGCAGAGATGTGAGTGTATTTCATCCTAGAATTTCCTTATGTTAACAGTAACTATTGCGAAGATTAGCTGAAGTGTAAATTTAAAAGTGTTTGCTTGTAAAGAGGTGTTACTGCGATTTTATTGAATTTGGAACTTAAGGAACTGTGAGAAGACTGTATTAGAGAGAACAAATTTACCATTGTCTGAGTTTGTATGACAGTATTATCAGAAAGGCTGAAGTATTTATAATAACTTAATTAGTGATTTGATCTTAAGTGTAAAATTTGTGATTCTAAAATTAAATGTTTGAGTTTGTTAATCAAAAGTTGTATTTTGCCTGAATCTCTTTTACTGCACCATTCATATAATGTTCGAACCAAAGCGGGTAAATTAAGTAAGTTAAATATTCTCGGCCAGTATATATAATAACAACATATAAAGGAAAGGTAGTTGAGAGTTGGTTTTTCTTAAATTCTTGAACTAATTCAGATATAAAGTGGCGCAGTCTTTAAATATAAATTTTCTTTATATTTGAATTAGAAATCAACTTACAACTTAATTAGTTAAGAACATCGTATTAGTAATCATATCGGATCCAAAGTATAGATTGAGAAGAAGTAGGATCCAATATTATTATGTTTTATGAACTTTTTTACACATTTTCATCTATTTTTTTATATACAGTTGACCCTTGAAGAATGCGAGTTTGAACTGCGTGGTTCCGCTCATATGCATTTTTTAAAATAAATATATAAGGACATTTCTTTAAAGATTTCGACAATTTGAAGAAAGTCACAGATAAACCACGCAGCTTACAAATATTGAAAAAATTAAGAAAAAAGTTCAGTAGGTCATGAATGCATAAAATATATGTAAATACTAGTCTCTTTTATCATTTACTAACATAAAAATATACACAAATATATTATAAAAAAAAAAGTTAAAATTTATCAAAACTTACACACACAACCACTTACAGACCGTACGTGGCCATTCGGTCAAGAGAAATCTAAATAAACGTAAAGATGCGGTATTAAATCATAACTGCATAAAGTAACTTATTAATTAGCATATAAAAAAAATTATAACGATTCATTAATATCCGCAGGAATAAAAAATAAAGTCGCATGGAGAGAGAGAGAGAGAGATTGGTCAAGTAGTGAGGGTGGGGAACAACCTCAATGTTAGATAGACAAGGCCATGTGGGCTGAGGCATTGTCATGGTGCAGCAACCAATCTCCATTACTCCACATTTCTGGCCCCTTTCATTGCACACATCACATATTTTTCTCAAAATGTTGGTTCACTGTCTGTCCAGGAGGAATAAATCAATATTGTCTTCATGTGATCGAACTTGACATGCCTTCTTGGGTCTCTATGAATTTGCATGTTTCCACTGACTTGATGCTTGTTTGTTTCTGGATCATAACCGTAGCACGAAGATTCATCCCCAATCACAACTTTTGAAAGAAAGTTCTGGTCATTAAGAACTTGCTCCCTTAAATTGTGCCAAACATTCACACGATTGTTTTTTATCTTCTGTCACAAACTCCATTAAAATTCATCTCTTCAGAAACTTCTCGATGGTCTTTCGACAAGTCATTGATTGCCTGGCAAACCTTTTCAGTGTTTTCATCATTTCTGCTTGTTTAATGTCTGCCAGATCGTGGTCAGTCTTCAACTGACATGTCCATGTTTTTGAAACAGGAACTGAGAGGAGACCTCCACATAGCCTTTAAAGGAATGTGGAGAACCGAGCAGAGCTTCTGACCTAATGTCCATTCCTCACCTTCTCGTGGTGCACCTTGTTGGGTATCTACCTGGATACTGAACGAACGAGGATGGGCTGGCAATTTGGGATTTAACCGACCAAATTGTATTCCTATTGGCTTAAACCAATATAGAAAATGATGGTACAACATGACAAAATTTCATGCCGGCTGGGGCGTCGCCCAGTTAAACAAGGCCCCCATTGTTTTCGCCAGGGAACCAGGGTGAACAGTGAAAAGTCAGCTAATGGAACAAATCTGAAAATAAACCCCAACTCAACATCACCAGAGTTAAAGATCGGTACTATCAACGTAAGAAGCCTGAATGGCAAAGAAATGGAGCTAGCTGAGGAATTAGATAAGTACCAGATCGACATAATAGGGGTGACTGAAACAAAAAAGACCAAAACTGGTGAGATCTTTCTGAGCAATAAATACAAAATGTTATATTCAGGAAATGACAATCAAGGAAAAGAAGGAGTAGCCATAGTATTCAACACAAAATAAGAGGCTAATCTTCTTGAATGGCAGGCAGTCTCAAGTAGAGTGATGTGGGCAAATATCAGAATGGGGAATTGGACAATGAGACTTATTTGTGCCTATGGTCCCACAGAAGATTCTACTAAGGTAGAAATGGAGAAATTTTTTGATGCTTTAGAAAAAGCAACTGACACAATGAAAAAGGAAAAGTTGGTCCTTGTTGGGGATCTAAATAGCAGAATAGGAAATGATTGTCAGACATACAAAAATATTTTGGGAAAATTTGGAGAAAAGAAAAAAAGCTAATAAAAATGGCAAATATCTGTTGGATTTCTGCTCAGGACATGGACTGGTTATTACTAACACCATGTTCCAACATAAAAATGTGCACAAATTCACATGGAGAGAAGAGGCTAGGAATAAGAAAAGTCTCATTGACTATGTTATTGTTGATAGTGATGTTTTCTCCCTGGTGCAGGACACCAGAGTGTACAGAGGATTTGAAATTGGAAGTGATCACTATTTATTCTTGAGCAGGACAAAATTGAATTTCATATTGAAAAGAATAACATGTAAGAACGTTTTAACATGAATAAAAGTTGAGCAGCTCTCAGATGTGAACTGTAGACTAAAATACACAAAGATTATTGAAGAAAAAATGAAAGAGTGTGAGAACAGGAACCAAACCTTGGAGATTCACTGGCAAGCCTTGAAGAAAACCCTGATTGATTCAGCCAGAGCGGCATGTGGGGAGGTTGTCTGCAAGGATAGAAAAATCAGAACTCCATTGTGGACACAAGGATTTAAAGAGGAATTGAAGGAAAAGAAGAAAGCATATCAAAAGATCTTGGCAAATAAGTTAGCTTTTGCCCTTACAGAATACAGAGACAAATGTAAGAAAGCGAAACACTGTGTAAAACTAGCTAAATAAAAGTCATGGGAGGACTTTGGCAAGAACATAGAAAATAAATATCAAGAAGGTGGTAAGATATTCTAGAGGTTGTTGAAGAAGCTTAGAAATGGAGGAAAGAGTGCTGTAAAAGGAATTAGAGATGATAAAGGTGACATGAAAACAGGAGAAAAAGATATCCTTGAAGTATGGAGTAATTACTTCGAAAAATTGCTAAATGAAACAAGCAGTGATAGCACAGTGGTAAAAAACACTCCACAGGCATACGGTCAGGAATACATACCCATACTTGAAGTAGAAAAAGCCATCAAAAGCTTAAAATGTGGAAAGGCAGCAGGAGTAGATGATATTCAACCAGAAATGCTGAAGTATGGTGGTATGAAAGTCTTACAGTGGCTGCACTGCATAGTTCAGAAAGCCTGGACAGAAGGGCGAATTCCCGATGATTGAAGTAGAGCTCAAATAGTACCCATATATAAAATGGGAAATAAAACTGAATGTGAGAATTACAGAGGTATCTCCCTACTGGGTGTTCCTGGCAAGATCTATGCAAGTATACTTGAGAAACGGTTGAGAAGAATTGTGAAAGAAAAGCTTGGTGAAGAACAAGCTGGATTCAGACCAAATAGAGGCTGTCAGAATCATATCTTCACTTTACGACAAATAGTCGAGAAAGCATGGGAATATAACAAAGGTCTGTATTTAAGTTTTGTCGATCTGGAAAAGGCATATGGCAAGGTGCCAAGAGAGAAGCTATTCAATACGCTACAGTTATATGGTGTCATGGGGCATTATATCAAGCAATACTTAGTCTTTATTTGAGTTGTAAGTCAGCAGTTAGAATTGAAGGAAGTACAGGAAGATGGTTTAATGTTAAAACTGGTGTGAGACAAGGATGTACATTATCCTCTCTGTTATTCATTATCTAATGTGGATCACATTATAAAGGAAAGTGGTATTAAACATGATATCAGAATTGGAGATGTTAATGTCAGCTCTTTGCTTTATGCGAATGATATTATACTTCTAAATAAATTCGCTACAAGTTTGCAAGATTCTCAGACTAAATTGAATAACTGTTGTAATAGATATAGTATGAAGGTCAGCATTAAAAAGACAAAGACAATGAAAATAGGTAGAATTGTTGAAAATGTTAACTGTGTTGTGAACGGGGAACCTGTAGAACAAGTAAAACATTTCAGCTACTTAGGCACAATTTTTTTGAAGATGGTAAATTAAATATGGAAATAGACAACAGAATCAACAAAGCTGCTATAGTAGGCAGTCAATTGAATAAATTCATATGGAATAAAAGAGAAATTAGTCAGAACACTAAATTAGTTTACAAGATAGTGTTCGAACCAGTTTTAACTTATGGATCTGAGAGCTGGGTCAGAAGCAAAACACTTGACCAAAGACTAGAGACCGCAGATATGAGAGTCCTGAGAAAGATTAGAGGCATGAACAGATGGCATCAATGGCAATATCATATAAAAAACGAATAATAGGAAAGAACTTGACATTGTCAGCATCCAGGAATGCGTTAGCAGAGTTAATCTCAGGTGGTATGGTCACTTAAATAGAATGGGCGAGGAAAGATTAGCAAAACAAGTGTTCTCTGCCAGGTTGGCAAGAAAACGACCCAGAGGAAGACCAAGATATAGGTAAATTGATACGGTACAAAGTGCCTTAGACGATAGAAATATAAGATCTGATAATGTTGGAGTCTTGACAAGTAACAGACTTATTTGGAGGAAATTTGTAGATAGGAAGTTAGTAATGATGCAAATTTTTCATGTAGTACTATCATATCCTATATACTCCTTGAGGGTACATGTCAGGAATTTGATGATGATGAAAACCATTCATAGACCTGCATTTTATCTAAAGCATCGCTCTTTAAAGGCTTGCCAAAGCATAACAATAGTTTCAGCTGAAGTTTTACCCAAAAGAAAACAAAATTTCACACACACACTCTCTGTTCCTTATGGTCAGCCATCATAAAATTGCCAAACTTGCTTGTAAGCACTAACAATGAACCAGTTCATGCAGGATGACGCCACTTGCCTTACTGGCACAGAAAACTGTACACTCACAATGCCTAGTGGCATCATCTGTAACTAGAAAATGTGCATGTGCCAAGTTCAGATTCCATTTATTTTTAAGTACCCACTTATATGCTTCTATCATGTCTCCTCATTTTTTGACTGTGAGCTAGTTTTTTTGCTCACAAAATACCCACATACCTTCATTCTCATAAGGAGCATTCTATAGATCTGCCACAATTTTTGTCACTCATCTCTGGATTCCTTCCACCATTTCTTCGTCCCCCCATAGAATCCAGGTAACCAGATATGCATGCAGGGCCCAGATGTGGCCTTATAAAGGGGAACAGTAATCTCCCTATCCCTGCTTGTGTGTTCTTCAACAACCACGTAATCAGATTTTGCTGTTTTGGCCACCATTTCAATATGCCTCTAAACTTCAATTCCCTGCTCAATTTCATGTGATTCAGTTCCATCAATTATAGTACATAGCTTGTGATCTCTTCTTCCCAAAGTGCATCACCTTACACTTGGCCACATTAAACTGACAGCCATTTACCTTTACCCATACTGCCAGTCATCTACTTAAGTCATCCTGCAGAATCTGCACATGATCTTAGCAATAGTAAAAGAAGATTTTAGTAAATGAACGTTTGCATCATCAGCAAACTAGTGAATCTTTCCTGTCAGATAATTTCTTGTATTATTGATGTATAAATTCAACCATACAGCACAACAGGTACTAAGCCCTGTGGTACACTGCTAGTCACCTGCCTTCTTCTAAACTCAACTCCTTCCATAAACTTCTCTTTCTTTGATATCTGTCCATCAGCCATCCTCTAATCCAAATCACTAATTCATATCAATCTCAGTTTGCTCCCAAATTATCCAGTTATTTGGGATCCTATCAAATGTTTTTGCAAGTAGCCATTTCCTTTATCCAACTCCACTGTTGCTTTATTGTAAAAAAAGTAATTACTAATTCATATTGAAGTATTTAGGAACACAAAACACACGTGTTGAGATGATTATTTTACTAATTATTAATAAAATAACACTTGCCGTTTTGACCCCTGTATTGAGGTCATCATCAGAAGGATACATGTGTATAGGGAACCAACCTACATGCTCTTGCACTCTATACCAGTAAATAAAATCTACGCTGTTACTTAATTTTTATTTAGTTAACAATTTTTAATTGTTAGTAACAGCGTAGATTTTATTTACCGGTATAGATGTAGAAAGTATTTTTACCTTGGGTATAAATATGTTCAAGATACCAAGCAATTTTAAACCTGGTTTTACTCCATTTCCCAAGTAAGCAAACAGACTAAAAGTCAAGTTTGCGCCTGCAATTGATGCAAGTCTAACTGATCCCACAGGTAGTGCAGGATCAGGGCAACTCGTGGCAAAGGTGGAACAAGCTCCGATCACTAATCTTAATATTTACCCTTAATGCCAAAACACATCTCCAAGAAGGGGATGTATGATGTTTTGTATTAAAGGCATTTGTACTAAAGGCCCTGATCCTGCACTACCTGTGGGATCAGTTAGACTTGCATCAATTGCAGGCGCAAACTTGACTTTTAGTCTGTTTGCTTACTTGGGAAATGGAGTAAAACCAGGTTTAAAATTGCTTGGTATCTTGAACATATTTATACCCAAGGTAAAAATACTTTCTACATTTATATCTCCTCCAGAGATTTTTATTTAATAAGGTTAAAACACCTTATGGTAACTTGTTTTGGCGAAATACTTACAAGCTCAGTATTACTAAATCTTGATATTTCTAGCCTAGCTCCCACTGACGAGACCTCAATTAAGGTCGAAACCGGTCTGGGTAGTGGCCCCTTGCCTTTAATACAAAACATCATACATCCCCTTCTTGGAGATGTGTTTTGGCATTAAGGGTAAATGTTAAGATTAGTGATCGGAGCTTGTTCCACCTTTGCCACGAGTTGCCCTGATCCTGCACTACCTGTGGGATCAGTTAGACTTGCATCAATTGCAGGCGCAAACTTGACTTTTAGTCTGTTTGCTTACTTGGGAAATGGAGTAAAACCAGGTTTAAAATTTCTTGGTATCTTGAACATATTTATACCCAAGGTAAAAATACTTTCTACATTTATATCTCCTCCAGAGATTTTTATTTAATAAGGTTAAAACACCTTATGGTAACTTGTTTTGGCGAAATACTTACAAGCTCAGTATTACTAAATCTTGATATTTCTAGCCTAGCTCCCACTGACGAGACCTCAATTAAGGTCGAAACCGGTCTGGGTAGTGGCCCCTTGCCTTTAATACAAAACATCATACATCCCCTTCTTGGAGATGTGTTTTGGCATTAAGGGTAAATATTAAGATTAGTGATCGGAGCTTGTTCCACCTTTGCCACGAGTTGCCCTGATCCTGCACTACCTGTGGGATCAGTTAGACTTGCATCAATTGCAGGCGCAAACTTGACTTTTAGTCTGTTTGCTTACTTGGGAAATGGAGTAAAACCAGGTTTAAAATTGCTTGGTATCTTGAACTTACCGGTATAGAGTGCAAGAGCATGTAGCTTGGTTCCCTCTACACATGTATCCTTCTGATGATGACCTCAATACAGGGGTCGAAACGTCAAGTGTTATTTTATTAATAATTAGTAAAATAATCATCTCAACACATGTGTTTTGTGTCCCTAAATTCTTAAATATGAATGCTGATCACCATGTAACCTTAAAAGAAAGTAATTACTAAGGCAAGACCTATATCCTTCACAGAACTGTTTGCACCTTATCAAGTCATATTGCTGTCCATTCAGTCCTAACAACTCCTCCAATAACTTAATCACCACTATTGAGACACCAATTGGCTTATAATTTGTTACTTCTGTCTTGGTGCCTCCTTTATACAGTGGGACTATTTTGACCTCTTTCCACCCCACTGTCACTTTTCCAGAACTGAGGCTTAAATTAAACATCTTAGTCATCAATAAGCACTAATTTCTTGCACATTCTCACAGTCCAATATGCCATCTAAGCATCTCCAGTTCTTCAATTTCTCTTCTCCCATCAGTCAGTATCATATCCGACATTGCATGATCATCACTTAGAAGTACACCCTTGCAAAATGTTCACTTATTAACTCAACTATTTGGTTTGCTTATGTTACCTTCCAACCATCAGCACTTCTGAGTCATTCTTCCATCGGCATTATTTTCTTTCTTTTCCACATAGTGAAAGAACTCTTTAGCATTTCTTTTTGTCTCATCAGCTAGCTTTCTCTCATATTTAGCATTGACTTTCCTTACCCTACAAGTCACCCCCCCCTCTTACATGTGCCTTGTACTTCTCATAGGCATGCTAATCACCATTAGCATGACCATGTGTGAAGAAAGCAGTATCACAGTCTGATACTGTTTTCTTCAAACACCCCCCTTAACCGCTTCTGTTCACTACCATCTCTCTTCCAAATTCTTATGCCATGGCACTGCTGAAAGCTAACTCTTCAGCTTGTTATAATCACCTGCTTTGTTATCCCACCTTCTTCTTAATAGAAAATTCCTCATGTCTACAATCTACCAGGTCAAGACTACATGATAGCTTTCCCCCAAGCAGATGCAGTATGGTTAGATTGGTTATTATTAAATTCTCTGATGCTATGACCAATTCTGTACTATCAAACCCCTTTATTACATGCTGTCCTGAGTAATTATCTCTTAGCAGTTGTGTAAATTCTATTTCCTTCCCTCCCTGTGATCATTTCTCCTCCATCTCTATATCCCCATAGTTGAAATCCCTCCATAATAATTAATTAATCTGCACTCATCATGTCAATTACATACAACCTACATTTCACTATACCCACTGGATTACAGCAACAACTGCTTATGTATTTCATCCTAGAGTACTCTATCTCACATCAGATAGCCTCAAGTGAATTGCATTTCTCTGCATCATCAGCAAAACTCCTCCCCCATTCTCTTCTCTCTGTCTCAAAATACCATGCTTCTTGCATTCTATTCCTATATCATCCTCCGTCAACTAAGGCTCATTAATGGAAGTAATTTTTGGCCAAGTTATGCTAACCAATGCCAAAAATCTCCACATCCTTATTCTCAATAATTCTGGCATTATTATTATCATCATCATCATCAAATTCCTGACATGTATCCTCAAGGGGTGTACAGTATATGATAGTACTACATGAAAAATTTACATCATTACTAACTTCCTATCTACAATTTTCCTCCAAATCAGTCTGTTACCTGTCAAGACTCCAACATTATCAGATCTTATATTTCTATCTCCTAATTTACTTTTTACTGTATTAATAATGTCAGGTGGTATGGTCACTTAAACAGAATGGGAGAGGAAAGATTAGCAAAACAAGTGCTCTCTACCAGGTAAAACACTTAGAGGAAGACCTGTATCATGGTCTTCCTCTGGGTGTTTTTCCTGCCAACCTGGCAGAGAGCACTTGTTTTGCTAATCTTTCCTTTCCCATTCTGTTTAAGTCACCTGACATTAGCTCTGCTAACACATTCCTAGATACTAACAATGTTCACACCCCTAATCTTTCTCAGGACTCTCAAATCAGATGTCTCTAATCTTTGTCTAGTCAAGTGTTTTATTTCTAACCCAGCTCTCAGATCCATAAATTAAAATTGGTTTGAACACTGTCATGTATATAGCTAATTTAGCATTTTGACTAATTTCTCTCTTATGCCATATAAATTTATTCCATACCAGCTTTGTTGATTCAGTTGTCTATTTTCATATTTAATTTATCATCTTCATTAAAAATCATGCCTAAGTAGCTGAAATGTTTTACTTGTTCTATAGGTTCTCCATTCGCAATGCAGATGATATTTTCATAACTTCTGCCTATTTTCATTGTCTTTGTCTTGTTATTGCTGACCTTCATACCATATCTATTGCAACAGTTATTCAATTTAGTCAGGGACACTTGTAGCAGATTTATTTAGAAGTATAACATTGTCTGCATAGAGCTGAGATTAACATCTCCAATTTTTATATCAGGTTTAATACCACTTTCCTTCATAATGTGATCCATATAGATAATGAATAACAGAGGCGATAATGTACATCTTGTCTGACACCAGATTTAACATTAAACCATCTTCTTGTACTTCCTTCAATTCTAATTGCTGACTTACAACTCAAAGACTAAGTATTGCTTGATATAATGCCCCCATTGACACCATACAATTGTTGCATTTTGAATAGCTTCTCTCTTGGCACCTTGTCATATGCCTTTTCCAGATCTACAGAACTTAAATACAGATATTTGTTATGATACTTGATTTTACTTTACGAAAATAGAAATTAAAAAGTTTTGCATATACCTCGCACAAAAAAAAAAAGTTTAAAACGTTAAGAAATAGATAGTGAATGTTGTTATGGCAGTTTCAGATATTTTGGAATTCAGTTGAAGAGAATCATATTTCAACTCAACAATTATCAGGTTGCCTTTGTCGTTAAATCATGCAATCTTTTGTTAATACAGCTCCAATCGTATGCATGTCTTCACAGCTGTGCTATCTCTGCTAGACTATCATTGTTGTTCGTTTTCTGCTCTGCTTTCACTTCTCATTAGTCATTCATGAAGGATTGTTCATAACATATCTCAAGTCTTGTAAATTACTGGTAATTGTTGCTTGAAATATGGAGAAATGTTCAAGTTTACAATGCTGGTTTTAAACTCCTGTTTTAAAATTTTTTAAATCATGGTGATCTTATGATTCTGAAATGATAAATGGACAAGCAATAATCAAACTGTTTTGTTTAATTTAATTACAGAACTGTTGTCGTTAAAGATTCAAATATATCGTGTGATGTTGAGCAGCTCATTGCCGAAATAACATTGATGATTAAAATTTAAATACATTCATTTTATAAATATTGTGAGCAATTATAAATTATAATGAATACTGAGGATTTAATTATAAAAGTCAATTTAGTTTTTTCCTGAAAAATTAGTTTTTGAAAATCCTTGCACATATCTTGCACCATGATTTTTTAACTTTAATTTTGGAGGGAAAAAAGTGTGAGTTATATTCATGTAAATACAGTAAGTATTCTTTAAGCTTTGTGCATCGTGACATATGAATGCGATACCTCTGGGTGTTTTTCCTGCCAACCTGGCAGAGAGCACTTGTTTTGCTAATCTTTCCTCTCCCATTCTTGAATTACCATTCAAGACATGCTTTAATTTGTTCTATATTTGTTCTATTTTTTTTTTTTCCCCTATGTCAGTGTAAATGTCCTTCCTGTTATTACTTGGAATACTCTTCACATCCATCAATTGCCAGAAAGTTCCTTTAGTATTGTTTTGTAACTCTTTTAAATATATTACTGATTTTATGACCTTACTTAACTCAGATCTATCAGTATTTCCATTTATTAACAGTCTAATTCTATAACTTAATAAAGCCACAATTATTTTCTGTGCATAACTTACTTAGAATCCAACGAGCTGTCATTGCTTAATCACTATCAAACCTAGCATTATGTTGATAAAATTATCCTTTTTAACTCTGAACTTAGCAGCTAATATAAGTGCCAAAAAATCCTCCTTTAGGCTTTGAAGTAGCTCCAGTTTTAGATCGTTTGTTCCCATGAGCATAATTTTGGAATTTTTGGTATTTTCAGATAAAAGTATTGTGTTAGGCCACAAGATGGTGGTACTTGTTAGCCGTCTCTTCACTGCGTGCTGATTAAATTAGTGTTAGCTTTGGGCCAGCTATCTCTCTGACTGCCCACTCAGTCTCCAGAAGTTGGATAGGGCTAAAACAGTCTTGGCTATTCCCTATACGGGAATAAAAGGTGTTAGCTTTGTTTTTCTTTTTTTTTTGATAACTTTATTTAAACCTCTCTCTCTCTCTCTCCCTCCCTCCCTCCCTCCCTCCCTCCCTCCCTCCCTCCCTCCCGTTATCTCCTTATGGCAATCATACTCAACTAACATTCTTGTGATGTAGCCTACTCCACACCTCTTTACATAAAATTGCCATAGATTTTAATGCTATGGCAATTTTATGTAAAGTAAATTGAACTGGTAATTGGTACTTAATTTGGAATCTAACATACATTTAAGTAAGGGATTCTGACTTAAAATCCTCCATCACATTTCATTCATCTGCTAAAAGCCTATTGTAACCCTAATAACTACCATTATTATCTGTCCTGAGTTTGTCATTTTCAATACACCAGAACACTTACCCTCTACCAAATCACTTTCTACTGAATTTATTAATTCTCTAGATTAGCATTTCTCAAAGTGTGAGCCACATGGTGTTCCTGGTGGGCTGCGAGAGAATTCTAATAGTAAATAAATATATTTTATCTTAATGTGTAAATTTTCAGATAGTTTAGAATGCAATATATTCAAAATTCTATTAATTTAAATGTTCTTTTACGTAATTTATTTAATTTCAATATAATAATATACGTAATATTATATATTTCCAACTTGAAATCTGGCATATTTGTTAATGTCTGAAAGAAGACAGTGCCAACTTCAAGCACACCAAACCTGCTTATCTCTTCCTCACTAATTCCCCCTCCACACACACACACACACACACACACACACACACACAGCTCCTCAAAAAATATATGTATCAGTAGGTTTCTCTTCACCCGATTCTTTCCAAAGTTTACCTCATTTCTAAAGTTAGCAAAATTTAGATTTTTTTTTCTTTAATTGCTGACCTTGTATTTTGCAGTGATGTTAGCAGATTAATAGAACATATAATTAGGCAGAAAATATGATTTCAATGAAAGCTATACATCTACATACTGGAAATAATTATCTCACTTTTCCATTAGAACATGTTATCCATATGAAGGAATCTCTGGAAATCTGCCTTTGCTTTTTAAATATATATCAGCTGCAGTGAATTGTGACAACCTCAGAGTGATAGCACATTTAACAGACATTCATTAAATGTTCTGCTGCTTTGTTACTCTGATTTTTTGAAGTCTGTGAAAACTATGAAAATCGGAGTAACAGAGCAATAGGTATCTATAAAAAAAAAATGCTATAGACATTATCAGAAATACTATTGATGCCAGCTATAAGCATTAAATTTCAAAGAATTTTTTTTTATTGTAAAAGGCAATATCAAAGCATATATGAGAAGGTGATTGGAACAAGTCTCTAAAAGAATATCTGTTAAGTAGCTGCCCTTTGCTGGGTAGTATCGGGGACATTTTTAGGGAGGTTTTGATGCACTATCCCAAATCAAGACATAGGGTTTTCAATTGAAATCAGTTAGCTGGTCTGATGTGGAAGTGACAGAGTTTTCCTTTCCAGAAAGTCTGGTTTTTCATCATAAAAAGCAACAAACTAGAAGTACATGTGCAATTTATAGCCATAATACACTTAAGTAGATAGGATTAATGGCCCTGTTAGAGCATTAATTAGGTTTCAAAGAAACTAAGTTCCTTAGCTTCTTTGAAATCTAACAGCAGTGACATTTCCCTTTACAGCAAGAGGAAATGGGAATAGGATACTGTTAAGGAGGTTTTGACAGAAATACAGGAATGATGGCTGAAACAGCTAAGATTTTGAGACCATTGGATTTGGTCTGGTAATTAGTGATAAAACTAATGATTCAGCAATTGCAAAGAGTGGAAAAGTAGACAAGTGCCTCCATAGTGTACTTGAGCTTTTGCAATTGAAGGTGAATTAGCCAATCTTGTATAAAGGAAGCAGGATTTCCCTCTTTGAAATTCAGATTTTTTTTCCCTCCTGCAGACAAAAAAATATGCTTTGTGGGCAGAGATTACATTGTAGATACTGCCTTTGTGTGTATTTAGTGGATTAAATATTAGAGATTGTGGGTTGTGTGCAACAAGACTTTGGAGTTGCCACATATTAATGTCCTGAAAATATCAAGAGCACAAACCTTTCCAGTGACTGTCAAGCAAGAGTGATAGAATCCATATTCGCAATTACTAATTAATTGGTAGACCCTCCAGGTAATTGAAATTTGACATTTGATGACCTTTGTTGTTTTCAAAAATATTGATATAAGGACAGTGGTTTGAACGAAAAGTCATAAAATCTTTTATTATAGTACATTAGTATTAGTACTGTGGGTGGACTGAAGGGTTAGCTAATCTTAACACAGTGCTCTAGAGCAGGGGTTGGTGGCCCATAAAAGGTTGACCATACTTACATGGCATGTGGCCCATTTGTTGAATTATTTAAATAACACATTTTATAATATGAATAAAAAATTAAAATTAATTTTATGCCTATACATCGTGATATCTCCATGCAACTTGGCAGAGTCAACCTTTTTGAGTCGTCATAACAAAGGCAACTTCATCCGATGACAACCAAGATTTTGGCTTGCCACACATTAAAGAATGCATTTTCATTAGAAAATATCCAAGAATTTTATTGATGCTCACCAAAAAAGCAGAGGGAGACACATATTGTGATGCATAAACTATGTTACTTTGTTTTTATGTGATAATTTTCATTGAGTTTCATTTTCATACTTGTTTCATATCTCGTACTTTAAATATTTCTTTGTTTTTTAAGATTGATATAATAAAAATTGATAATTTAAGTATTTTTTTCACTCACTAGTTTCGGTTAATTAAACCCTTGGGGTGCAGTTATTAACAATAAAAGTTGAATGTGGCCCGCGAGTCTGAAAAGATTGCCTATCGCTGCTTTAGAGATCAAATATGCAGCCTTTTTCCAAGTAACTTCAGGTCTCCAGTTGGTTGAATATAAGCTTGCATGCAGCACCATTGACAGGGTGTAGCATAGAGTCAGTCTGCCTCACAGTGCAGCTTAATAAGGGCACTCGTTCAGCCATATTGCAGTAAGCGCCGTCACTATGCTAACAATTCCTGTTAGCGTAGCAAGTGCAGAAAACAGTTTTTCCAAGCTTAAACTGATTAAAAATTATTTGCAATGACCCAGGAAAGATTGGTTGGTATAGCAACTATATCGATAGAAGCGGACATAGCTTATAATTTAAATTTAGAAGAGCTTTTATAAACAGTTTTATTGTACGATATCCCCGTATTGCAAACATTTAATTAATATTATTATGTAATTGTTTTGTATTAATGTTTCTCTTGTAATAAAAACAAAATAGCAATTGGAGATTTTCTTATATTTTTGTCTTATAATTCATCAGGGGCGATATTTGTTTACCTCAGGGCACCATCTAAGTTGGCGATGGCCCTGCTTGCATGCATGCTGTCAGTAATGATGCCTTCTGGTTGGAAAGATCTGAGTTTGAATTCCCATCTAGGACATAAAAACCTTTATAAGGACTTTGTTGGGTGAAGGTAAGTTAGCTAGTTTCATACAAAAGTGGAAGAATTTTTCCTCCCAGAAATTCCAATTTTTTCTTCCACAAAACTCTTAGTTGCTTTAGTCATAATCAGAACAAAACCATGCTGTTATAACAGGTGGGTGTTATTTCTGAAGCACAGTTGTGAAGATTCTATCAAGATCAGAAGACTTCTTAGTATCCAAGTTATTCATGATTCTTCTGATATATTTCTGATGAAAGACTACATAGAAACATGCAATGAGCTGTTTTTGATAAAGTGGGAGTTTTTTAAAAAAATCACTAACTGTACTTTTTTAATAGAACAGTCTGAATTTCTTTATCCCTAAGCACTTTTGATTTCAAAATTCTTCTGCTATTTCACTTAAAATAATTAAATGACAGTAACAGAAGGATTTAGATAACTTCAGAAATACAACAATTTAGTTAACACTATGGTTACCTTTGAATGCAAAAATTAGTTCTTTGTTATTGTTTCCTAAAAACAGATATCAGTATAGTTTTAGCAGGTGTTGATAACTATTAATATAGTTGACTCTTGCCATAACAAACTTGCAGGATTAATAAATGGTTTGTTATAGTGGAAAATTGCCATAGCATATTTCCTTTAAAATACCAGTCTTGCTATTTTCTAGTGATTTGCTTTTCTTACTATAATAACTTGTTATGGTAAGAGTTGACTGCATGCAATTTGTAGGGTATAAAATTTTAAACTACATTTTGTGTTTTTTCCAGGTACAACTCTGGTGGAAAGTGCTTCACTGAAGTTCATACTAAACATTTGACTGTTACCATTGATGCCTTTACCATTCACAATAATTTATGGTCAGGGAAAAAAGTGGTTCCACATAAGAAAGAATTTTTGTAGGAAAATAAATAAGAGCAGCTGCAGAGGAGCATAGGCATTTCAGATTTTAGTGTGTTCCTGTGGCTTGTAATTTTGATATCTATAATATATATATAAAGTAAATTATGTGGTCTCAGCATGAGGCACCACAGAAGACATTCCATAAGTATAAATTAACCAGAAGAAATTGTGCATTTCACAATTTATGGGAGTTAACCATGCCTGTAGGTATAACAGCGAAGAACAACATTACTAACTTAAAACTACTGCACTGGACATCATAGACCTTTGTTTTTCTTAAGAATTCTGTATGAACTTCCATCACTGTACTGTATTTAAAAATATTTTAGTTATCGAAGAGGTTGCAAAATTTACTTTTGCAGTTAAACTATGTGAAAATCTACTTACTGTAGCATTTTGCTACATCTGTGCCAACTTTTCTCCTTTCTGTATATGGTCATAAAGTGATAATCATCAGTGTCATGAAGATTTCTGTAATGTTCTACTATTCACTTTGAATTTCATGATGCAGTGCAAAATTATCTATATCATATTTAAAAAATAAAATAAAAAAAAGTAGCAAGATAAAGAAATTGAGAGGTGAGTAATTTTAACAGCAGTTGGAGAATTTAATTAGCTTTTACTAGCACAAAAATTTTTGAAGCTTAACTTATTTATCTAATATTTGCATTAAAGAAAGGAGAAAGGAAGGTGAAAAGAATTATTATGCAGCATCAGAATTATTATGGACCATAAAAGGAAGTGAAAATGGGTGGCTTTTTCTGTACATAGAATCTTCATTGAAGACTTTGTTCTGTAAATGGTGACTAGGAATCGAAATGAACCTGCCTTTCTGTACACGTGTGCATTTTTCCTTGACTTGTATTATGCTGCCTTCAGGGCAAATATTCTCTTCTGTTGTTGCAAACCTAGTGCTCCCATAAGTGGCCTAGGCTCGGTAATATTTAACAGTTTGCCAAATGTATAGTTTTAGTGTGCTTACCATGTGATAATATAATAGTTTTTAATACTGTCTTTGCAGCGCGCTGGAGGCATTGCTTTCATTGCGTGATAAATAAAGATTTTGATACTCAGTGAGAAGCCTATGTTTTCAGATTGAATGGTTTTAATCAGGATACATCCTTTTTTGTACAATCACAAATCTACATTTGGCTTATTTTTTATAATTTCTTTGGCCTATCTTTTTGTACATAGTTTTTAATAGCTTTGTCATTAGAATCTTCATAAGTATAATAATATTAGTTACATATTCTAACAAATTTTAACATTATTTTATACATGTTTGCATTTATTTTTAAGGTATCTTAGTCTGTTAGCATTATAGTCTTGAAGTATTAAATGATACAAAAGAGTAATAAGAAAAGCATGAAGCTGGAAAAAAAAAAAATAATAAATCTGTAAAGCATTTTAACTTTATAACTGTCAATTCTGATCATATTGTTGCTTATAACATTATATTAAGTAAGTGCTCTCTCTCTCTCTCTCTCTCTGTGTGTGTGTGTGTGTGTTAATTTTTTTTACAAGAACAAGGTTGTGCATGTATGCACATGCACAATATAGTAGAATTCTGAATGAGATTGGGTTTGACACATGACGGTAATGAAATAAAATTGAAGTGATATTTATAATATTATTTCACATTGACTGGTGCTGGATTTTCTACTTCTTATACTTTATTTAGCAATATAAATTCCAGAAGTTTGATTAAAACATATCTAACACGGCCACGTACCAGTCATCTGTGCATGTACACACACACACACACACACACACACACACACACACACACACACACACTACACTTTCATTATATGATAGAATTCTGAATTGGATTTTACCTTGCCAATAATGAAATCAAGTGGAAATGATATTTTGTAGCATTATTTCATGTGACTTTCCACTTTTTTCAGTTTATTGGACAGTATTACACTTTGCTAACACATTTGCTTACTGATGTTTTATTCAGAGCAGATGCATAAATAAATTATGTAATTTGGTTATGTTCTTTCTATAAAGCTGTATATTTAATAGGAAAATTTATTCATTAATTTATAATGACATTTTCACAATATTTACAAATAGCATTAAGTTCCTAATTGCAGAGAACATTATGTGACATATCAAAAGATACTGAATATTACATTTTAGGGAATGAATATTTCATTATGGACTTTACAACTGTGTTATAAATAACTCTTTTCATTTCCCGATGTTTCGATCTTCATATTAAGATCATCATCTGAAGCATATACACAGGACAAGCTGAGTTACATTATATACAGGACAAGCTGATATACAGGGCAAATATACAGGACAAGCTGAGTTACATTACATGCAGTAAGCTAAAGAAACAATGATTTGGTCATACTGAATATTTAAAATTAAGTTAAAATTTTTTGAAATGTACAGATAATGATCAGTTCATTTTCTATTAATTTAAATAATAATACTTTATGGCTAGGAATAAGAAAAGTCTCATTGACTGTTATTGTTGATAGTAATGTTTTCTCCCTGGTGCAGGACACCAGAGGGTACAGAGGATTTGAAATTGGAAGTGATCACTATTTAGTCTTGAGCAGGATTAAACTGAATTTCATATTGAAAAGAATAACATGTAAGAAAGTTTTAAAGCAAATAAAAGTTGAGCAGCTCTCAGATGTGAACTGTAGACTAAAATACACAAAGATTATTGAAGAAAAAATGAAAGAGTTTCAGAACAGGAATCAAACCTTGGAGATTCAGTGGCAAACTCTGAAGAAAACATTGATTGATTCTGCCAGAGAGGCATGTGGTGAGGTTGTCTACAAGGATAAAAAAATCAGAACTCCCTGGTGGACACAAGAAGTTAAAGAGGCAGTGAAGGAAAAGAAGAAAGCATATCAAAAGTTCCTGTCAAATAAGTCAGCTTGTGCACTTAGAGAATATAGAGACAAATGCAAGAATGCTAAACACTGTGTAAAACTAGCTAAACAAAAGTCATGGAAGGACTTTGGCAAGAATATAGAAAATAAATATCAAGAAGGTGGCAAAAATTCTGGAGGTTATTGAAGAAGCTTAGGAATGGAGGAAAGAATGCTGTAAAAGGAGTTAGAGATGATAAAGGTGACATGAAAACGGGAGAAAAAGATATCCTTGAAGTATGGAGTAATTACTTTGAAAAACTGCTAAATGAAACAAGCAGTGGTGACAGCACAGTGGTAAAAAAAAAAAGACACTGACTAGGCATGCAGTCAGGAATACATACCCATACTTGAAGTAGAAAAAGCCATCAAAAGCTTAAAATGTGGAAAGGCAGCAGAAGTAGATGATATTCGATCAGAAATGCTGAAGTATGGTGGTATAAAAGTCTTACAGTGGCTGCACTGCATAGTTCAGAAAGCCTGGACAGAGGGACGAATTCCTGATGAGTGGAGTAGAGCTCTCATAGTACCCATATATAAAAAGGGAAATAAAACTGAATGTGAGAATTACAGAAGTATTTCCCTACTGAGTGTTCCTGGCAAGATATATGCAAGTATACTTGAGAAACGGTTGAGAAGAATTGTGGAAGAAAAGCTCGGTGAGGAACAAGCTGGATTCAGGCCAAATAGAGTCTGTCAGGATCAGATCTTCACTTTACGACAAATAGTCAAGAAAGCATGTGAATATAACAGATTTGTATTTAAGTTTTGTTGATTTGGAAAAGGCATATGACAAGGTGCTAAGAGAGAAGCTATTCAATATGCTGCAGTTATATGGTGTCAATGGGGCATTATATCAAGCAATACTTAGTCTTTATTTGAGTTGTAAGTCAGCAGTTAGAATTGAAGGAAGTACAGGAAGATGGTTTAATGTTAAATCTGGTGTGAGACAAGGATGTACATTATCCTCTCTGTTCTTTGTTATCTATATGGATCACGTTATGAAGGAAAGTGGTATTAAACATGATATCAAAATTGGAGATGTTAATGTCTGCTTTTTGCAGATGATGTTATACTTCTAAATAAATCTGCTACAAGTCTGCAAGATTCTCTGACTAAATTGAATAGCTCTTGTAATAGATATGGTATGAAGGTCAGCAATAAAAAAACAGACAATGAAAATAGGCAGAATCATTGAAAATGTCAACTGTGTTGTTGGAACAAGTAAAACATTTCAGCTACTTAGGCACGATTTTTACTGAAGATGGTAAATTAAATATAGAAATTGACAACAGAATCAGCAAAGCTGGTATGGTGGGAAGTCAATTGAATAAATTCATATGAAATAAGAGAGAAATTAGTCAGAACACTAAATTAGCTGTATACAAGACAGTGTTCAAACCAGTTTTAACTTCTGGATCTGAGAGCTGGGTCAGAAGTAAAACACTTGACCAAAGACTAGAGACCGCAGATATGAGAGTCCTGAGAAAGATTAGAGGCGTGAACAGATGGCATCAATGGCAATACCATATTAAAAACGAGGATATTAGGAAAGAACTTGACATTGTCAGCATCCAGGAATGTGTTAGCAGAGCTAATCTCAGGTGGTATGGTCACTTAAACAGAATGGGAGAGGAAAGATTAGCAAAACAAGTGTTCTCTGCCAGGTTGGCAGGAAAACGACCTAGAGGAAGACCAATATATAGGTGGATTGATATGGTACAAAGTGCCTTAGACAATAGAAATATAAGATCTGATAATGTTGGAGTCTTGACAAGTAACAGACCGATTTGGAGGAAAATTGTAGATAGGAAGTTAGTAATGATGTAATTTTTTTCCTGTAGTACTCTCATATCCTGTACACCCTTTGAGGGTACATGGCAGGAATTTGATGATGATGATGATGCTTTATACTGTGTATAAATGCAAAGTAATTAATAAGCTGCAGGATATTTATTGTCTTATTAAATTATCTTATTCACCAAGTAGTGTAAATACTGTATTAATAGCCAAATTAAATATGTTATGAATAGAACTGCATGAAATATTATAATTGTATACTGATCTGAATAATATTGACAATTCTGGTAGAATAACATATATTGCACAAATAGCCATACAGAATCACTAATGGGTAGTCTGTGAACTTTTTTTTTTTTTTCGTAACAGTTTTTTTGACTGCCATGCATAAATTATTTCTGTTATAAGAAACATTACTTACACTTAGTTAACAACAGCTGAACCACTAAACTAAGTATATGTAGTAGAACAATACAACCTCACATTGTGTTCCTGTGATAATTTTGACTTGAATCATAATAGAAGATAAAATTCAATTTTTAATCCAAAATACATATGTATTTTAAATATAAATTGCCAAAAGAACATATATTGATAAACATTTGTTGTAGTGTAACATCTGGAAAACTCTCTCTTGCCTAAAATGTCCCCAGACCCCTAAAAAAAAAAAATCAACCTGTTGTAAGTGGCAACAGTGATGTCAAAACTTGTTTCAACACTAATGTCACATTTTTAGCATTTGATAAGAAGTTTTTTTTTTTCCATAACCTTACAAAACAAAACATTACAAACAAAAGTTTTCATACAAATTGTCATTGAAAGTTTTTTCACTTGGTCATACTATAAACATTTTGTTTGCTTACACTTGGATAAAGGATTAAACCAAGAGTATAATTTCTTGGCATCTTTAATTTATACTATAATCAAGTGAGGAAACTTTCAACATCTAACACCTTTTGGCTACTTGTATATGGAAATATGACTTCTGCATTACTTTAACCTTGGTATCACTTCTGGGTTTGGTTCCCACTGATGAGACCTCAATAAAGGTTGAAACTGGCCTGGTTAGTAAGTCTTCTCATAATGCATAGCATGATACATGTCTGTAAGGACATGTGCTTTGCATTGCATTATGGGATACTAAGGCAAGTGATATGAAGTTATTAGCCTCTGTATAAGAGTTGTCCAGTCATTAAGTTATTCACATGCAAACTTTGTTTGCTTACACTTGAATAATGGATTAAACCAATAATATAATTTCTTGGCATTTTTAATTTATAAACTAATGTCATGATTCTGCTTTTATGTAATGAGAGCAGTTGACTCCACTATACAGCACTATTCTACTACAATGGAAAGCATGTTCTATCAACAATTTTACTTTTGTGGTTTTGGAATAAAGTGTGTGTGTGAGAGAGGGGAGGGGCAGTAGGTTATCAACTCTATACACAAAATTGCAAAAACTCTAGAACTCTGATGTTTGGGTGGGAGAAAGAGCTTCTAAAAGGTATTAAAAATAAGTAATTCAGCAGCAGTGAAGGTGGTTGAGAGTAGTGATCGAGGTATTTTGTAAATAATTTTTTGACATCACAAGTCTGAAGTCTTTTAGGCCAGAAGTGATGCACATAAAAGTAGAGTCAGCTCATTTAATTTTGTTGACTGTACTCATTATATGAGTGCAGTCAATTCGTTATAATTTTTTGAAAAAGGAGGGAGGGGGTTGATTCAAATAATTATTGATATTCTTTTTGAATTAAAGTTACCTATAATTGACTCTCACTTAGCAAATATCTTAACAGACTATCAAAAAAAGT
The DNA here is from genome assembly GCF_054136105.1 of Typopeltis vanoorti. Taxonomy (NCBI): domain Eukaryota; kingdom Metazoa; phylum Arthropoda; class Arachnida; order Uropygi; family Thelyphonidae; genus Typopeltis; species Typopeltis vanoorti. Next base: position 82,422,679 of record NC_143565.1, read on the forward strand.
CCTGACCTGACCATGGCACTATGATAAACTGATTTTGTAATCTATAAGTTTGCTGTAGTGAGGGGTAACTGTATAAGAGAAGCATGTGATCGATCATAGTAGTAGTAGTAATAATAACTGCATTCTACAGAAATGCAAACTATATATATCTGTGTGGTTAGCCTAGTGGCTGTGTGCTTCGCAGCCATATGTCTGGGGAAGGAGTGTCCTAGGTTCGATTCCTGTTGGAGATGTTAGGAGCTCAAGGATCTTCCTCAGCCATAGCCAAGTTAGCTGGTCTTGGGCATGGGCAGTAGAGTTTTTTCCCCCAGTTTAGCTGGGAGTTTTTCATCCCGCAAGCAGGCAAACCGGCCCTGTGAACACACACGGACTACAGTCATGAATACCTCTAATAAGGATGCAGCAGAGTTTCCGGCTGCATTATTTCGCTGTGACTTCTCATTAGGAGGAGATCCGACCTGTCTGAATCAGATGGAACGGAGAGATAGATATTTTAAGTATTCTTTCATAGTTATGCATACACAATCTACTGATTCTAAAATTATTAAAGGTTTGTGCTATTAATGTAAAAGAATAAATACAAAAGGTTATATTCAAGCAATGACAATCAAGGAAAAGGAGTAGCCATAATATTCAACACTAAATACGAGGCTAATCTTCTTGAATGACAGGCAGTCTCAAGTAGAGTGATGTGGGCAAATATCAGAATGGGGAACTGGACAATGAGACTTATTTGTGCCTATGGTCCCACAGAAGGTTCTACTTAGGTAGAAGTGGAGGAATTTTTTGAGGCTTTAGAGAAAACAACTGACCAGTGGCAAATTCTCCATGTTTGCTGCATAAGCTCATTAATTGAGAAAGAAATAACATTTATTTGTTAATAAATGCATGCATTTATAAGCATTCCATTTAGGCTTTTATTCTTGTAGACAGAAGATGTCTTAAGCTTGCACAGCAATAATTGAGCTTTGCGTTGTGTATCGAAGGCCAATGCTTGCTCGTATAGTCAAAGTTACCTTGGCTTGCTCGGTTGTAGGCGCTTCCAGGTCCTCGCTGCGGCACTGTGATTTCATGTGCTCGCATAACCATGTCCGCTCCCTTCACATCATCTTAAACACAAGGCCATTTTCAGTCAAAGTAGCTCTAGCCAGTGAGCTTCAGTCAGCCTTTACAAGTGTGCGTGTTGCTTAGGAAAATTAAGTCACAACCAACTTTTTATGACGATGTTATTGACCAGTTCATAAAGAAGAACCGTAGGGTAGAATTTGTATTCAAGTAGCTGAATTGAAAAAGATAGAACATTTATTTTACAACTGATATTCTATTTGTATAATTAAATGTGCATAAATTACTAAATATATAGTTTTAAATGATCGGTAATTCATTATTCCACTAATCAGACTTCAATCACACCTTTCACTCCCGGAATGATAACAAGAGCAAGCGTGAATTTCAAGCCCAGCATTCGCCCCTGCAACTGACAATGAAAAAGAAAGAGTTGGTCCTTGTTGGGGATCTAAATAGCAGAGTAGGAAATGATAGTCAGACATACAAAAATATTTTGGGAAAATTTGGAGAAAAGAGCAAAGCTAATAATGGCAAATACCTGTTGGATTTCTGCTCAGGATATGAACAGGTTATTACTAACACCATTTTCCAACATAAAAATGTGCACAAATACACATGGAGAGAGGAGGCAAGGAATAAGAAAAGTCTCATTGACTATGTTATTGTTGATAGTGATGTTTTCTCCCTGGTGCAGGACACCAGAGTGTACAGAGGATTTGAAATTGGAAGTGATCACTATTTAGTCTTGAGCAGGATAAAAGTGAATTTCATTTTGAAAAGAAAAACATGTAAGAAACTTTTAAAGCAAATAAAAGTTGAGCAGCTCTCCGATGTGAACTGTAGACTAAAATACATAAAGATTATTGAAGAAAAAATGAAAGAATTTGAGAATAAGAACCAAACCTTGGATATTCAGTGGTAAATCCTGAAGAAAACACTGATTGATTTAGACATAGAGGCATGGGCTAAGATTGTCTGCAAGGATAGAAAAATCAGAACTCCATGGTGGACACAGGAAGTTAAAGAGGCAGTGAAGAAAAAGAAGAAAGCATGTCAAAAGTTCCTAGTAAAGAAATCAGCTTGTGCTCTTAGAGAACACAGAGACAAATGTAAAACTATACACTGTGTAAAACTTTGGTAAGGACATAGAAAATAAATATCAAGAAGGTGGCAAGATATTCTGGAGGTTGTTGAAGAAGCTCAGAAATGGAGGAAGGAGTGCTGTAAAAGAAATTAGAGATAATAAAGGTGACATGGGAATTGGAGAAATAGATATCGTTGAAGTATGGAGTAATTACTTTGAAAAATTGCTAAATGAAACAATCGGTGATAGCACTGTGGTAAAAAAAAAAAAAAAAAAAACATTGCACAGGCATGTAGTCAGGAATACATATTCATAGTAGAAAAGACCAAAAGCCTGAAATATGTAAAGGCAGCAGGAGTAGATGATATTCGACCAAAAATGCTCAAGTATGGAGGTATAAACATCTTACCGTAGCTCCACTGCATATTTCAGAACGCTTGGACAGAGGAGTGAATTCCAGATGATTGGAGTAGAGCTCTCATGGTACCCATACATAAAAAGAGAAATAAAACAATGTGAGAATTAGAGAGGTATTTCTCTACTGAATGTTCCTGGTAAGATTTATGCAAGTATACTCGAGAAACGGTTGAGGAGGATTGTGGAGGGGAAGTTTTGCGAAGAACAAGCTGGATTCTGGACAGTTAGGCTGTCAGGATCAGATTTTTGCTTTACAACAAATAATTGAGAAATCATGGGAATATAACAAAGATCTGTATTTAACATATGACAAGGTGTCGAGAGAAGCTATTCAAAATGCTACAGTTATATGGTATCAATAAGGCATTATATCAAGCAATACTTAGTCTTTATTTGAGTTGTAAGTCAGGTTAGAAATGAAGGAAGTACAGGAAGATGGTTTAATGTTAAATCTTGTGCCAACAAGGATATACATTATCCTCTCTGTTATTCATTATCTGTATGGATAAAATTATGAAGGAAAGTGGTATTAAACCTGATATCAAAATTGGAGATGTTAATCTCAGCTCTTTGCTTTATGCAGACGATGTTATACTTCTAAATAAATCTGCTACAAGTATGCTGGATTCCCTGACTAAATTGAATACATGTTCTTATAGATATGCTTTGAAGGTCAACAAGACAAAGACAATGAAAATATGCAGAAGCATTGAAAATATCAACTGCATTGTGAATGGAGAACTTATATAACAAGTAAAACATTTCAGCTACTTAGGTACAATTTTTAGTGAAAATGGTAAATTAAATATTGAAATAGACAACAGAATCAACAAAGCTGTTATCAGTAGGAAGTCGACTGAATAAATTTATATAGAATAAGAGAGAAATTAGTCAAAATAAATTAGCTGTATACAAGATAGTGTTCAAACCAGTTTTAACTTGTGGATCTGAGAACTGGGTCAGAAGTTAAACACTTGCCCAATGACTATAGACTGCAGATATGAGAGTCCTGAGAAAGATTAGGGGCATGAACAGATGGCAGCAATCACAGTATCATATTGAAAACGGGGATATCAGGAAAGAACTTGATATTGTCAGCATCTAGGAATGTGTTAGCAGAGCTAATCTCAGGTGGTATGGTCACTTAAACAGAATGGGAGAGGAAAGATTAGCAAAACAAGTGTTCTCTGCTAGTTTGGCAGGAAAAAGACCCAGGGGAAGACCAAGATATAGGTGGATTGATACAGTAAAAAGTGCCTTAGAAGATAGAAATATAAGAGCTGATAATACTGGAGTCTTGACTGATTTGGAGGAAAATTGTAGATAGGAAGTTAATAATAATGTAAATTTTTCATGTATTACTGTCATATCCTGTACACTCCTTGAGGGCATGGCAGGAATTTGATGATGATGTAAACGAAGTGTTTTTATGAAACTTGTTGAAAAGTGAAATATCCACTTGCTGTTACAGAAAAGCTAATGCTATTATCAGTTTCTCCCATTTGTTTTTTCATGCTATTCCTGGTAAGGTAACTTACAAACTGAATAATGTTTCATTTATAATTTTGCACGTCCTGTAAACTCTCACAAATTAGAGAGGAGACTTCATTTTTCACCCACTTTTCCTCCACCTCTTTTTTTTTTTTCAGTATTTCCTGATTTTTCATAAGTACATTAAAAATGCTGCCTTGCTTGCAACAGTAGGTTGTAGTGATGCTACATCCATAGGAACCGCAGGAATAGTAGTTTGTTATAATGAACGAGTTTGTTTAACAGTGTTTGCCATAATGAGAGTTAACTATATCATTGTTGACTCTCATAAAATTTAAATGTAGTTGACTATATTTAAATGCCTCTACAGCACATTTTGAAAAATGACATATATCCCTTTTACTGGCAAGATCCAGATGCAGTCTTGGACATGACAAACTTTTTTTTTTCTTTTAGCAAGTATTATCTTGGTGAGAAAATAAATTAAATTTGACAAGAAACAATATTCTTGTTTTTATCCTTTTACCCAATCACAAACAAGAGTTTGTGCATGAAGTGTCTTCACACTAAAGTTATAGAGGCTGTTAATTTCACATCAAATTGCCTCAAGCATCCCAAACAATGCACAGCGAACCTTCGTTCAATCGTGTATATTGCACTGCATTGTGGGAATAGTCACCAACATTATAGACACCCAGCTTAACTCTACCATGTGCACGATTAGTGGGACACTGAGAAGCACCCCTGGCTGCCTGTCCTATCTAGCATTGCTCCACCAGATATACGGAGAAGACGCCTCGATTAAAGAATTTAATAAAGTAATGAGTAACCCTCTTCTGCCTCTGCACCAGACTCATAAATCCACCTAGTCTTCACCTAAAATCAAGAAACCCTTTCTGGTTCATAGACGAACTCTCTTCAGCTGCCTTACCATCAACACCTGACGTGGAGAGAACACTGGTCCAACAGTCTTCCAACAAATGGCTTCCTGGTTGAAGATCCCTATGCTCTGCAGCCTGGTTTTCTCTTCCTAGGAAGATTTGGTCATCTATCAACAGGACCAGAACAAACCAGGGCAGATGTGACAACCTCTGCATAAATGGAGACTGTTAGACCACCCTTATTGTGATTGTTCCCCTGTGGCCCAGACAATTACTCATATCGTGAATTACTGCTCAAGGTGCTAATTTCATGGTGGTGGCCTCCAGGACATCCACGAGGTTACTGATGAGGCCCTGGATTGGCTTTCTAGACTGGACATTGACCTGTAGCTTCTTTGTATTCCTTTTGCCATAAGAATAAACAAATAAATGAGAAGTTATACACGTTATACCTAGACCAATTTCAACATTTATTGAGGTCTCATTAGTGGAAGGTAACCTTCAGCTTCAGAGATACTGAGAGCTTAATCATTGCAGAAATCATATTTTTCATGTAGCAGAATAGTATATCACCATATTATTAAAATATTCTTGATGAGAGATAATTAGGTTTTTTTTTTTTACTTGATCAAAAAAAGTAAATTATACTTGGCAAATTTTTGTTCTTCTTTATCTAAGCATGATCAAAGAAAAGTTTGCATATGAGTATCTTCACGACTAGGCTATTTACATGTAAAGGCTGTTGACCATTAGTTAGTTTCCACTGGTAAGACCTCACTAAAGTTTGAAACTGGCATGGATAGTGAATCCCCTTCCATAATGTGTGTCAATATAATCCATCCAAAAGGAAATGTGCTAATGGAATACTGAGGCAATTTGATGTGCAGTTAGCAGCTTCTCTATACAAGTAGCCTAGCCTAGTCTTGAAGATATGTCACAAGCAAACTTTTGTTTTGCTCATGCTCATTTAAAGGATAAAAGCAACAAAATAACTGTTTAATATAATTTATATTTCTTTTATGATTCCCACCTGTGATAGGTTGTATACACGTTATACATTAATTAGTACTGTGGATAGATTATATTAAACAAAATAATTGTTTAATATAATTTATGTTTCTTTTATGATTCCCACCTGTGATAGGTTGTATACACGTTATACATTAATTAGTACTGTGGATAGACTAAGAATTAAATAAACTGGAAATTTTTTTTTTAAAGACTAACCATGGAACATTTTTTAAACCTTCATTGAGTAGGTTGGTGGTCTTGCACCAAGTGAAGAAATGCATCTAAAATGTGTGTCCATGGTAGGATTCAAATGCAGTCTAGTTGGGGAACAAATACACTATCTACTCAGCCAACCAGACCAGCTAATCAGAGACATGTAGCTGTCAGGTGCAATGAAGACATAAGGAAAAAATGTATAATTGTAATATATTCTCAATGAAATTGGAGCCTCCATAGCTCAAGTAGTATAGACAAAGCCCTTTGGTCATAAAGACCCTGGGTTTGATTCCCATCAGTGATGTGAGGAACCTTTATCTGGTCTCTTTTGACTAAAGGTGAGTTAACCGGTCTCATATGGAGACCGGTTAACTCACCTTTTGTGGGTTTTTTCATCCCTCAAAACAGGCAAACCAGCCTTGTGAACACACAGCTACAGTCATAAAATAAAATATACCATGGCAAGGAAGGCAATGGGAAACCACCTTGCTCATAATCATTTCTCTAGTATAGTAGCATATAATATGATAGGATCATATGATAGGATCAATGAAATTCAGCATTATTTTATTAATAAAAAATGATATATCAAATTCACCATATTTTGTAGACTTGGGTGCTATGAGCTATGATATATAAGATGAAAGCAGATAATAACAAAATGACTAAAATCTTTATACATGAAATATGTATCTATTTTATTTGCATATTCATTTAAGCATAATGTTATCTGGAAGAGGATCCAGTGGTTAATTCTGACTGCTCATTTCTTTATTAAGTAGTAGTTTTTCCCCCAGGATATGAGGTGTGTGGTATTCTCAGTTCATGTACTTTTGAGAGTCCTTAAATATATTTGGGTGTGAACAGTTTGTTTTTCCCCCTGTTTTGTACATTGAAAAAACAGTTTCTGGAAGGAGGGGAGTATGTGAAATCATTTCCTGAGATATTATTATTATTATAAAAAACCATGGAGTCAAAGACTCATCGTGGAAGATCCACTATTATACACACAGTTTATCATACCGCGCCTTAAATATATTTACTGTCTCTGTGCTCACCACATTCTCGGGCAATGCATTCCAATCACTCCATGCAAAAAAACCTGTTCCTCACTCCCTTGCTCACACCCTCCTTATACAGCTTTCAGGGATGACCTCTTGTTCTCTTCCTATCTTCACCCGTTCTGTGCAAAACCTCCCCAACATTAATCTGGTAATAACCTCTTAACAGTTTATATGTCTCGATCATATCCCCTCTCCTTCTATCCACCAATTTCTGCAAATTGCATCTTATCAATCTGTCTTCATACTCAACATGCCAGAAACCACCTTAGTCAATCGTCTCTGAACTTTTTCCAACACATCTTCATCTTTTTGAAAACCAGGTGACCAGATCTGTGCAGTAATCCATATGTGGCCTGATCAAAGCCTTGTATAAAGGAACCATAACATCCTTACTTCTACAAGTCAGTGTCCTCTGCATCATTCCCATTATCCGCTGTGTTGTCCTCACAATTTCAGTAACATGTCCCCAAAATTTTAGGTCCTTGTCTATAATCACTCCCAAATCTATCATCTCCTCTACCACTTCCAAGATATTTCCTCCGATTGTGTACTCTACACCCCATTTCTGCTTCCCAAATTTCAAAACCTTACACTTTGCAACATTGAATTGGCATCCCCACTCATTTACCCATTCAGCTGGTGTATTCGAGTCCTCTCAAAGCTACAGCATTCTGAAAGGAGGGGAATGTGTGTGTGTATATACACCCACAGTCAAGAGAATGCACAGGTACTGTAATAGTAATAAATAATTAAATATACATTATTGCTTGTGTTCAACGGTTTTCTTCCAAATTCAACTTATTTGTCGGGTTTCCAGTATTGGCTTATTATATTTAGGTCTTCTAGGGCACTAATAACTATCATCTGCCACACATCAATCCAACTAGATTTTTGTTTTCCTCTTGGTGTTTTCTTGTCAATTAAACACTTGTTCTTTAGTTCAAACAGCAAGCAATTCATATTGGATCTATGGTAGAAGGAACCTTTAAGGACTTTTTAACTGAAGGTGAGACAGCAGCCATGTGTGAAGATTCCCCCCCCCCGAACTTGGGTTTACCATTCTAAAAAGAAAAAGTAGTACTGGCTAGAAAGAAAAACACACTTAACAAAATCACCAAACTCAGTCTTGTAGCTTTTTTTTTTCTTCAGTGGGAAGGAATACTAATTACATGTGAAAAAATTATATTTTTGTTTTCATCCCCAGTCAGAGCCTATGTGGCTCAGTGGATGTGGCGTTTGCACACCACGGCACTTGGCCGCACGAAGGAAGACTTGGTTTCGAGTCTAGTCGGCGACTATATCGCATACGTGCCCAAAAAAGGAATAATTCCATGTATTTGTGGAATATTAGTACAATATAATGTAAAATTAACATCAAAATAATTGATTTCTGTTCAAGTAGATCACTTTGTTAACTTCCTGTATGTGTGCAGGTAGTCTCCTCATGAAGATATTTTATTTGCAAACTTTGGTTACGTATACTTGAGTAAAATAAGAATAAAAACAAGAATATAATTTTTTTTCTGGAATTTAGTTTCTTCAGCGATAATTCCATCAAATCAGCCCAGCCCAGCCCAACCTTTAATGTCAAACAGCTATTTTTGCTAACCTTTTCCTCATCCATTCTGTTTGAGTGATTATCTTAAATCAATTCTGTTCACACGTTCTTGATACTGGTGATGCCAAGTTTCCTCCTAATAATCTTTGTTTTAATATGAGTGTGACATTGACACCACATGCGGTCTCTATTTTTAAGTCAAGAGTTTTGTTTCTAACCCAAATTTCAGATTAGTTAAAATTGTGTTGAGTGCGGTTGTGCATTATTGCTACTTTAGTGCACTAGTTAACTTCTGCATCATCCATATAATTTATTCAGCTGTTCCCAATAGAAGCTTATTTACCAATAGATAGTGATTCTGGACTACCAAAAGAAAGACCATTATATGTGAAATTCTGGTAGCTGTCTACTGCAACTCTTTCCAGGCCTGTTTTCAGTTCTTTCCTGAGTTGATATTTGACACAGGTAAGTGGAATGGGTTCTCCCAGAAATTTGGATTTTTCGCATTATTCATGGAACATGCTATTTTGAATGTAGAAGTATATGATAGCAGTAGTTGTCTACAGCACTCTCCCCAAAGTCTTGAATTCATCAGTAGTAGTGAATTCATCTATTGATAGTGATTAAGGGCAAAGGCTGACAGTCTACCAAATTCCTGTACTTAAGGCTGGAGTGTTTTTAGTTCCTTTTGGAGATAAAAGATGTCAGAGGAGTTTATATCTGAATAGATAAATGTTTTGCTTGTAATAGATTTATCATTAAGAATACAGGGGTTATCAAAATAATGGAAATACCTACAAATTTTTTATTAATAAGGATGCTCTAAGTAGATGTGTTGCTCTCATAACCCCTCGCTCCCCTAAACCTTGACGGACTTAGAAGAGCTTTGCAGAAGCAATGGTTGTTATTAGCAACTGAGCTATTTGTTATTAATTTTATAAACTGCATGAAATATGTGAGTTCTGAACTGCTGTGAAGGGTGACCATATTCTTTATTGAGGCACTTTGACAATTTCATTCTAACAGCCCACCTCGGGCTGTTAGAACACCATGAATTCGACATAGATTCTAGTCATGTACATAAGATAATGGAATTTGGGCCACTCTTCCTGCAAAATATGTCCTGACTGTGCCAGTGATGTTGCAAGCAGAAAATGTGATCAACCCTTTGAGATGCCTTGTCCATTTCAATACCTTGCCATGATCTTTTATGCTGTGGCTTGTGATACACCTACGATTTCTACTATTTTGGTTACGGCAGTGCTGCAAGTCACACTCTAACAATCGTATCTGTTTTGGAAGTCACTGAAGACTGACAGTTTACACACTAACTGGACAACAGCTAATTCAAATTCAATTATGGCACTGCTATGTGATAGCCGATTTCATAAAAATCCTACGGAGATCCGACATCTTATTAAGGTGTCATGGCTGTTTGTTCCTCACACTATGGTGTCTGTTGACTTCTTTCCAAGCAGTGCATAATAGTAATCGCATAAAAAGTTAAGTTTGATATCTCTAATAATATAGATATGATTTAATACCAGTTTTGTCCATAATGTGATCCATGTGTCATTCCAGAAACTGGGAAAGAGTGTGGTTAGGAAGCATTTGAGATCCAGGCAAATACAGTCAGTGCATGAATCTTTTCAAAAAAAAAAAAAAATGGTATTTAGGTATTGCATAATCTTCGTAATGGGCACTCTTCCAGTACACTGCTTACAAGTACTAGCTACATGTGTATATACACTGGTTTCCATAAAGAATAAAGAAAAATCGTGATAGCTCAGGTGAAGAGGGGGAGGGGGGATATGTCAGGTGCATTATGAAAAAAAAAAAAAAAGTGAATGCTCTCTGGCTATTCTATACAAATGAGTGGCACTGCCAGGGGTATATACAAATAAGTAACAACATAAAAGCTGGCATTTTAGATTAGTTTTCCATTTCATGTCTGAAATGAGAACATGACCTCTCATGATACCAAAATTCTTGGATATAAATGCAAGACATTTAACTGATGAATTCGGGTGAGCCATTGTAAGACTAGAGGCCAGCAAAAGTCAAGTGGAGGTAGCAAGAGGGTTGCATGCCAGTTATTCCATGGTTCACAGACTTTGAAACCAATTCCAAAAGTCACAATCAGCATCCTGGACATACAGTGAAGGAATGCCATGGATGACTAACCTTTCTGATTATCTGCTGATCAAAAGGAGGAGTGCTACCCTGAATTCAGCTATGATAGACCTGGCTACAGGAACATTAGTATCTGCTTCCACTGAGTGTAGATGGCTTCATTAAGGCAGACTGTATGCCATACTACCAGTAGAATGTGTGCCAATATCCCCACAGAAGGAATGTCTGAAATGGACCATTCTTCATGTCATTTGGACCTGACACCAATATATATATATATATATATATATATATATATATATATATATATATATATATGGATATGGACGAAAGAATCTTGGATACTAAACGAACTCTCGCTTTTCTTTTCAATAAAAAAAGAACTATAGTGGAGAAACTGGAAGAATCTCTAGATAATGAAAGTTGGCATACCTTTAATACATACTGTGAATCTCAAGCAGCCACAATACAATATAATAACAAAGTAAATTTGAAACATTAAAAAGAATACAAAATAATAGGAACTTCTCAAAACCACACATCAACATTGACAAAGTCGTTATCAACAAATCTTCTTATATACTTTCAGATGTAGAAAAAAAGCATCCTTAGTAAAGGTCTAAACTTTATTCCTTCCCCAAAATTAATACCAAAGGAGACACTACTTACAAAAATAGAAAAAGCTACTTCTTTTCTCCCTCCACAAGATGCAAAACTTCTACGTATTGAATCAATCTTTATTATTAATAACTCAAAACCACCTGCAGATAACATTACTTCAACAGAATGCTAAGCTATTAAAAGTTTAAAAAAAAAACAGAGATATAATTATCCTTCCTGCGGATAAAGGCAATGCAACAGTCATCCTCAACTCTGAAGATTACCAGAATAAAATGCTTGAATTACTACATAATGATACCTACTCAATACTTGAGAGAGAGATCCAACTCTTTTTTTTTTTTTGATGAACAACTTTATTATCAACTTTTGCAATTATTTACATCATAATGAATTATATATACAATTGTTATACCATTATTTCAATCGAAGTTTCATGTGATATTATATCATCATGTTATAACGTAGTTATTACATTACTGTTCTCTTAAAATGCCTTCACTTCTTTACTCATAAACAGGGAATCTCATAAGTGTTAGTTACATACACATTACTTTCTATTACATCAATTAAGGTATATTGCAGCTTTTTTAGCTTTTTTTCTTCTCTCTCTCAGTTGGGTTTAACACTTTTTTTTTCTTTAAGGAATATACAGTAAATTATATTTACATACACACTTATTATATATATAGCAAACTATATATTCTACAAGATAAATCATATATACATCTGTACAGCGAAATAACATTCATATGCAATCATCTACAGAATTTCTTCTATTATATTATATATTACAAGTGGTATTTATAATCACATACGAAGCTTTTACGTATGTTACATAAAATTCGGTGTCTTGTAATTTTCCTGATAGTTTTTTTTTTTTTTTTTTTAACTTGTAACACTGAGTTCGCTGTTTGCATTGAAGTAGGAGAGCACTCTTTTTTCCTGTGGTAGGAGATCTGTTCCAAGTGACTCAGGCGCTGTTTCCTCTGATGGAGGTGGAGAGCTAGTATCCTTCCGATTTTACTTCCGATTTGCCCCATTTCCACTAGGAGTGATGAAGGTGTCGTTCTGTTGTTGGTTAGAGGGTTCGTCTGATGTAAGGTTGGAGGTTAAGTGTGCCCATTCTTCTGTAGTCATTCTTCTAGACTGGACTGAATTGGTGATCTCCTCCTGGATATAGTGATGTAATTTCGATATGGTTCCGGGACTGTCTTCCCTTCCATACGCTTGGTCGCACCTGTGAGTCCAAATTGCGTACATCGTTAGGATTAGAACAATTGTTTGCACCCTGTTTATATGTTTTCCTTTTAGCCAGAATAATATAATATTTGTTCATTTTTTTGATTTCGGGAAGCCATCTTTTAACGGCTTCCTTGCAATATAATATTAGGTGGTATAGTGTTTCCGGTTCCTGGCAAAACTGACATATTGCATGCCCTTCAAGGTGTATACCTTTAGCCGCTATCCACATCTTGGTTGGTAAGCAGGCATGGTGCACTTTAAAGAAGAAGGTTTTATACCTTGGATATATTGGGAGCTTGAAGATATTGTTTAATACCGGACTGAGTGTGATTTGTCCTCTTCTTAATTCTCTATGTTGTGGTATGGAATGGTTGTTCTGCTTAGTTTGTAGTATGTTGCTTTTGTTTTTTGACTTATTAAGGTTTCAGTGTTGATGCGCTCTGTCACAAATACATATCCCTCCGCCATCTCTGTAAACATTCTGGGAACTCTTCCGTGAATCTCTGGCATTGTGCTGATTATTCTGTGTGGAAGGCATTTCTATAGGAATGCTATTGCATATCCGTGGAATGACTCAGTGTTTGCTGTTTCTGCAGTCTTCACTCTGTTGATAACTGTTTTTAAGTGGATATTAAGTAGACCTAGACCTCCGGCTTCTAATTCGTGAAAGAGCGTTGTTCTCCTCATCGGTTCGTACCGAGAGCCCCGGATGTAGGTGGCACACAGTCTGTGGATCTTGTCTGCCCATAGTATGTTGTTCACTTTGTACCAGATGCGGGAGGGTAAATATATGTTGCATATTCGCGCTTTTCCTCTTAGAGATAGTTGTCTTGGGCGCATGGTATTTATTTTCCACAGTTCTCTCCACTATTCTTCATACGTTTCTGGGCCGCCTATTTTAACTCCCAGAACTGGTAAGTATTCCTGAGAGAGAGATCCAACCCGTGAACTTCAAAATCGTACAAATAACTTATTAAAACCAACAACTGAATTATCCCGAAACGTTTGCTTATCTCTACGCTCTCTCCATCCCTCCATCCGTTAATTCCTCGCATATGTGTTCCTAAAATCAATAAAGAGAGCGCCCAATTGTAGAAGGTATCAATTCTCCGACGTACAATCTTTCAAAATATCTTGCCAAATACCTAAAACGTTTTTCAGGCAAGTCATCATCCTTTATCAAGAACACTACAGAATTTGTTACATACATCAAGGATATTACAGTTAATGAAGATGACATCATGGCTAGCTTGGACATAACTTCTTTGTTCAATAATGTCCCAACAGATGAAGTCTTAACATTACTCAAGGACAGTTATCAAAATAAATGTTAGCCTTGCTTGCACATTGCATCAGGTCCGGTTACTTCAAATTTCAAGATAATATATACAAACAAAATCATGGACTGGCTATGGGTAATCCTTTATCCCCTGTACTCGCAAATATTTACGTAGAGGATTTTGAAACCAAGGCTATCTCCCTTTATTTTAACACCTAAGGTTTAGAAACACTATGTAGATGATGTCTTCATTATCTGGAACCATAGACATGAATCCCTTATGGTTTTCCTCGAACATCTCAATAGCCGACATCAAAGTATTTAGTTTACTGCCGAGCTTGAAACGGATAATTCCTTGCATTTTCTTGATGTCAAACTGACTCGCTCTTCTGGTAAACTCAAAATATCGATATATAGAAAGCCCACACACAACAACAGATATCTGCATAATCAGTCCCATCGCTTCCCTCCTCATAAGCTTGGAATAATTTCCACCTTGGGACATAGAGCCCGTTCTCTTCTGAATGACCCAAATGAACTTCTTGCAGAAATAAACCATCTGAAAACTTCTTTCGAAGTCAGTGGATATTCCAAGAGAATCATTGAAAAATTCCTTCTTAATCCTCCTAGACATCACTCAGAAGAAACAAATAGATTCAAAGGCAATATATCTATTCCTTACATAAGTACAGTTTCACATAAATTAGCAAAAGTTCTAAGAAAATACAATATCTTCTTCACTTCGCTTCCTAAAATCCGTTTCTTAATAAGCCACCCAAAACCTTGTCATCATCAACTCAAATACCCTGGTGTGTATAAAATATTGTGTGATTGTGATATTCTTTATTTTGGGCAGACAGACAAATTTGTCGAATTGCGTATGGAAGAACACATGAGGGACATTTGTTACAAGTGACAGCGAGCCAGTGCATTATCAAGTCATATCCTTTTCTCGGCTAATCCTAATGATGAAAACCAAAGTCACAAAGTCTGCTAGGAAAAATCTACTAACATCTTCCGTTGCAATGATGAACTAGAGAGAAAAATCGTGGAATCAAGAGAAATCATCTTCAGTCCTGTTCATCTAAATAATAACTTGAGCTACAACCTCCCAGATAGTCATTCAGTTGTAATCGTGTACTGGCGTTCACATGATGCTGCAAGCACGCACTCTCCCAACAATACAACAAACGAAAGAACAGCTTTAAATACAACTACAACGTTTTCATGCTAATTATGTATAGAGACTCTCTATGTTGTTCATAATCTTTTAACCTTCAGTGTTTAGTGCTTTTTTTTTCTTTTATAATGTCACCTGATGAAGGCTGTTACAGGCCGAAACTAGTCGTGTTTTTATATTAAAACATTTTTACTTAAATCTCGGTTCTAGTCATTCAATTCTTCATAAATATATATATATATATATATATATATATATATATATATATATATTTATGAATATATATATATATATATTATATATATATATAGATATAGATATAGATTATATAGATATATATATATATGTAGAAAGTATTTTTACCTTGGGTATAATTATGTTGAAGATACCAAGCAATTTTCAAACCTGGTTTTACTCCATTTTTCCCAAGTAAGCAAACAGACAAAAATGTCAAGTTTGCGCCTGCAAGTGATGCAAGACTAGCTGATCCTACAGGTAGTGCAAGACCAAGGCAACTCGTGGTAGAGATGGAACAAGCTCCGATCACTAATCTTAATATTTACCCTTAATGCCAAAACACATCTCCAAGAAGGGGATCGAAACCGATCTGGGTAGTGGCCCCTTGCCTTTAATACAAAACATCATACATCCCCTTCTTGGAGATGTGTTTTGGCATTAAGGGTAAATATTAAGATAAGTGATCGGAGCTTGTTCCACCTCTACCACGAGTTGCCTTGGTCTTGCACTATCTGTAGGATCAGCTAGTCTTGCATCACTTGCAGGCGCAAACTTGACATTTTTGTCTGTTTGCTTACTTAGAAAAAATGGAGTAAAACCAGGTTTAAAATTGCTTGGTATCTTCAACATATATATATATATATATATATATATATATATATATATATATATATATATATATATATATATGCAAAATGCAAAAATAATGCTCGTCCTCATCTTTAAGTATATGTGTTGGTGTCATTGGCGCACCCAGGTAGGGGGTCCAAGTCGCCCTGGCTCCCCCCAAAAGAAAAAGGGGGAAAAAAAAAACTAGAAAATTTTCCAAAAATCTTTTCCTGATGAAATTTATTATTTTTTTTTTTTTATTTCTGTTGTGTCGTGTCTACTATTTCTATACTACTGTACTTATGAATTAGCGGTCGCATAAGGTGGAAATACCCTCTGGCTCTCGGGAATCACGGCCATTGTGAACGCAAAGCAAACGAAGTAGTGCTCGGGCGATACTTTGCCCGAGCCGGGCCAGAGATCACTGGTATCATGTATTGGCGATCACTGCAGATGCTTAGTCATAGGTCGTATGCCATGCGTAGTGTATATTCTCAAATCATCTACTCATCTCGGCCCCCCCTTCCCCAAGATTAAGTTATGAGTACTCGGCCCCCTCCAAGATTAAATCCTGAGTGCGCCACTGGTTGATGTTCATAACCTCTTGCTCCCCCAGACCTTGATAGACTTAGAAGAGCTTTGGCTTTGCAGAAGCAATGGTTGTTATTAGCAAATGAGGTGTTTGTTGTTGTTGTTGTTGTTGTTATTATTATTATTATTATTATAAATGCATGAAGCACGGGAATTCTGAATTGCTGTGAAGGGTGACCACATTCCTTATTGAGGCACTTTGACCTCTTGTTTTTTTTTACCATTTTCTTCATGTACCCATTTGTTACCGAATTAAACTATTTACAAGTTTTGTAGGTAGGTGTATCTTTAACACACACACACACACACACACACACACACACACACACACACACTGCTTTTCACTGAATTACATAAAAATTCATAGTTTTTGAGTTATCATTATTTTTCTCTTTGTTCCTTAATTTATGGAAACCCAGTCTGTACGTATATGGGTTTCTGTATGTATATATATATATATATATATATATATATTAGTAATTAGCTGTAAGCAACTTAAGACAAATTAACACAGCAATAACATTACTCACACAAACCACTGTCTTACACTCGTTCAGTCGGGTTCCGGAAGAGATAATGGACCTGATTAGGGCTAAAATCAAAGCCAGAAAGCGATACCACAACACCAGAGCACAGCAGGATAAAACAACCTTAAACAACTTGAACAGACAGGTTCGAGAAGCTCCAGAAACACAGGCATTCCGAATGGGGAATCTAAACTTACGGAAATCAACCAAAGAAAACTCCATATGGAAATTTCTAACATCTCTTCATACCAAAAGACAACTCCTCACTATGAAGACCACACATGGAATTGCACACTCAAATGAAGAAAAAGTAGAAGCCCTAATTGACAATCTGGAAAATCAATGCAGCTCATCATAAGAAAACGTAAATATTAATCTAATTTATAAAGTTCATCGTCAAGTCAGAAAAGCCTTAAGACAGCCTAAGGATGATTCAGACCTCATCATACCCACTACTCCAGCAGAAATAATGAATATTATATTATATCCCAATTGAAGAATAAAAAGGCTCCTGGTTCCGACGGCATCACCAATAGAATAATAAAATCACTCCCATGGGTGGCCGTAATTCATCTAGTTAATATAATCAATTCCATATTTAGATTCCAGTACTTTCCCACAGCTTGGAAAACTGCTGACATCATCCCTTGAAAAAGCCTGGTAATAACCCACACTCTCCCAAGCTACAGACCATCAGTCTTCTTTCCTGTCTCGGTAAAGTAACAGAAAAAAGTCTTCCTAACAAGGCTACAACTAGCAGTTGACAAATATAAAATAATTCCAAATGAGCAATTTGATTTTCGCAAAGCTCACAGCACAGTGCAACAAATTCACCGATTAACAGAACACATCATCCATAGTTTCAACTGACACCTCTACACTGCCGCTGTGTTACCAACGTTGCCAAGGCCTTTGATAAGGTCTGGCATCAAGGTGTTATCTTGAAACTTATTGAAAACAACATCCCAATTAAGCTAGTAAAACTTATTAACTCATATCTTAGCAAAAGATACATACAAGTAAAACTTAACGGAAATATTTCATCGAGATGCAAAATTCTAGCTAGTTTACCTCAAGGTTCCCTTCTAGTCCCATTACTGTTCACAATTTACTTATCAGACATCCCTCTAAATTCAAGAACTATTACAGCCCTTTATGCCGAAGACACTGCAATTCTAGCAAGGTCTCTCAGCCCTCGCCTGGCAATCAGTAGACTCTAAGGAAGTATCAACACACTGGAAAAATGGTTCACCAACTGAAGGATTCAAGTAAACCCCTTCAAAAGCTCAGCCATGTTATACTCTAGAAAAAAGTCTGCATTAAAGAAGACATCTTGCTCTCTGGTCAAAAGATCCCACGGCAATCCAAGACCAAATATCTTGGAGTACTACTGGACAAGAAACTCCTTTTTAACAAGCATATCAATCTCATTCTCTCCAAGGCATTCTGAGTAATAGCTCAACTGTACCCAATGGTCAACCGCAACAGTAAACTGAACTTACAAAATAAATTACTACTTTACCAGATGGTTATACGTCCGGTTATTACCTACGCCTCACCAGCACGAGCCACTCTTCACGAACAAACATTTCAAAACTACAAAGAATCCAAAATAAGTGCCTAAGGATGATTCTAGATGCCCATGGTTTATCAGAAATTCACAGCTTCATCGAGAAACCGGCATACATCTCCTCCATTCTTCGTGATCTTGCAGAAAAATTCTTTGTCAAGTCAAGTACACATTCAAACCCGCTGATCGTACAAGCTGTTAATTACATCGAAACAGAATACTACAAATACAAAAGCCCGGGGGCTTTTCTACTCCCAGCGGATCATAACTAATACAAATACCCTCAGAGGGCGAGCTTGAAGCTCACAAAACTCCCTTTCCCAAATAACTTTCTTTACAAAGGGGAATATGAAAAGCATTTTTGCTTCATCCATCCTGCAGTAGCATTATACGTTATACAAAATTAGTAATGAATATAAATGTACAGTTGTTTATCTTTATCATATATCAGAATTATACTGTCTTTATGTTTAGAAATAAATTTCAAAAGCTGTAAATATTACGTTCCACAATCAAGAAGGAAATTTTAGGGTATTTCTTAAATTAATGTTATAAATTCAAAGAATATCTACTAAGCACATTGCATGAAATATTATTATTATTATTCGCGACACCTCCAAGGAGTCCGAAGACTCATCGCGGAAGGACACCTACAACTGTCTCAACCACTACACCGAACCTCTACTAGGAATCATCTCCATCAACCATCTACCGCCCGCCTCCGCAACTAGTATTTTTTGTCTGTAAATTGCGTGTGTTCTGAAGAGCCGATTTGTCTGTATGCGGGATGAAAAACCCGAGTTTCCGGGATAAAAAATCCTGCTACATCTGTATGAGATCGGCTAACTCACCTTCGATTGAAATCGTCCAGATAAAGATTCCTCCCGTCACGAGGAAAATCGAACTTAGGCCTATTCCAATCGAAGGGCGCGTTGTACCGTTATTCTTCCAATTGCGCTACGGAGGCGCTTAATGTTATATGTTATTTGAAGAATTTGATTTTGAATTAAGAGTAAGACTGATAATTATTCAGATAACCAGGAGGGAAAGGGAAACTGGGTAAGAGCGTGGTTAAGAAGCAGATGATGTCCAGGCACATATGAGTGCATGAATCTTTTCAAGGAAATTATATGTATTTAGGCATTGGATAATGACCACTCTTCCTGGACATTTCACATGTCTAATTGCTGGGTATATATATAGTGGTTTGCTATAAGGGGCTGCGCGAGCACTTTGTTAAATTTTTCTCAAATTTGCGAACAATTTGATTAGAACCCTAAACAGGACACATCGAAACCGCACGAATAGAAACACATATGGAAAACACAAGCAGTATCAGGATATTCGCAACCTACAACCCCCCCCCCCAAATAAAAAAAACTCCTTGATTCAGATCTGGATGAAATACTAAACGCAGGTAGAGCAATAATCGTAGCTGGCGACTTTAAAGCCAAACATTCCACATGGAACAGCAGAAACTCAAATATCAACGGCAGACTACTGAATTCATATACCACTACAAGAAACATGACAGTAACAGGACCCACAGAATCCACACCCTACGGAGCAACCGGCCATCCAGATGTACTTGATATAACAATACTAAACGCAGGTAGAGCAATAATCGTAGCTGGCGACTTTAAAGCCAAACATTCCACATGGAACAGCAGAAACTCAAATATCAACGGCAGACTACTGAATTCATATACCACTACAAGAAACATGACAGTAACAGGACCCACAGAATCCACACCCTACTGAGCAACCGGCCATCCAGATGTACTTGATATAACAATACTAAAAAACATTACGTACAGCTACCAAATACAAGCAGTTAACGACTTAAGTTATGATCACAATCCCATCATATTGCAACTAGGCGCCATACAAGATCTAACGGAAAACGCCACCACCTTTATAAACTGGAAACAACTACCCTCAGCTTTCCAGAATAACATTGGCCCAGTTCTACATATAACATCCACTGAAGATATAGAAAAGGCAGTGAAAACCTTTGAAAAGCAAATATTAACAACAGTAACACACAGATAACAAATATAACCAAGTCTGCACCACCAAATAAACTCCCAGAAGACAAAAAACGTCTTATCCGTGAGGATTAAGAAGACAATATCACAGAACAATGGATCCTACAGATAAGCAGCCAGTTAACAGCGCAATAAACCAGGTTCGGTATGCTCTAAAGGATTACCGAAACCAACTTTGGAATAACAAAATACATCACCTAAACACATAGGATCAATCATTGTAGAGAATGATCAGATCACTTCGTTCGAAGCGGTTCACACTTCCTCCAATCCAAGGTGAATGTAGAGTCGCCTATAATGGTGAGGAAAAAGCAGAAGCATTTGCAGACAGCTTAGAAAGACAATGCAGCCCCAATTATACCAATATAGATATAAACTTCATAAGAAACATCCACACAAAAGTGCGTAAAATTACTCAAAACGCCTCATTCCAACCAACAGAAATATATGAGATCATAAGAAAACTAAACAACAAAATGGCTCCGGGTCAGGATGGAATAACGAACAAGGTGCTCAACCTACTTCCCCGTAAAGGGGTTATGCATCTGGTAGCCATTACTAATGCCATCCTTCGGATAAATTATTTTCCAGAGCGATGGAAGCTTGTGATGTCATCCTAATTTCAAAATACACAATATCCTCATAATTATAGACCGATCACCTTCTATCATGTGTAGGCACGATAGCCTAACACGCTATACTCACACGGATTCAAGAGGCAACAGATATCAACCACGTCATACAAGACGAGCAATTCGGCTTCAGGAATATCACTCCACAACGCTTCAAATTTACATAGTCGTTGAATACATCACACAAGGGTTTGAATGGCACCAACATTCTGGTGCAGTCTTCCTGGACATAACACAATCATTTGATAGAATATGGAATTATGGTCTAAATTTTTAACTACACCAAGTAGGAATCTCATTAAAACTAATTCTACTTATCAAATCATATCTGAATAACAGAATTTAAAATAAAACTCAATGGAATCAGATCCATAGAGAAGAGAGTCACGGCTGAAGTCACTCAAGGCTCTCTGCTGTCTCCCCTGCTCTTCTCCATATACATAGCAGAACTTCCCAAGTTGTCCCCATCCATCACCGTTCTCTATTCCGATGATACAATTATCATAGCCAGATCCCTCCGTACACATCTAGGTTCAAACAAGTAGTCCACGAATTAGAGAATTGGTACAAAAAAAATGGCGTATCGCAATCAACCCAGGAAAAAGCTCTGCAGTACTTTTCACCAGATGTAAACCGACACAAGCATACAAATGTTTGGAAAAGTCATCCCTTGGCACAACCCTACCAAGGATCTAGGAGTTCATCTGGATAAACTCTTAAATTTCAAGACACACATAAATAGTGTCTCCACCAAAGCAAGTCAGACTATTGCACAGCTATATCCACTTTTGAATAAGAACAGCTTCCTAAACATAAACAACAAAATTCTCCTCTACAAATCAAGATAAGACCTCAGATAATTTGCGCCTCATCAACTTGAGGACACACGTCTAAACAGAATATCCACAGATTACAAACGATCCAGAACAAATGCCTTAGAATGGCATTTAATGCCCTTTGGTTCATCAGAAACCTCCAGTTACAGCAAGAAGCCAATCTTCCAGATATCAAGACCTACATGACAGGCATTGCAGAAAAATTCTTCACAATCACAGATGATCACCCAAATCAACTAATTCGACAGGCAGCGGACTACAAACCCTCAGATCATTTCAAATATAAAAAACCAAAAGTACCTCTGCCTTTAACGACCATTGTACCCACTGCTGTCATCACCTAACAGTCTAATCAAAAGGTTCCTAACTAGTTTTGCCGATCCTGGAGGACGTCTACTTTCACCTGGAATCATCTGCTTTTCATTGTTGATAAGAATTCTTTTGCTGTTCGTTCATAGCCACTTCTTACATAACTGATCCACTTTTTTCGTACTATTCCAGTAAGCGCCTTTACCAAGCCGAACGCGCCTCATTCCTCTAGATAAGCGTACTTTGTTTTTAGTTTTATATTTTTGTCGCCATATTTTCTCATTTCGCAACGCCCTCTATTTTATAATTAATTTTTTTTCAATAAGCAAAAAATGTGTGTCTTGGCACGTATCGACAGACCACTGTCTCGGGAGCATCTGGTTGACGACACGATCGCATTCCAACCTCGCGGTTCGAATTCTTTGCATTAAAAGTTTAAATTCGAATAGTTCTAATCACGCAGTCGGAACTCTCCGCTAAATTTCGGAATCATTCGTATCTTAAATTATAACCGTACTCAGCAATTGCTTCACCACCGATTCGTGCATCTGTATGTGTTTAATCATGCTTGTATTTAATAATTCGAAAAAAAAAAAACGTTCATATGTTTGTAATTTAATAATATACTACTGTCAGAGTAATTTATTAGACCCTTATTATAACACAAATGTTAAATAATAAATAATTTTTATAATTATTCGTCTTTGAATGAAATATAACTTCTCTCGAGTTGTCTTTGCCTGAAAAGGGGGGGGGGGGAGGTTTGCCGGTGTTACTAAAATTTCAAAAAAGGCACGCGGGCACTGAAAGTTTGAGAACTATTGCTCTTGAATAAAGGACCTTTATCAGATTTCTTGCTTGCTTTATTTTTCTTAGGTTCCCTAGGTTTATTTTTCTTCTATTTTAGTCTCTTTCAAAGCGAGCGCAACATATGAGTCATTGTGTTGTTAATTAGGAGGATATTTTTCAGGATGGCGTCTCGAGTAGTCGATGTTGAGAATTCTGATTTTAGAATTATCAGTCGAGTGTGTTAGTGTTTCGTATCGGGTATTATTGATGATGAATTGTGAATTTAATTGATATGTTTTAGCGATTTTTTATGATTATTCATTGTAATAGTAGTTAATAGCTTGCTGTTATAAACAGTCACTTAATTTTCGTCAGTGCATTATCCAGCGTCAACAGAGTGCTCGATCATCAGAGCAGGTAAGACTTTTATTTCATCTTCAAAAACATTTTTCAGGCCCTCTCCTGTTCCCTGCCCTGTGCAGCACTTGGTGGTTGAAGGGACAAGGCAGATCCTTCCCCCACTTCAAGTCTAGATTTAATTATGGATTCACCATATGAGGATCTCTCTTTCAAAGAACTTCTAGCTATTTTTCGGCAAATTGGTAACATTTTGCACACGAAATGGCCAGGAAGAGTTGAAATTCATCAGGTTATGGAGGTCGAGACAGAAGACCCTCAAACCTCCGAAATTTCTCCTCACAATACACATGACAACGTCACAACAACTGACATAGATTCCAATGATTATCAGGAAGTCAGCAGAAAGAAGAGAAAGAAAGAGTCTATTGCTGCAGAACCTGAATTTGTACCTCAAATGGACACATCAGCACAATCTAGCGCAAGAACAGAGACAAATATACCGACACAGCCCAAAGAGAGGATCCCACCAGTAGTCTTGCGATCTAAGGAGAAATGGTCATTGCTTGCAGAGACGATGAAGAAAAATAACATCAAGTTCTCATCAGCCAAAAACACAGATGACGGAGTCCGTATACAGCCTGAAGGAACAACGGACTACCGCCAGCTCACCAGACTTATGGATGATCATAAATTTCCATACCATACTTACCAACTCAAAAGTGAAAAGAACCTCAAGGTAGTGATCAGAGGATTGGTAGAAAACATAACATCAGAAGAAATAGCTACTGACCTTAGATTACAAGGCTTGGAGCCAATAAAGATTTCTCGAATGTATCGAGCAGACAAGCGTCCCATGCCTCTGGTCTTAGTAGAGATCAGTAAAGATCAGAGAGAAATTTATGATCTTAAAATAGTCTGCAATTTGGTCATCAAGACCGAGCCACTAAGAAGAAAGGCATCGGCTGGTCAATGCCATCGCTGCCAAAAATTTGGGCATTCACAAATGTTATGCAGAGCAGACTACAAGTGTGTGAAATGCGGTGGCAACCATCCCTCGCACACTTGCGTCAAACCAAAGTCCACACCTGCTAAATGTGCGAACTGCAGTGGCCCACATCCTGCTAATTACAAGGGCTGTTCTCTCTATCCATCCAACCTTCAAAAACCTAGACAGGAGTTAATTCAGCCCACGCAGAAAAATATTGTGAGATATGTGCCTGAAATCAAAGCACGAAAAGTTACACCAGATAAATCTTATGCTTCTGTGGTTTCCTCACGTAACACCGAGGCACTCCCTGCAGCTAGCAGTCAAAATTCCTCAGCAATTCTTGCTGCCTCACTAGGGGAGATGCTAATGGCCTTCAGCAAAACAAATCCAAGCCAGGCCGATACCAACAAATTCCTTAGGAATACTCAAGTCATCTTCTCCATGATTAATGACTAATTCAGCTTCAACATCAAATTCTATACAGATAATATTCTGGAATGCAAACGGTCTCAACAACAAAAGTTTGGAATTACAGGAACTTACAGATCATTTACAAATTGATATTCTCCTCATAAACGAGACTCACCTACGTCCCTGCGATAATCCCAAACTCAGAAATTATTCATTACTTAGAAATGACAGACTCAATGCCAGAGGAGGAGGCACTGCCATCTTTGTAAGAAGAAACATCGGCTATAATGAGATTAAGAAGACTAATACATCTAACCTCGAGGAGACAGGCATAGAAATTCATACCAACAATGCAGGCAGCTTAAAGATTTATTCTGTATACAACCCCCCTGGCAAACCTTTACTCCCCTCTGATCTCTCTCAGCTACTAGATACAAATGAAGCAATAATTGTAGCAGGAGATCTCAATTCTAAGCATCCTTTATGGAACAGCAAGAGTTTTAACAACAACGGAATGATCCTCTACAATTTTGCCTTGAAGAGAAATATTGTTATTGCAGGCCCAATCGAGCCAACACATTATGGAGCGATCGGCAGACCTGATGTTTTGGATATTGCTATTTTTAACAATATTTGTCATCAATTTCAACTTCAAGTGGTTGACGAGCTCAGCTCAGATCACAATCCAGTACTCTTAAGTTTAGGGGGGGAGCCTGAGCTCATTCCCAACCAATCTCACACTAATTTTGCAAAATTCAAGGCTAAAATGAACACTATCATAGACTCAGTACCTACTATCTCCACCTGTGAAGAAATTGACCTGGCAGTCAGCAATCTTGAATGTAAAATACGCGCTGGCTTATCCGCAGCTTGTTCTATTTCCACCCCAGCTCAAGTCAACTCACTTCCTGAAGAAATCCTTGTTCTGATCAGGAACAAAAATAGACTCAGACGCCGCTATCACAACACGCTATCTCCGCAAGACCGTCGAGTACTAAATAGAGCATCCAACCAAGTTCGTTACGCATTAAAAGATCACAAAAACCAGCAATGGGAAAGAAAACTCTGTTCTCTCAAAGCTGAAGATAATTCTCTGTGGAAGTTGACTAAAGCTCTCCGTACAGATCGCTCTAACATCCAGCCCATTCACGGAGAAAGAGGTCTTGTTTACAGAGATAATGAAAAAGCCGAAGCTTTCGTTGATGCCCTCCAGCTTCAGTGCCGTCCTAATTATACGCATGCTGATCTGACCTTCATAGAGAGGATACACCGTCGTGTACGCTCTGCGCTTCGGAAACCTTGTAGCTGTGATAATATCTGTCCCGCCTCACCTAAAGAGGTCTATTCAATCATTAGGAAGCTTAAAAACAAAAAAGCCCCTGGTCCAGATGAAATTACCAACAAAACAATTAAAGCCCTCCCACACAAAGCTGTCATGCATCTAGTAGCCATTATTAATGCAATTCTGAGATTAAATTATTTCCCCTCAAGATGGAAACAAGCTGATATATTCCTTATTCTCAAGCCTGGTAAGGCACCTCAAATGACACAGAGCTATAGACCTATCAGTCTTTTATCATGCTTAGGAAAAATCGCAGAAAGAGTCATTCTCAACCGACTTAATGAGGAGGTGAATAAAAATAACATAATTCCGAAAGAACAATTTGGTTTTCGTACCGGCCATAGCACTACACAGCAAATTCACAGACTGACTGAATTCATCACTACAGGCTTTAACTGGAAACAGCATACAGGAGCTATCTTTTTAGATGTTGCAAAAGCATTTGATAAGGTGTGGCACAAAGGTCTCATCTATAAATTAATTACAGCCAACATCCCTCTTTACCTTACCAAAATTATTAACTCCTTTCTACAGGACCGTAAAATCCAGGTCAAGTTGCGCGGAATTCGATCCTCAATGAAAAAAATCACTGCTGGTGTCCCTCAAGGCTCGCTGCTCTCACCGCTGCTTTTTAACATCTTTGTTTCTGATGTTCCTAGCACATCACTAACCACTATAGCTAGTTATGCGGATGATATGGCAATTCTTAGCAGATCTCTTAGGCCTAATATAGCTACTCAGCGATTACAAACTGCAGCAAGAAAATTGGAGGACTGGTTCAGAAAATGGAGAATATCTGTAAATGCCGATAAAAGCACTGCCATTCTCTTCACAAGAAGACAAGCATCTCACTCTGGAGAAGTTAAACTTTTTAACACAGCCATCCCATGGAGATCTACTACCAAATATCTAGGCATTCAGCTTGATAACCGTTTAAACTTTAACTCCCACATAGTTTATGCATGCAAAAGGGCAAACTCTGCAATTGTACAACTCTATTCTCTCCTCAATAGAAGAAGTCAAGTTAGCACTGAAAACAAACTACGGATCTATAAAACAATTATCAGACCATCGTTAACTTACGGATCTCCAGCCTGGGGTCACACTTCCCCCACCAACATCAACAAGCTACAAGTTATTCAAAACAAGTGCCTCCGTATGATTTTTAACGCTCCGTGGTTTGTCAGAAATGCTCTCTTGCACCGTGATGCCGATATTCCAGATATTCCCACGTTCCTCCATAACAGTGCTGCTGCTTATTTTGCCAAAGCAGCTGTTCATCCAAATCAACTCATTCGAGAATCTTCTAACTATGACGAACACGACAGGTGGAAACATAAGCGCCCGAAAACAGCTCTCCTTATCGGTTCAGGTTCCTCCATACAGCTCTAAATAGGGTGAGCCAAGTGCTCGCTAATCTTTAATGCAAGACTATTTCATAGAGACAAAGGGATTGGAGTCCTTGGGACTGATATCCATCATGCCACATCAGTTATCAGTTATCAGCGCAACATACATAATGAACGATAGAGAGGCGCTTGTACATTAATGACTTCAACGCTCGTTAAGCCTAATTCCCATTTTTATTTTG
This sequence comes from Typopeltis vanoorti, assembly GCF_054136105.1. Classification (NCBI taxonomy): domain Eukaryota; kingdom Metazoa; phylum Arthropoda; class Arachnida; order Uropygi; family Thelyphonidae; genus Typopeltis; species Typopeltis vanoorti. The sequence continues at coordinate 82,450,764 of NC_143565.1, forward strand.
AGATTCGATAGAAACCAAGAAACACTGCTAATGCAAAACTCTACATACTTTCATTTCAATCAAATGATGTAAACAATACTTGCCAGAATAGAATTCTAAATAGAATGAAGTAATTTTTTTTTGTGGGTGTGGATTCTACATTGATTCAGAATCAGTGGCGTGTCAGGTACTTAATAATTACTGACACGTACTAACTTACAATACGTACAATTACGTACAATAGTTATTACGTACACGTAATAACTACTGTACGTACTTCTATTGACAGTGAGGTTAAACAGCTCGTGACACTGATCTCAGTAAGCATTTTCAAACTTCTGTTCCTCATATAAATACGTTTTTAAAAATCTAAAAACAAATTAAATTTTGTAATCACAATTTTCATTTTTTTAAAAATGATTTTAGGATTATTTACAAATATTATTGTGAATGTGCTGTCATATTATAATTTAAACGTAGACTTATCTATGAACCAGAATATTTCCAAATATTATCCATTATGGTACTGCTGAGCTACGATGACTGGCTAATTTAATTCTTGATGACGTCATATGGGCTGTTATAGAAGCTACTGTTTCCGTGGAAAAGTGGAAAGATGATGGCATCTTCGTTTTAATCAGTCAATCAGATAAATGAAACTGTCTTATTATACAGAGTGACACACGAAGTTTGACCTTGAAATTTTTCCTAAGTTTGTTTTTCTTTTTCTGACCTTTAGTGAGATAATAAATCTCACTAAAGGTCAGAATATAGAATAAATAAATAAACAATTCTATAAATAACTGCTGGAAATGAACAATTGTATTCATTTCCAGCAGTTATTTATAGAAACTGTTAATTATTTTTAAAACTTTTAAGTTTAAGATGCTTTCATTTTAAACTGAAAAATTCAGTTTTTTTTTTTTTTTTTGTTATATGTGTATAGAAATCCCACAGGATAACTTGCAGAACCTACAGAATATTAACAATGCGTGAAGGTGAAGAGTTGGTTGAGTACTTTGCGTCCGCATCTCGTGAACTTGGATATTTTCCAGATAAACCTGTTCCCCCCCAAAATGTGAAGTCAGTTAAGAATGACCCGGATGAACATTTACGATACTTTTGTTGAAGTTCCAGAGAACAATTCTATTCGTCTCAAAAAAGTTCCATTTACGAAATATTTTCTAAGAGCGTAATCCATTTGAATTCGCTTCCTACACTGATAATCCAGAGGGACCATTCTGAGGACGTCTTATTTGCAAGTGAGTTAGTCGATCCCACACGGAGCCAGCAGGATTTCTTTCCAGAATAGCAGATTTTTCGTACAATACAAATAAAGTGAAGCATACCTGATTAACGACCATTATGCACTGATTTGACATTTGACATTAATTTCATATTCCCCGCTATCTGTTACGGCTACAGTTAGGGAAAAATTTTATGAGCAGTTTGCTCTCCCTGAATGGGAATAGGGAATTATGTATGGCTACATAAAATTAAAATGACTTTGGGTCTTTTATGTTTAAATATATCCGTTGCATCGTACGCTACAGCTTACTGAACTAGATCGTTGGGATGTATGGACATTTTTAGGAAAACCTTTGTTGCTAAAGATTGTAGGAAAGAGAAAATATATGGAATATTTGTATCTCGATGAAGTTGCTTGGCTCTGACGAACTATGGAGCGTTTAGAATCATTCGTAAGCACTTATTTTGTACATGTTACGGTTTGAAGATATTAGTGTTGGAGGTATAGCTCCAGGCTGGAGAGTCCCATAGTCACTTACATAGTCCCTTAAGTGACTATGGGACGAACAGTCAGCTGGTATAAAAACAATTTGATTCTGATGTTTAGCTTGCTGTTCCTGTTAATTAGGGGGTAGATCTGGGCGATGTCTTTAGATGCCTTTACACACGTAGTCTTCATGTGTTGGTTAAAAGTTAATGTTTTGTCGAGCACGACACCAAGGTATTTTGTTTCTGTCTGCCAAGGAATTTTAGTATTGAATAATAAGACGTCTCCTGGAAAAGATATCGACCTTTTCGTGAAGAGAATGGCTGAGCTCTTTTGGTGATTTACTTGTAGTCTCCATTTGGAGAACCATTTCTCTAACTTTAGAAGGTTTTCTTGAAACTTTTTAGTATCAAGGTGTGGCCAAAGAGATCTGGCTAATAATGCTGTATCATCCGCATATAGGGCCATGATGGATGACAATGGGTTGTGTGGAATGTCTGACATGTATATAGAGAACAGTAATGGAGCCAGTAAGGATCCCTGTGGTACTCCGGCCAGGATATGGCGCTGGGATGAGGTAGCACCATTGATCTTGACTTACATGCTTCTATTCTGTAGATATGAGATATCGGCTGAGATAAGTTTATGTAGCAATCCGAAGTGCCATATTTCGTCAAATGCTTTGGATAAATCAAGGAAAACAGCTCCCGTGTATTGACGCCAGTTGTAGCTGCTGGTAATATATTCAACTATTCTGATGATTTGTTGGGTAGTACTATGGTATTGCCGAACACCAAATTGTTCTTTAGGAAGATTGTTTAGTTCATTTACTGAAGCTTGAATTCGTGAGAGGATGACCTGCTCTGCAACCTTACCCAGGTTGGAGATGATACTGATTGGACGATAATTTTGAGACAGGTGTGTGTCCTTGCCTGGCTTATGTATAGGGATTACATCCGCAAGTTTCCAAGTGATAGGAAAATAGTGAAACCTCAAGATTGCATTTATGATTATGGTCAGGTGCACTACAGCTTTTCGGGGAAGCAGCTTGATCACTTTATTTGTGATGCCATCTGGACCAGGAGCTTTTTTGTTCTTTAAATTTTTTATGATATCATATATTTCAGCAGGTGATGTGGGTGCAAAGTGGTCAGCACCGGTGTCAGGGAGTTTTAATGAGTGTCTGACCTATCTGTGAATTTTATAGAAGTGACCGAAGTCTAAGCTTTCTTATGAAAGTTTGCACTGCTCTTCTAAATATTTTGCTATGGCTTCTGCCTTTTCTACGTCTGTGTGAACAAGATCCTTGTCAGAAAGTATATGGGAAAGGGATCTGCCTTTCTTTCTGATATTTATTAGTGGTTCCCAGGTAGAGTGATCAATAGGTGAGATAGAGGCTAACTTTTCTTCCCATAGTTGGTCCCTGTAAGCTTTGAGTGCATCTCTCACTGCCCCATTTAGTCTATTAAGTACTATTTTGTCTTGTGGCGCGTAAGTGTTGTGAAATGTTTTGCTCTGTTTTTTTCTCTGATCAAGTTCATAATGTCTTCGGGCAGACGACCAGGCTTGAGGGCAGATTTGTAGGAGGTGGCTGCCATTATAGCGAAGTTAATTTGGTGGGTGAGGCTTGTGACTGCGGTTTCAACATCTTCTTTTGAACGTATATGAGGAACAGGTCAAATTAATCCCGGAGTACTTTTGGTAATTTTTCCCGCGATATAAATGAGTGAGAGGAAGGAGACAGGTATTCTTGTTTTCCAAGCTGTAGCGGAATTGGGTTATGATCAGATTATAACTCGTTCAATGATTTTAGGCTGTACTGAAGTTTAATATTTTGCAGGATAGCTGTATCCAGGAGTCAGCAGTGCCAAACGTACTGAGATGAGTTGGTTCGGTGGGGCCTGCCACAACAGCATAGTTTGATCCTATGTAGTTTGAAAAGATGCATCCATTCTTGCTTGTGGTTTTACAATTCCAGGCAGGGTGCTTGGAGTTTAACTCTCCGGCAATAATGATGGACTCTCTAACGCCTTAGATGGCATTTAGATCAGAATGCAGTAGGGTTTTTAAGGGTGGGTTGTAAGCTGAGTAGATTTTCAGTCTGCCAGCCGAGCTAGTGAACGCCTGTGACCTCAAGGTTTGGAGTGTTTTTTACAGAATGGTGTTTGATATAATTTTTAATGAAGATGGAAGTACCGCCGCCTCGACAGTTCAGCCTGTCGGTTCTGTATAGGAGATATCCCCTTATTTCTGGCTGTCCGAGGAGTCTTAGATGTGTCTCGCTTATTAGAATAACATCTGGCTGATATCTATGAGTAAAGTCTTGGAGCTCTAAAATTTTGTTTCTGAGGCCATTTGCATTCCATGCAACGATCTGAAGAAAGAGACTGGAATTAGTTTGTTTCTATTCATCTATAAGTGCTGTGAGGATGGCCTGTGTTTCACGTAGGTATCTTTTAGTGGAGGTTGTTGAAGGGTTTGACATACTGAAGTCTGGTAGCATGTTTGCTAGAGTGGCCGTAATAATAGCGGTCAGGTTTGTAGGTGCTGTTTGCTGATTCTGTTCTGGGTTGACATGTTTGAACGGGCAACATCTGCATAACTTCTTGTTTGCCTTTGGTATACTCTTATTCTTGAAGGCCTCTGATTGTGGCCGCTGAACCTCCGGCTGTGGTGCAGGGACCTCTGATATTCGTGTTCTAGAGGAGGAAGACTGTTTAGCTGTTTCCAAACGTCTGTTCTTCGGTCTTGACTGCATCCAGGGCCGCATTTAGACTTGCTGAGGCCCTAAGTTATACAAAACCCAGAGCCCCCGCGCCCCCTACTGTTTTGAATGACATCAGCTGGTCTTTTTGTTTTTTTATTTGAGGCCCCGGCAGATTGCGAGGCCCTAAGCTGTAGCTTTTTTAGCTTATACGTAAATCCGGCACTGACTACATCCCTTATAATTGGCTGGATGACGGCCATCGCAGTTGGCACATTTAGCCGGGGTGGTTTTCGGGTCTGTACAGATATTGGTTTGGTGACTATCCCCACTTTTCAGACATTTAAACTCAGCTTTACACAGTTTCTGGGCGTGGCCAAACTTTTGACACCTGTGGCATTGCCAGAAGATGCTCTTTTCCGGAGTGGCTCTGGTGTGATGATGAGCCTGCAGATTAATTTTAAGTTGCAAATATTTTTGCATATGTTGTGAATCTCTACTAGGACTAACGGCATAGGAATCTTTTCAGATCTATACATCCTGCTGACCTTTATAGGAGGCAGATCCTGTAAGTTAAGAACAGCAGCTATCTCTTCTGGATCAATGTCTTCACAGACGCCACGGAGGACGACCTTTAATTTTTTTCTGAACTCAGTGAGAATGCATGGTGCCGAATACCTTTGACGACCATTTCCATTGTTAATTTTCTATAATATTTTTCGTTGCGGGTTGTATCTTGATATCCTCATCCACATTTTTGGCCTTTGTGTAATCAATTTGTAAACAGTACATTGTAGATCTTAGAGCTGACCATCGGCGTTTTTCTCTTCTTGTGTGTGCGCGGGCCTCTAAATCTGAGGGAGTAGAGATCACTGAGTCCAACTGTTCCTCCATTTTAGCGGCATCTTCACCTGTGACGCTTGCGGGGGAAACGTATCTTAAACTTTCACCTTTCCTGGCCAGTTGTTATTAAGCAGCTCACCTAGTCTGATGAATTCACGATATACTTCCTCAAATATCGTCTCATCTATTTGTTTTTCCATGTCTGTTAATGTGAAGTGTCAGAAGCTAAATAAAAAAAATAAAAAAAACGCTTACCGTGCAGTGTAGTTTGGCCAGTATTTTCGCAAACCTTCGAAACTCATCTGCAACAAATATCACGTACAAAACTAAAATCACAATTCATCAAAACTCGACTCAATTGCAAATTCCCAATCGGACCAATATGCACCAAACAAACTCACACCAGCTTATCTCATCAATATCCTTTGATATCCTTATTTGCTGATATTGTCACTTCAACTAGCAACTCTGCCACATTCTGTACTGTTGCCAGTTAGTGACGAGTTATATGAGTATACCACGGACTTTATCTTTCCACGTCCAGAACTAGACCCTTCAGGAAACCAAGCTACGTGAGGTTCAATACTACAGTCGAAAGAGCTGTCACGAAGTAAGATGCAACGCGTCAGGATGGCCGAGCGGTCTAAGGCGCAAGACTCAAGGATAATTTCCTTTCGACTGTGAATTCTGGTCTACGAATGTGGGCGTGGGTTCGAATCCCACTCCTGACAGATTTTTTTTTTCTTTCATTCTTTATTTTCGAATACTGGCATTTCTATAACACATAACTAGTCTTATTTGTGGATCTTTTTCCTTCATTCATTCATTATTGGTCATATATTTCTACAAATACAGCCAAACTCCGCTTAATGTTTCTCTCTTACGTATTTTCAAAGCCTCGAAAAATGTTGATTTGTTAAACGAACGCAAACTCTCTCAGCTAGAGGACCCAGGCACAAGAGCAAAGTATAAATAAGCACCAATACACCATTTACAAGGACACAAAATGCTGTACTTGATGTGGTAAATTCTGTCTTGCGAGATGTTACAGTGATTCCGCATCACTTTCATGCAGTTCTTGCAATTTATGCATTTTTACATTGCAGTGAACATTATTATATCATGAAGAGTTCGTTGTGCTCCTCTGGCTTACGCTGAAGTTAAGCAGCACTTCATGCTGACTTTAATAAACATTCTTGAAACTACTGTAAAGAAATTTTTGTGTTCATTTTTTCTATAAAATATAGCTATTTTTTGTTTCTTTTTACATTTAAAAATGACTGGGAAAAAATTGTCTCCAGCTCTTAGTTCATTATTTGTCTTTTATTACCTTCTTATGAAATCGATAAAAAAATAAAGCAACAAAAAAAAAAGAAAAGAAAAAACTAAAGAAAGGATGAATGAAAAAAATTTAATGTACCGTTAATGTAGAATCCTATAGAAAATGTTTTTTTTCTTTCTTGTGAATTTTGCATTGATTGGGCATCAATAGCGTGGTAGCTCTCACTGGTGAAAATTTCCGCTGTTGGACGTACTGCTGACATTTTTCAAACTTCTGTTCTTCAATCTAAATTACGTTTTTTAAAGTCCAACAACAATTATATTTTGTAATAAAGATAATTGTTTATAAACATCGAGAATGGTTTGTGTTGATCTGGAGCAAGTTATTCTGATCGTGCTATCGAATAGTATCACATATGTTGGCGAACTCTCTCTTGTTATTGTACGCATTCTTAATGCTTACAGCTAGAGTGCTTAAAACTCGAGACGGAGATGCACTGCGAAATATGATTAATATTAATAAAAAAACATCATTTCAGTAATTCACACAGTAAAATTTTTACAGCAAAATCATACTGTTGTCAGGATGGCCGAGTGGTCTAAGGCGCCAGACTCAAGGTTTAATTTCCATTCGGGTAACCTGACTGTGAATTCTGGTCCACGTATGTGGGCGTGGGTTCAAATCCCACTCCTGACAGTAGCTTTTTTTTTTCTTTCTCTCGCCCATCTCAGAAATCCTATCTTCATAGTTGCACAAATCTTCGAAACAGCAAACAAAACTTTTTAAAACTGAAAAAGAAAAGTCCTTTCTTGTTTGTTTTGAAGGAAGGAAAACGACGTTATTTTCCATCAAATGTGGTAAAGAAAATAAACAACAAAAAAAGAAATAAACCACAACAATACCTCGTTTATAGTACATGAAACGTAACTTTACAAATTACCTACCAATGCTGCAAATGTTACGGTGATTCAACATTAATTGTAAAAAATTCTTGTTCGTTGTGTTTATACTGTTGCAAAACGCTTGTTTATATTAAAATTGCTCAGCACAGTGCATTAATTTCACAGGCATTCTTAAAATGACTGATAATAATAATAATAATAATAATAATAATAATAATTAACAGGCACAATTCTCTTCAGGAAATAAAAGCTTTGAAATCTGCGTAGGTAGAGCTTTACTAACTTGACCTCCAAGATAACATGCAGTAGCAGTTTTTTTTTTAAATATAGTTTTCGATAGTTTGCTTTGGAATGGATTATTAATTCTCAGTACTAATTAATTTTATTTATTTTTTTTTCACACTACTATCATCAGAAACCTCTGAATTGTGTTCACTGGCTTTACTTTTTTTTTCCCTTTTAGCGCTCTCTATTTTAATAAAAATATAGTTATTCTTATATCGTTCTTATATTTTTAACGAATTCTTCTTTTTTGTATCCTTTTTTAAATTTGCATCCATTTTTTAACAGACAGTTTGTAATTCTGTTCCTCTGTTGCATGGCAAAATTTTTCTTGCATCGAATGGGAAGCCATTTCTTTTCAAAAACGTGAAAGTTGTAATTTTAATATATTTTTTATTATTTACACTTTTTAAAACAAAATGGAAAATGGGGAAAGCATTCGAATCACTCTCCTGAGAACAGGTATTCTCTTCTACTTCATGCATTACTTTTGGGGAGAAAAAAAAAGCGATTTTTTATATGCTGAATTTCGTTTTATGCTTCTCCTTTTATATTAAAAAACCTTAAAAAATAAAAAATAAACTACGTTTGAAAATCAAGCAAAATAAAAGGAGGATATAAACAATACTTTATTCACAAATTATACAGTATGATGTCCCGGATGAAGTCAATTCCATTCACTGTACGTTGCTTCATCAGTTTCATTGCAAATGTGCTCTTCATAATAATAATTAAACTCTTAATTAACCCACACTTCTTTCAGAATGCTCTCTCTCTCTCTCTCAGAGAAGCTGAACTTCATATCGATGCCTTATTGGCTGCATGTTTAAAAAAGGATGAGGACGAAGATATTTGCATTCGAGTTCTTCGATGTGTTGTCTATTTAGTTCTTTTATTTGTTGTTTTATTTAAAGTTCAAAATAATTTAAATTTTATAGTGGTTATGTACGTTACCAATTTGCATTTCTCATATTCTCTTCTGTTTAAAGTCGTCTAGAGTTGGGTTGGAAAACAGAACGGTTAGAATTAGCTATGAATCTCCTTTTTAGTTCTTCATGACGTCACATATGGTGTAAGCGGATCTGTTGTTTCCTTGGAAACATAATGCCAACTAAGTAAATCAGAAAAAAAAACAAAAGTTATTTAGAAGAATATGAAATTTGATCTGGAAACGTTTTCGCCTAATATATTTTTGTTTTAGTGATTTAAGTGTGAAAATAATTTCCATTACTTTTACTTTCAAATCACACGTTTGATTCGATTCACATTCAAAAATTAAAAGTTAAATTTTTAAAAATAATAATTAATTGATCATCTTACACTGTGGCCTTTCATCATCGCACCGCTGTACTATATTACGCTTCTACAGAGGCCACATCGTTTGATTTTAATCTAGAAATTATTGAACAAAGAATAAAAAAAAAAAAAACCAACTAAACCATACTATATTCAAATATTACAAACATTTACATAACATGTGTTAAACCAAACTGACAGCAAAAAAAAAGTGCGAATATCACTCGCAACATATGAATGCAGAACTACTCATGACCTCCAAGCTATACACTGAATTGCGTAAGAATATTTATATTAAACATTTTGCATGTATCTGACAGATCAGCTGCGAGCGCCTGAGTGTTAAGGTCCGTGAAGATCATCTCTTTGGTATAACCAGAACCCCGGATGTTTGAATATGGCATGTCCAAATGTTAAAATAGTGGATACGATGCATTATTATTATTACAAGGATTTTAATTAGTTTTTTTTTCTCTCAGCGTAACTGGAATTCTGGGGCTATAAATGATAATCAAAATAGGAATATTGATACAACGAAAATGCTAATAGGATCGGCATAAACGTTGCTAACATGAAACTCTGTTGCAGGTGTTATATGCAGCAAATAAACATAAAATCATCCCTTCCTAAATTAATAGATTGAGTTAAAAATAAAATAAATAAAATAAGTTACGATGTGTTGTGAGGGTGGCCGAGTGGTCTAAGGCCTCAAAGTTAAGGATCTTTTTGTGTAACAAGAGTGTGAATTCGGGTTCACGAATGTGGTCATGGGTTTGAATCCCAAACCTGACAGTATCGTTTTTTTTTTTTTAACTCATTCCTGTTAAAATTTTTAAGTTGATATTCCTACAAATTTTAGAGACAACAATAAAATTTTCGAAACTGAAAATTGATGATTCGATCTATAATTACATGCTTCGCCAGCATGGAGCCACACCGCTGACACTAATATCGTGAAATTACAGCGAGTTCAAAACAAGTGCCTTCGTATGATTCTGAACACCCATAGTTTGTCAGAGATGTTCGACTTCATCGGGACAGAGACATCCCCTATATATCTACTCTTTCCTCCAGCCTCTTGCAGCAAAGTATTTCCTAAAAACGTCTACACATCCCAATCCATTGGTGCAACAAACTGCCGACTATGATGAAATGGATCTGTGCAAATATAATAAACCTAAAGCCATTCTGATTTCAAGAAATGATCTATAATCCCGTTGCCCTCTCAGGGCAAGCATATCGCTCATAAATTATTTTCTTCACTGTATCCATTCAGACCGCGAGGAATATGAAAAGCATCTTGCTTCACCCTTGGAGTCAGTCGAGTTGAAGTTGAAGTGTAAACATAATGAAGAATCACGTGATTTCCTTAAAACTAATGTTGAACCAATGAAACTCATCAAATTACGTTCTAGCCATAAATGAAGTACTGTTGATGTTGTTGTTTATTTGTTTCTAATTCAGATTTGATATAAAACACCACGCGGTTTTCCTTCCGTTTTATTTTTTTAATAAATAATATTTATAGCTTTGAAAATGTAAAATAGAAACTTAAATTGGAGTATATATGCACTGTATAACTATTCATATAATTACTTTAAGAGGTACGTGACTGAGAGATGATGATGATGATGATGATAATAATAATAATAAAACTTTTTACGAGATTGATTGAAACATCACCCATATTCGTGGAGCAGAATTCACGTTGGATCTTCTTTTTAAGTCCAATGCAATCAAGAAATTCAACATATATATTTCTTTTTCCAAAATGTTATTCTAAGGAATAAAGAAACGATCCCTGTCTCCCCCTACAATCCCCAATATAGATAGCATTAATAGAATTGCATAACAACAGTATTTCTGACGAATGTATTGGTTTTACCATGAAAGCCGAAGTGAGAATGTCCGCGTCACAGTAACAATTTTTTCTGCCCAGCCAGCAAGATCAGACGAACTAATAATGATATTAGTTAGAAAGATAAAACAAACAAACAAACAAAAAATATGTACAACACAGTAGGATCCCTGAATCCCCTTTCGAATCGCTAATTCATGGTAATTTCTGTTAGTCTTCCCTCAGCCACATCTCTTCGTCTCTGGTTACCACCTGTCAATATTCTTATGTATTTTCTTAACATACGATGATTGCTTGCATATTTTTAGCTTTTATACATACTTTTGGAATTTCTGCTACACTAAGAAAAATAGTAAAAGTATAATAATAATAATAATAATAATACACATTCACTCCATTCATATTTTGGCAAGCTAGATTCGAAACCAGTGTTTCACGGAGTTTGAGTCCAGGATATTTCACACATGTCTCACCCTTGAGCAGCAACATAGCATTGTTAGGGCGACGGGTGCCCTCAATTCTAGGTGCCGAGTCATAAGGGGGTGCCACTTGGAGTCGTGGATAAGTTTTATTTTTCTTTTATATCAGGCACATCATCGTGAGCCATGCGCCGATTTATCCAGCTAAGGAGTTGGTGTTTAGATCAAATGGTATGATCACTGGATATGCAAATATAATACTTATAAGTTCTCTTCTGGTAGCAGTCTAGTACTCTATCTACTTTTGGCTATTATAGGTTATTAATTCCTATAATATTAAATTAATAAGACGAGCAACGACATTAGAGTTGACAACTTTTCCATTTGTAAATTTTTTCTTATATATTTTTGGGAAAATTTTATCTTTTCCCATAAATATGAAAAATAGATAAATAAAATTAACTAGTATGAAGAATTAGGAATGAATTTTAATCAAAGATTGCTAACTACTCAAAACTAAAATAAAAAAAATAAATAAATAAAGAACGGTTGTATTGTCAACTTCTTTGGGTGATGTTAGTAAAGGGTTTTCTGCTGCAAGTTTCGTCGAAATTTTTAAGCATTGAAGAGCAACCTGGGTCCACCTTGAATATGAAGATTTTTTTTTTTTTAATATTTTTAATCTTGGGGCAAAAAGCATAAAAATATGTTTGTAATTTGTTACTGCGAGATTGTATAATTTCTAACTTTGATTATATGATAAAATATGATAATAAATTGTAATAAGAAATTACAGAAAATAATAAATATAATAATAGATGACTTTAAAAAGAAGAGAATATGAGAAATGCAAACTGGAAACGTATATAACCACTATAAAATGTAAATTATTTTGACCTTTAAATAAAACAAATAAAAGAACTAAATAGACAACACAACGAAATACTCGGATGCAAATGTCTTCGTCCTCATCCTTTTTTTAAACATGCAGCCCAATAAGGCATCGATACGAAGTTCAGTGTCTCTAAGAGAGAGAGAGAGAGAATTCTGAAAGAAAAGTGTGGGTTAATTAAGAGTTTAATTGTTATTATGACGAGCACATTTGCAATGAAACAGATGAAGCAACGTACAATGAATGGAATTGACTTCATCCGGGACATCATACTGTATAATTTGTGAATAAAGTATTGTTTATATCGTCCTTTTATTTTGCTTGGTTTCCAAACTACGTTTGGAAACCAAGGCGGTTTTCTTACAAACGTAGTTTGTAAGAAAACCGCGAGTTCGACTTTTCTTACAATCTTTTTGAGAATGCTGAGCGTCCGCCCTTTGTTGAGAGATTCAATAAAAGCGTCATCTTCCTCTTCGCACATGGTGATGATAGCACTACAATAGTTAATAATCTGTTATTTCTAATATATATATATAAGCCAACAATGGCGATTCTAATGACGGTGTGTAACGGAAGCAAAAATTAGGCTTAGTAAATCGCCCTCGTTGCAATTACAGTTTTCTGGAGTAAAGTACTTATCTAGAGTAACGAGAACTGCACATCAGATAACAACACTACCTCAATCATTCTACGCACCACACAAACTCAAAAAAAAAAAAACTGAAATAGTCGAATACTGATAAAATTCACTCACAATTCATAATCGTCGTAATACAATTCATCACTCAAATTCGCCATATTTCATTGTGTTTGCACTGTGAAATTACTGCTATTTAGTAAGAGTTCAAAGTGATCCGCGACCAATCAGCTCTTTAGTTCCTGACGAGTCACGTATGTTGCTCACAAAGGGTATTTTCGGTACGGAAAAGTTGGAACTCTTACTTCCCAGTCCTAATCGGTTAGTCAAACAAATGAAATTTGTTTGATTAACTCAGTGGTTCTTAACATTTTCAAAGTCACGGAACACTTTCGATTATAAGAAAAATTTGGGGAACACCAAAAGCAATAAGGTCATAAAACTAACAATAAAAATATGCATGGACTTGCCTTTTATAAAAATGGAACTTATTTTAATGCGATACTTGAGCTTGTCAGCTTTTACAGACTTCACTAATAATATCAGGTCTAATGTGTGATATGGCTACCCTCATCTCTTTGTGTACGTGGGCTGTTCAATAAGTAATAAGACTAATTTTACTGTGGAGAAACCACTCATCACAATATTAATTTCTGTGGAATAAAGAAATGTTGCTGTCTGTATTAACAAAAGAGGTTGATAGATGGCGTATACGGGCTGATGTGCCAGAGTGTCACTTGACTAAACGCAAGTACTCATCGGCGCGCCTTCGAGGTGCGACTACTCTTCGAAATGGAAGCGTCCTTGGAACAGCGTTCTGCGATTAAATTTTGCGTGCGTTTGCAAAAATCGGCATCGGACACTTTTAACATGATACGCGAAGCTTTCCACGATGAAGCAATGTCGAGGGCAAGTGTTTTTCGCTGGCATAAAACTTTTAAGGAAGGAAGGCAAAATGTGGAAGATCTTGAACGTTAGGGAAGACCTTCAACGTCCATCACAGAGACAATGATCAACACAGCAGCGATTATCATCAAGCATGTCAAAAGGAAGCGTCCATTGCTGAAGAATGGCTTCTTATTGCACCACGATAATGCAAGGCCACAATTCGCTGGTTGTGTAGTGGACGTTTTGCAGAAGAACAACACAGATATCCTACCACACCTTCAATACAGTCCTGAGCTCGCACCGTGCGATTTCTGGTTGTTTCCTCAGCTCAAGAAACCACTAAGAAAGAGGCCGCCATTTCGAAAGCAACAAAGCATGTGTAAAAGCTGCGGAATCGGTTTTGAAAGAACTCTCAAAAAAACGGACTCTCACATGTGTTTAAGAAGTGGACGCAACGTTGGGACAAATGCATCGCGTCTCACGGTAGTAACTTCGGGAAAAGACCATGTAAATGATGACGATTAAAGGTAATCTGTTTTCTGTATAAATATAGTCTTATTACTTATTGAACAGCCTACGTATATTAGTAAGACATGCACGCTTTTTAGTTTTTATAAATATGATGGTGAAAACTGTAACAAAATTTTCGGTGCTCTTGTGGAGAGCACCAAAATATATTTACCCTTTCTATCATCAATAGTAACAGGTATTAATATAGATTTCCATATTTTCAAATTTAAAAAAAAAATTAGCAATCCACTTCCTTTCTATTTAATAACTTTTTTAATTGTAAGCATTCAAAAAGTAGGTAGGATGCTTCTTTTCTATTGCAAAAAAAAAAAAAAAAAAGAAATGAAAAGAAAAGAAAAGTAAAAAGAAATTACTTTATCAGTCCCACATAAAAAGTTACAGAAACTACGGTGTATTAGCAATACCAGAGCCCCACAAGATAAAATAGTATTGAACAATTTAAACAGGCAGGTCCGAGAAGCTCTTCAAAAACACAGAAACCATCAATGGGAAACCAAATTGGCTAACATCAATACTGAAGATCATTCTGTATGGAAATTCTTAAGAGCAATCCGCACCAAAAAGCAACTCATACCCCCTATACAAACCAAGAAAGGGACAGTTCACAAAGATGAAGAGAAAGCCGAAGCATTAGTAGATAATCTAGAATCTCAGTGCAATCCATCTTATACAAATCTAAATATCAACCTTACAAGATTCATCGTCATGTTAGGATAACCTTAAGACAGAACACTGTTAACTCCGAACATATCACTCCTACAAATCCGACAGAAATTATAAATATCATCTCCCATCTAAACAATAAAAAAGCTCCAGGACCGGATGGCATAACTAACAGAATAGTAAAACTACTTCCAAGAAAGGCCATAGTCAACCATTACAAATGCCATCTTTATATTCCAGCATTTCCCTACTACATGGAAAACAGCCACCATCGTGCCATTGAAGAAGCCCGGAAAAAATCCTCACCTTCCTGAAAACTACAGATCCATAACCCTATTGTCCAGCCTCGGAAAGGTGACAGAGAAAGTGATCCTCTCAAGATTCCAAGCATAAACAGATAAGTTAGGAATTTTGCCTAATGAACAGTTCGGCTTCCGTAAGGCCCATAGTACAGCTCAACAAGTGCACCGGCTGGTAGAAATCATTACTAAACGTTTCAACTGGAAACTCAATACAACTGCCATCTTCATCGACGCAGAGGAGGCGTTTGACAAAGTATGGCTAACTTTCCAGTCAGGTTAATAAAAATAATACATTCTTACATGAAAGACAGATATATGCAGGTCAGGGTCGGCGAAACGGTTTCGACCAGACGCAGGATCTCGGCAGGTGTACCTCAGGGATCTCTTCTGGCACCTGCCATGTTTTAAATCTATGTAGCAGACATCCCTCTGAACCCAAGAACAACATTCACTGCATTATATGCAGATGATACTGCACTGATGGCAAGATCACTGAGCCCAAAACGGGCAACTAAAAGACTACAAACTAGCATACACACTTTAGAAAAATGGATGGCAGACTGGAGGATACAAGTTATCCCTCAGAAAAGCTCAGCTATATTGTTTACTAGAAAGAAAACCCATACCATGGAGGATATTTATTTATTGGGAGTAAAGATCCCATGACAGACTGAAGTTAAATATCTTGGAGTGATTCTTGATAGTAAACTCCTATTCAGCAAACATTAGTTACATTACCTCAAAGACATCCAACGTCTTAGCACAGCTCTACCGTATGATCAACAGACAAAGTAAACTGGACACGCAAACAGAATTAACAATTTACAAGATGGTAATTCGACCAGTAATCACTTACACATCCTAAGCATGGAGCCACACCGTAAATTCAAACATTCTACAACTTCAGAGATTACAGAATAAGTGCCTGAGGATGATTCTGGATGCCCCCTGGTTCATAAGAAACACCCAGATCCATAGAGAAGTTAATATCCCTTATATCTCCTCCTTTCTCATAAATCTAGCTGAGAAGTTCTTTACCAAGACAAGTAGCCATCCAAACCCGTTAATCAAGGAATCCTCGGAATATAATGAAGCTGAAAGTTACAAATATAAAAGACCAAAGTCTATCTTAAGTTCAGTCGAACACAACTAACTTCACTGCCTTCAATGGGCGAGCATATAGCTCACAAACACTCCATTCAAAGTTCTTCCATTACAAGACAAAGGGGAATATGAAAAGCAATTTTGCTTCACCCATCTAGCCAGAAATGTTAATGTTAATGTTGGTGCATTAGCAGTACGTGTAAAACTATTTTTGACCCCTCCATGATCCAGCTGCTTCGTGAAGTTAGAAATTTCATAAAAATCCGTTCATAAAAATAAAATTCAAAGTTATGAATGCACGAATCCTGAAACTAAAAAGGAGGGAAATTTATGAAGCCACAGTAATTAATATTCCATAGTTTTCATAGTGGTTTTTTTTTTTTTTTTTGGTATAACCAATAGCATAATGAGCTCTTGATGACGTCACATATGCTGACAGGATCACAATGAAAACATGGAAGCATTGCCTTCCATTCTACTCAATCAGTTACTCAAATAAATGAGACTGTTGTATCTCATTACACATACAGAAACACGGAGTTTTACTATGTGTATACAACTCCTACAAGATAAGCGGAAGACAGAGAATATTAGCAGCGCGTTTAAGTGAAGTCTTCTTTGATCAAAATTCATGAAGTTTCGGTTTTCCAGATAAATCTATGCATGTCCCCAAAATGTAACGTCAGTGAAGAATAAACCCGAATGCTCATTTCTGATAGTTTTTCGCGTTTTGTAGAACACTTTTATTCCCATCTAAAAGAACAAAATGGGAGTCTATAACAGGTTCTGCTTGGATCTGATTCCCTGGCGTTCTACTCGATCGCCACAAACCACTATCGCGTCCCTGATGATAACATCAATTCCAATATGTGATGTGAAATATACGTCTGCGTTTCTTTCTAAAATAATAACATTAAATAAAATTATACACACAAATATAATTTAATTTTTATTTAAATAATTAGTATTTCAATTTAAATATAACTATATATAATAAATATAATTATATATAAAGAAATATAATTTAAATAAATACAATACAAAAAAGCCTTAAATTACAAGCCATAAAGAAAACCAGGACGTCTTCTTAAGAGATTCAACGATGACTTCTAAGGCTGGAACAGGCCATGCTAGGCCTAAATCCTTGACTGGAATGATGATGGGATTCACTAATGTAAAAATGGCACATTTTTTCAATAAATAAATAATGTGATTGATCTGTGTAAAATGGCAACTGTGTAAAAAATAAAAAATAAAAAGTTGGTCATCGCTGTACTGACTACGGGCTCCTAATGTCGAGATCCACACGTCGTGAAATCGAGGGAAAGATGTTTGTTTGCTTCGAAGTTTACTGACTCGTCACTTTTCTTTAATTTTTATATCTACTTGCAATTATTGTTCTATGTTGCATAGAAAAGTTATTTCTAAACTGGCTGTAATGTCATCGCCCTCGTTTTGACTTTTAAGGTTCCTCCCCTTTAAAAGCGAGAATATCTTATAACAGATGCTTAAGAAGTGGAAATTGTACGTTTAGAAAGAGGTGATAATTTGAAATATCGATATATTCAGCAAAAACAAAAATACTGTACTGTTTGGATGCATTTATATGATTACTATGATGCATTTATATTGGGAACAATGTAAATAAATAAAACAATGTAATGTTCATATTTTCATAGAATGTCCCTTTTAAAAGGAGAAACAAAATATGTCAGGATGGCTGAGCGGTCTAAGGCGCCAGACTCAAGGATAATTTCCTTTCGTGTAACATGACTGTGATTTCTGGTCCACGAATGTGGGCGTGGGTTCGAATCCCACTCCTGACAATAATTTTTTTTTCTTCTATATTCATTATACGGAAATATTTTGGGGGATATTTCTCCGAATACTGCTGGACTTTCTTTTGTCTTTCTGTTTTACGTACTTTCAGAAAATACTTTAAGAAAATATTCTTAAACGAACGAAAGTTCGGTACGTTAAGAAAAAAAAAATCAAACAAAAAAACATTAGAATTACAATAGATTATAAATTAAAGATACCAAGAAATTATATACTTGATTCAATCCTTTATCCAAGTGTTTGCTTACACTTGGATAAAGGATTAAACCAAGTATATAATTTCTTCATCATCATCATTAAATTTTTGACATTTACACTCAAGAGGTGTACAGGATATGATAGTACTACATGAAAAACTTAACCATTACTAACTTCCTATCTACAATTTTCCTCCAAATCAATCCTATGAAGGCTTCAATTGTCAGATCTCATATTTCTATCTTCTAAGGCACTTTTTACTGTATCAATCTACCCATATCTTGGTCTTCCTCTGGGTCTTTTTCCTACCAACCTGGCAGAGAACACTTGTTTTCCTAATCTTCCCTCTCCCATTCTTTTTAAGCTATATATATATATATATATAATTTCTTGACATCTTTAATTTATAACATAACCAAGTGGAAAAACTTTCAGCAACAATATATTATTTAAACTGTATACATTTTTTTTTTATATGGAGGTTGAATAGCACACTTCTTGCTCTAAAGTCCAACACAAATAATTAAAAAAAAAAAAATCGAAAACAATTTTAAAAAATAAGTTTTGAACTCAATGCTTTCTTTACGAAAATGTTGTTTACAACCACCGATAATAATTTCTACTGATTTAATAAACTCGGTACTAATAAATCTGCTGCCATAATATGATTTAAACGTATATTCGAAACCTGGTTTCGAATCTGGCGTGCGAAAATGTGAAAATATGAGAATAGTGTGGATGTGATATGTTATTATTATTTTTTTTTCAGTTTTTTCTTATTGTACCAAGAAGTTTGATACTATAAAAGCTATAACACACACAAGCAACTCGAACAAAATAACAATAAATACGAATATTGATAGATGATAACGAGGGGAAAGAGTAAAGGATATTTAGTAGAAATTACTGAGGCCTGTGGGGTCCAGAAGGAGGTCTGGAGACCGCGTTTAGTGTGTACGGTTTTATATTTCTTAAATACTATTTTAATTATTAGTAGGCTCGACCTTATTGGATTGGGATGAAAAAAAGTTTTTCCCAGGGGCAAACTCTTCCTCAGTTGGCGCTAATGGCAACATCAATACTGTTGATGCTATAATATCTATATTTGGGGGGGGGGCATTGTTATTTCAGAGAATGGCATTTAGAAAGAAAAAAGCTTTGAAAGTTTACAATCTTTGATTAAAGCCATGCTTATTCTCTATCCTAGTTTTTTTGTTTTTTGTTTATCGCTGAGGGTTTATGAAAACAGGATCAAAAGTTATTCGTAAATGAATGTGAATGTAAAAGTAAATAAATTGTGAAAATGCAAAATAAGGGTAAAGTTTGAAAGCAATTTGAATTAATGTTTTACATTTTTTAACAATTTCTTTTTTTTTTTCTTTTGTTGTTGATGAGTCAAATTTCGATTATTTTTAAGTACTTGCAATAGAATTTATATTGTCTCTGAATCAATGCTTCAAGTAGCTCCTTTTATCATCGACGATATAATGAGATAAGCAAAGCTTTGTTTATATGGTGCATACTTGGATCAGAACGTGATTTTTTTTTTTTTTAGAGCTGTCAGTAATAAAAATCACGTTCTGATCTCAGGTTGCTTCATAAAATCAAAGCTTTGCTTAACTGTTTATATCGAAAAATGCAATCGAGTAATTCTTATTCTGCGTCGCATAACAATTCTTCATGAATTGTCCCTTAATAAGATTATCCTTGCTGGATCATGCATCCTTGGCCCGAAACTTAAAAATGGTCCATCTAATAATTTGATCCCACACAAAAAGTGATGAGCGAAAATTAACATTTTAAAAATTTATTTATTATTATTTTTTGACATCCATAGGACAATATTTTATAAATAAACAAGCAGCTTGTCAGGATGGCCGAGTGGTCTAAGGCGCCAGACTCAAGGATAATTTCCTTTCGTGTAATACAACTGTGAAATCTAGTCCACGGATGTGGGCGTGGGTTCAAATCCCACTCCTGACATTTTTTTCCGTTTTCTTTTTTTTTTTTTTTTTTATTCTACGACTGGCCTATTGAGTTAGTGATGACGTGTTGGTAGATCCTATTGGCGCTACTGAAATGTGGAAGTACGAGGGAAGTACTTACAGAAAGTAAGTTCGGTTTTTAAATATTTTCACTGCCGCTTTACGATCGCAATGGTGCACATGCGTGCTGAGTTTGTTGATTCCTTAGCAAGGCGTTGGTGCCATTTTCAGACATTCTCGCAGTGCGTACGCTTCTTGGTGTGTATGTGTGTTTATAATGTCTAAGAAAATGGAAGGGGTGCTTAAGGGTCAAAGCTGTATAACTGAGAGGAGACCTCCACATAGCCTTTAAAGGAATGCGGAGAACCGACCAGGGCTTCTGACCTAATGTCCAATCCTCACTTTCTCGAGGTGCACCCTGTTAGATATCTACCTGGATATCTAACAGGGTGAAACCACTAAGAAAGGGGCCGCCATTTCGAAAGCAACAAAGCATATGTAAAAGCTGCGGAGGCAGTTTTGAAAGAACTCTCAAAAAACGGACTCTCCAATGTGTTTAAGAAGTGGACGCAACGTTGGGATAAATGCATCGCGTTTCACGGTAGTAACTTCGGGAAAAGACCATGTAAATGATGACGATTAAAGGTAATCTGTTTTCTGTATAAATATAGTCTTATTACTTATTGAACAGCCTACGTATATTAGTAAGACTTGCACGCTTTTTAGTTTTTATAAATATGAAGGTGAAAACTGTAACAAAATTTTCAGTGCTCTTGTGGAGAGCCCCAAAATATATTTACCCTTTCTATCATCAATAGTAACAGGTATTAATATAGATTTCCATATTTTCAAATTAAAAAAAAAAAATTAGCAATCCACTTCCTTTCTATTTAATAACTTTTTTAATTTTAAGCATTCCAAATGTAGGTTGGGTGCTTCTTTTCTATTGCAAAAAAAAAAAAAAAAGAAAAGAAATGAAAAGAAAAGAAAAGTAAAAAGAAATTACTTTATCAGTCCCACATAAAAAGTTACAGAAACTACGGTGCATTAGCAATACCAGTGCCCCACAAGATAAAACAGCATTGAACAATTTAAACAGGCAGGTCCGAGAAGCTCTTCAAAAACACAGAAACCATCAATGGGAAACCAAATTGGCTAACATCAATACTGAAGATCATTCTGTATGGAAATTCTTAAGAGCAATCCGCACCAAAAAACAACTCATACCCCCTATACAAACCAAGAAAGGGACAGTTCACAAAGATGAAGAGAAAGCCGAAGCACTAGTAGATAATCTAGAATCTCAGTGCAATCCATCTTATACAAATCTAAATATCAACCTTACAAGATTCATTGTCATGTTAGGACAACGTTAAGACAGAACACTGTTAACTCCGAACATATCACTCCTACAAATTCGACAGAAATGATAAATATCATCTCCCATCTAAACAATAAAAAAGCTCCAGGACCGGATGGCATAACTAACAGAATAGTAAAACTACTTCCAAGAAAGGCCATAGTCCATCTCGTCAACATTACAAATGCCATCTTTAGATTCCAGCATTTCCCTACTACATGGAAAACAGCCACCATCGTGCCATTGAAGAAGCCAGGAAAAAATCCTCAACTTCCTGAAAACTACAGATCCATAAGCCTATTGTCCAGCCTCGGAAAGATGACAGAGAAAGTGATCCTCTCAAGAATCCAAGCAGAAACAGATAAGTTAGGAATTTTGCCTAATGAACAGTTCGGCTTCAGTAAGGCCCACAGTACTGCCCAACAAGTGCACCGGCTGGTAGAAATCATTTCTAAACGTGTCAACTGGAAATTCAATACAACTGCCATCTTCATCGACGCAGAGGAGGCGTTTGACAAAGTATGGCATCAAGGTCTTCTCTACAAACTAAAAAAATTTAACTTTCCAGTCAGGTTAATAAAAATAATACATTCTTACCTGAAAGACAGATATATGCAGGTCAGGGTCGGCGAAACGGTTTCGACCAGACGCAGGATCTCGGCAGGCGTACCTCAGGGATCTCTTCTGGCACCTGTCATGTTTTCAATCTATGTAGCAGACATCCCTCTGAACCCAAGACATCCCTCTGAA
This sequence comes from Typopeltis vanoorti, assembly GCF_054136105.1. Taxonomy (NCBI): domain Eukaryota; kingdom Metazoa; phylum Arthropoda; class Arachnida; order Uropygi; family Thelyphonidae; genus Typopeltis; species Typopeltis vanoorti. The sequence continues at coordinate 82,473,213 of NC_143565.1, forward strand.
CCCAAGATGCAGTATTATCTGCATTATATGCAGATGATACTGCACTGATGGCAAGATCACTGAGCCCAAAACGGGCAACTAAAAGACTACAAATTAGCATACACACTTTAGAAAAGTGGATGGCAGACTGGAGGATACAAGTTAACCCTCAGAAAAGTTCAGCTATATTGTTTACTAGAAAGAAAACCCATACCATGGAGGATATTTATTTATTGGGAGTAAAGATCCCATGGCAGACTGAAGTTAAATATCTTGGAGTGATTCTTGATAGTAAACTCTTATTCAGCAAACATTAGTTACATTACCTCAAAGACATTCAACGTCTTAGCACAGCTCTACCGTATGATCAACAGACAAAGTAAACTGGACACGCAAACAGAATTAACAATTTACAAGATGGTAATTCGACCGGTAATCACTTACACATCCTAAGCATGGAGCCACACCGCAAATTCAAACATTCTACAACTTCAGAGATTACAGAATAAGTGCCTGAGGATGATTCTGGATGCCCCCCCCCCTGGTTCATAAGAAACACCCAGATCCATAGAAAAGTTAATATTATTATTATTATTATTATTATTATTATTATTATTATTATTATTATTATTATTACGGGCAACTCCAGGGAGTCATTAGACTCATCGAGGGAGGCCCCAAATCATTTTCATCACAACTATTCGAAATTCATACAGTATCTATCATACCTCGCCTTAAACTCATTCACTGTCACAGCATCCACCACAGACTCAGGGAGCGCATTCCACTCATTCACTACTCTAAAAGTAAAGAACCCAGCTCTAACACCTTTAGTAACCACACTTTTGCCCAGTTTCCATGGATGTCCCCTAGTCCTCCCACAACCAGCCCTGTTCTCAAAAATATCTTCTGAATTAATTTTATAGAAACCCTTCAGTAATTTGAATGTCTCAATCATATCTTCCCTCCTCCGCCTATCAACCAATTTTTGCAGCCCACAAATCCTCAACCTGTTCTCATACGGTTCATTCCACAGACCTGCTATCATCTTGGTCACTCGCCTCTGGATCCTCTCCACCTCCTCCCCATCAAGAAGAAACCTAGGTGAGCAAATCTGAGCACAGTAGTCGAGATGAGGTCTTATCAAGGCTCGATACAGAGGAACAATAACCTGCTTGTCTCTGCTTGTCAACGTATTCTTCAGCAACCAAGTGATTTGATGAGTTGATTTGGCCACTTTTGCAATGTGTCCCCTAAATTTCAATTCCTTATCCACCAACACTCCTAAATCTCGTGCCTCATCAATTTCCTGGAGCACGTTTCCACCAATGCAGTAAACTGCCTCCAATCTTTTCACCCCAAAATGCATAACCTTACATTTTGCCACATTAAATTGACATCCATTCTCCCTAGCCCAGACCTCCAATCTATCCAAATCATCCTGCAAAATTTTGACGTCATCTGCATTCACTATTGCCCTACCCAACTTCGCATCATCCGCAAACAAATGAACTGTTCCTCTCAGATCCTTTCCTATATCATTTATGAACAAATTAAACAGCAGTGGTCCAAGAACAGATCCTTGTGGTACACCACTAGTCACAGGCCGTCTTGTGGACTCTACTCCTGAGTAAACCACTCTCTGATATCTCTCCCTCAACCACCCTCCTATCCATCTCACCAACCCTATGTCCATTCCCATATGCTGCAATTTACTGATTAGAATTCCATGTGGTATCCTGTCAAAGGCCTTAGCAAGGTCCAGTAGAATCACTGTAAACCCATTACCCTTATCCAGTTCAGCCGTCACTGTGTTATAATACGTGAGCAAGTTACTGAGGCATGACCTACCCTTCACAAAACCATGCTGTCCCCGATACAGTATCCCATTTTCTTCTATCCAATCTTGTATTTTCCTCTTGACTATTTTCTCTAAGACCTTGATAATGATTCCTGTTATGCTGATTGGCCGGTAATTTTCAACAGCAGCCTTGGAACCACCTTTGTGCAGTGGAACTATTTTCCCCTCTTTCCACCCCCTTGGGACTTACCCAGTCCTGAGGCTCGAATTAAACAAAATGGTCAAGGGCACTGACAATTCTTTGGCCGCTTCACGTACAACACGAGCTGGTATACCATCCAATCCCACAGATGTATTGACATTGAGGTTCTGTAATAGACTAGTTACCTCTACTTCATTCATCACAATTCCAGTATAAGCTGTTGGTTCTTCTATTTCCGCAAAGTCACCACCTGGATGATATACTCTTGCAAAGTGCTCGCTTAGTAATTCCACAACATCGACTGATTCGGTTACCTCCCTACCCTCAGCACTTTTTAAGATCATTCTACCATGACATTTTTCCTTTTACTTGCAACATATTGAAAAAACTGTCTGGGATTTTCTTTAGCCTGCGTGGCCAATTTCCTTTCGTAATCTGCTTTTGCTTTTCTTACCACCCTTGTTACCATCCTGGCCTGAGCTTTATACTGTTCCTTCGCCTGATGGTCACCCTTCTCCTTAAATTCCCTCCACAATTGTTTCTTTTTTTGCAGCTCAAGCTTAATAGTGTTATTCATCCATTTAACCCCTACCTGATTTATTATTCGGACTCTTGGTATACAGTCAACCATTGCCTCCTGCAAACAGTTCTTAACCACCTCCCATGCACTATCAACATCCAGCCCTTGCAGTTTAACATGCCATGGCATTGAGCCAAGCACACACCTAAGCTTGTCATACTTACCAGCCCGGTAATTCCACATGTACCCTGTCTTAATTGTAAATTCGACTCCTTTAGCCACCTCCCAAGTCATGACCTTATGGTCACTCTCACCAATTGGTGGCAACATGGTGATGTTCGTTACAGCTACATTCTCAGTTGCAATTACTAGGTCCAGCACTCTCTGCCCCCTGGTATTTTCCAATACATGTTGCCGTAGATAGTTGTCCCTTAATAACTGCATAAAATCCAATTCCTTCCTCCCATTTGCCCTCTCCTCTTTCCAGTCAATGTTACCATAATTGAAATCACCCATAATAATTACCCTCCTTCCACTCATTTCTTCTATTTGCTTATGCATACTATCCCCACCATCCACTCCATCACCCGGTCTATAGCAGCACCCAATTGTATATTTTGTTCTGCTAGATTCTATCTCACACCAAACAGCCTCAAATGTGCTTTTTTCCCCATCCTGCAGTTCAACTTCTATACTCCTTGGCTGAAGCTCATCAGCTATCATCAATAACACTTCTCCACCTTTTTATTCACCCTGTCACTCCTGAACACGCTATACCCATCGCATTCAATCCCACTAGCTTTATCATCTTCTGTCAGCCATGTTTCACTAATACCGACAACCTGTGGCCTGGAAGTGCCAACCATGGCCAAAAACTCTTCATGTACACTAATGCCAGGAGTATTAGGAACAAGAAGGCATTAGTGTACATGAATCGCAGAAGCCCATTTGTCCCATCTCTACTTTGATGCCTTATACTAACTATCCCATTCTGATTTGTTGTCCGTCGTACTCGCCCGGGCATAATATACGCATTCATACACTTAACTTCCCCCCCCCCTAAAGTCTGCATATCTACTCCCCCCTCTTAATAAATCTAGTTTCCCTGAGTCTGTACATCCACTTCCACATCATTCATCAACACTCTTTCAAGTCTCCGTACACCAACTCCATTCAAATGTAACCCATCCATCTTATATAAGTCCTTTCGCCCATCGAACTCATTCCACACATCCACAAATTCCACACCACTCTCCATGCATAACCCACGCATAAAGTCATTGGCAATTTTGGCTCTCCTTCTAAACACTTCGCTGTCATACCGCGGTAAGATACTCACCATCCTAACTCTCTCACTCTTCTCTTTTGCTACCTCAAACAACTCCCTCACATCCTCTATCATTTCCATTTTGTCCTCTTTCAAATCATTCGTTCCTGCCACGATTATCATCTCTTTCACCCTCTGTTTTTGCAGTCGAATAGATTCGCTGACGTCCTTTATGTTCGCACCCGGCTGGTACGACTTCGTTAAACTCTCAATTATTACGCCTCTTAATAGCGAATCCCCATACAGCACTCGCTCGTTCATTTTATTGACGTTTACGAACATTCTATTATTTGAGGTCACAGACTTCCGCCGGTTATTTGTCGGTAAGTTCAAAACACATTTTTCCATACTCTCCAGTTGTCTTTTGGCTCTGTGTATCGCGCCATTCAAACGGGCAATTTCGCTACTCGCATTTATCTCACCAGTTTCATTATCGATCAAATCACCCACGCAATTCTCTAGTACACCGCCATTTTCTACATTCTGACTACCGTTAACGATATCAGTCTCGATACACGAAACGCGCTTGAAGTCCTCATTCTCTTTACACTTTCTACACATTAACTCCACTATCACTTTCTAACCAAACTCCCACCGCTCTTCGCAAGGCATATATCTCACAGACAGCACATTGCATAAATTCGTTTACATCAAAACTCTTAAACAAACATGGCGACCTGGCCGCCATTTTTTTCTTTATCGGTGCCATGTGTACGCTATCTTTTCTTAAAAATAATAGTTAAAATAACAGAAAACACGCAAAAATTGCACAGACACACCAAGAATCAAAAAGCAAACAATACTACTTAAAATTCTAGTAAAATATCTAATGTTAACACAAACTAATACTAATCTTTTCAGGAGCTCTCGACAAGCCGACGATCTAATCAGTGCGACACCAAGCGACCTGAGAATATCCCTTATATCTCCTCCCTTCTCATAAATCTAGCTGAGAAGTTCTTTACCAAGAGAAGTAGCCATCCAAACCCGTTAATCAAGGAATCCTCGGATTATAATGAAGCAGAAAGACACAAATATAAAAGACCACAGTCTATCTTAAGTTCAGCCGAACACAACTTCACTGCCCTCAATGGGCGAGCATAAAGCTCACAAACACTCCATTCAAAGTTCTTCCATTACAAGACAAAGGGGAATATGAAAAGCAATTTTGCTTCACCCATCTAGCCAGAAATGTTAATGTTAATATTGGTGCATTAGCAGTACGTGTAAAACTATTTTTGACCCCTCCATGATCCAGCTGCTTCGTGAAGTTAGAAATTTCATAAAAATCGGTTTATAAAAATAAAATTCAAAGTTGTGAATGCACGAATCCTGAAACTAAAAAGGAGTGAAATTTATGAAACCACAGTAATTAATGTTTCATAGTTTTCTAAATGCTTTTTTTTTTGGTATAACCAATAGCGTAATCAGCTCTTGATGACGTCACATATACTGACAAGATGTATTTCACAATGAAAATATGGAAGTATAGTACTGTATTGCGTTTGATTCTACTCAATCAGTTACTACAACACGAAGTTTTAACTTTAAATTCGCACCTAACTTTCTTCACCCTCTTTCGAACTGCATTAATTAGAGATAATCAGCTCCGTATCAAAAATCAATAATCGACTTTCTTCTTATTCAGCATTTAAAAAAAATGTTTTAAGTTTTCAAAAAATAGGAGATAAGATGCATCGTTTCCGATATAAAGACAATCAAAACATTTCCTGTTATATGTGTACACAAATCCTGCAAGAGATGCAGAAGATTTAGAGAATATTAGCAGTGCGTGTAAGTCAAGTGTTTCTTTGACCCGAATTCATGAAGTTTCGGTTTTCCAGATAAACCAATCCATGTCCTGAAAATGTAACGTCAGTGAAGAATCACCCTAATGCTCAATTCCGATAGTTTTCGAGATTTTAGAACAATTTTATTCCCATCTAACAGCGTAAAATGGATTTTAATAACAAGTTCGGCTTCCATCTGATTCCATGGTGTTCAACTCGATCGCCACTCACCACATGTAGTGGAAAGACCGATGAGGGTTATGTCCGTTTATAAATATACAGGGTGATTCAAAATTCCCCGTACAAACTTTGATGGGAGGTAGAGAACATCGAAATCAACCATGTTCACATAGGAAAGCATGACCACGGACGGTACTAACAGGGACACAAAGATACAGAAATAACACAAGGCAGTAAGTAGTGTATAAAACTTTATTAGGCGTAACTGAACAGTTCAATAGTAGCTGGATACATAATATGGTAAACGAGGTGCATGTCTGCCATCTCAGCGTTCGTAAAACGACGCTTGTTCTTCGTACGACGTCGAAAGCTTGAATGAGGAAGCCCCAGTTGCTCACCTGGAACGCTGGCGAACATCGCCACCTATCACTATCGGGTGGCGTTTCCGGTCATGCTTTCCTATGTGAATAGGGTTGATTTTGATGTTCACTACCTCCCCTCAAAGTTTGTACGTGGAATTTTTAACCACCCTGTATATACTTAACATTAAAAATTTGAATGATTTTTTTTTTTAATAAAATGACTATATTTTAGTTGAAAAGACGATGCATTCCATGCGAAATTTCAGTCTTTTGATTTCAAGAAACAACCAATGATAACATCAATCCATATATGTTATATAATAATAACAAAAGGATCAAGGAGAACTGCCGATTTTTTCTGGTTTTACAACCCTTGGTGCAAGTTCGTGAAAAGGCGAAAATAAAAGAGGACTGAGCCGGGGAAGTTTTTGGCAGAGAACCAGAGGGGAAGTTTTCAGGAGAGAACCAGAGACAGTTGAGAGGAGGTGAGGTCCAGTTGCTGACAGAGGGGAGGCGAGATCTAGCTGCCAAGAGACCAGAGGCAAGGTCCAGTTACCGAAGCAGGAGAGGCAAGGCGCTGATGCCAAAGAGAGCAGAGGCAGTCGGTGGAGAACCAAAAGCATACTGACCCAGAGAAACAGACTTTATGGCGAACTCAAGCCAGAGGGAAAAAATTGGGAGAACAGCCCATGCCAAATGCAAGTCAGATGTCCTATTGTTGCGGAAATCAACCGAAGTCAAAAGCCACAGAGTGATCTTCAAGCCTGTATGCCGAAACTTCTTGCCTGAGCTTTTTGAGTACCGGGAAGATTGCAGTCCAAGAACCCAATAATCCGACGAAACTCCCCCTGAAGCAAGGCCTGATATGAAAGAAAAACCACAGAGACTCTTATGCAGGACCTTTGTAAGGTGTCATGACAAAGAGCCTCCCTAAGTGTGTTCCAACCTTTAATGTACATTCTTTTTGTAATCTAGGAGATATGTCATAGATGGACTGATAAGAATAGTAATAACACATATCTATAATAGAGTCCTCTGGACTGGAATATTAATTGTAAGATAACTTTCCATAGCTAGTTAATCTATTTATGTTAGAAATGTTCGTTTAAGAAAATATTCTTAAACAAACTAACGTTCAGTACGTTGAGAAATCAAACAAAAGAAAATCAGAAGTATCAATATATTATTTGAACTGTATATATATATATATATATATATATATTTTTTTTTTTTTGCATGGAAGTTGAATAGCATACGAGGCTTACTTCAATAACCATTCTTAGTCTAAAGAACACCAAAATAAATATTTTTTTTTAAAAAAGTTCAAAAACAATTAAAAAAAATAAGTTTCGAACTCAATGCTTTCTTTACAAACATGATTGTTTACAACCACCGATAATAATTTTTCTGCTTATTTAATAAACTCAGTACTAATAAATCTGTTGCCATAATACGATTTCAACGTATATTCGAAACCTGGTTTCGAATCTAGTGTGCGAAAATGTGAAAATATAAGAACGTTGTGGATATGGTGTGTTATTATTATTATTTCAGCTATTTTTTACTGCAGCAGGAACCCCGGTACTATAAAAGCTGCAACACCCGCAAGCAACTCATACAAAAAGACAATAAATATAATATAGATGGATAGTAACGAGGGCAAGGGTGGCAGGGTATGTCGTAGAAATTACCGAGGCCTGTCGGTCCAGAAGGAGATCTGGGGACTGCGTTTATTGTATACCATATTATCTTCCTTAATACTATTTTAATTATTAACAGGCTTGTTCTTGTTGGAGTGGGATTAAAAAATATTTTCCCAGGAGCAGATCTCCTCTCATTAGCTCTAATAGCAACACCAACACATTTCTAACTAGAAATTTCTAACTAGAAGTTAGAAATTTCATAAAAATCGATTTATAAAAATAAAATTTATGAAGCCACAGTAATTAATATTCCATAGTTTTCACAGTGGGATTTTTTTTTTTTCGTATAACCAATAGCATAATGAGCTCTTGATGACGTCACATATGCTGACAGGATCACAATGAAAAGATGGAAGCATTGCCTTCCATTCTACTCAATCAGTTACTCAAATAAATGAGACTGTTGTATCTCATTACACATACAGAAACACGGAGTTTTACTATGTGTATATAACTCCTACAAGATAAGCGGAAGACAGAGAATATTAGCAGCGCGTTTAAGTGAAGTCTTCTTTGATCAAAATTCATGAAGTTTCGGTTTTCCAAATAAATCTATTCCCCCCCCCCCCCACCCCCCCCCCCCCCCACCCCCCCCCCCCCCCACCCCCCCCCCCCCCCACCCCCCCCCCCCCCCACCCCCCCCCCCCCCCACCCCCCCCCCCCCCCACCCCCCCCCCCCCCCACCCCCCCCCCCCCCCACCCCCCCCCCCCCCCACCCCCCCCCCCCCCCACCCCCCCCCCCCCCCACCCCCCCCCCCCCCCACCCCCCCCCCCCCCCACCCCCCCCCCCCCCCACCCCCCCCCCCCCCCACCCCCCCCCCCCCCCACCCCCCCCCCCCCCCACCCCCCCCCCCCCCCACCCCCCCCCCCCCCCACCCCCCCCCCCCCCCACCCCCCCCCCCCCCCACCCCCCCCCCCCCCCACCCCCCCCCCCCCCCACCCCCCCCCCCCCCCACCCCCCCCCCCCCCCACCCCCCCCCCCCCCCACCCCCCCCCCCCCCCACCCCCCCCCCCCCCCACCCCCCCCCCCCCCCACCCCCCCCCCCCCCCACCCCCAGGTAGCAAGTCTATGGAATGAACCTTACGAGAGCAGGTTGAAGCTTTGTGATTTGTGGGTTACAGAAACTGGTTGATAGGCGGAAAGGGGTGATATGATTGAGACATTCAAATTACTGAAGATGATTTTACAAGATTACTTCAGAGGAAATTTTTCAGAACAGGTCTAGTGGTGGAAGAACTAGGGACCATCCTTGGAAACTGAGGAAGAGTGTAGTTAGCAGGGTATTAATAAGTTTCTTGCTTGGAGAGTAGTGAATGATTGGAATAGGTTGCCAGAGTCTGTTGTGGGTACCATGACTGAGAATGAGTTCAAAGCAAAGTATGATAGATGCTGAGCAAATGTTGGATAGTGCTTGACTGTTTAAGACCTCCTTCAGTGAGTAAGGCCCTCATGGAGTAACCAATAATAATAATAAAGATGTTGTTCCTTGTATAATATAGGTTACACACAAAAAGATATATCTAGTACAGCTATCCCTTGATTAACGCTATTAATTAATCCCTCGATGTTACCGCGTATATCAAAATCGCGTTAATCAAATATAATAATCATTGGTAAAAATTACAATTCGTCCATGATCGATTACTGTATTAATAATTCGCTTTATATGGTACTCTTTTAGGAAAGATAAAAAATGAATGCAAAGTAAATGTTTAACAAATGCTCGTACCTACATTAGTTACTGCAATTTTTTATAAAAAAACAAGTGTCGTTTGAACAATTTTTTTTTTTTTTTTCTTATAAGCATATATTCCTCGGCAAACAAGCATTCTTCGATTATCCATTACTTGCTGCTTAGGTGATTCTAAACTGCGAAATGTTCCATCCAATTCTTTGATTGTTATTTCCTTTGGAACCTCATCTTCACATTCCATCTGTTCGGTGTCTTTATATGCGCGTTCTCCTTCAATTTCAGGAAGATCCTTGTCACTGAAGTCTTTTGAATGCGAATTCAATAATTATTTAATATCTTCTGCATCATCACCATCAAAATCTGTTGTCCATCGGATTAATAAGTAAATCTGGTCTGGTTTATGACATCATGTATTCAGTATTATTAAGGACAAAAGTGGTTTACTTACAGAACTTTGAATTTTTATGCGTAAAACCTGAAGATATCAATTCATCTCTCTCCCTTGCCTTCCCCCAAATCATGCGTTTCCTAAGTGTGGAGGACGAAAGTGTGTTCTAGTTTGTCTAGAAAAAATTAGAAGTAAGAAATAATATTTCTCTTTTTTTTATTTGTTTTTCAGTTTTATTTTCGTACATAAGCTTCAAACCACGTCTTGGCAAAGTGCTGTGTAATAAAATCCAATTCACCTGGCTATGAGTGATGTTTTGTTTTTATCAAAATTCAAACGCCTTCACAGTTAAAAGTGCTTGAACACTGATGAATTAGTTCAAATATCCATTCTTTTAACAACTGACTCAGAGTTTAGTCACGTTTCCAACAATTTAAACATGACTTATGTTTCAAACTATCAACATCTCGTATTTCCATACGAGTAAATAACAAATGTTCTGTGTGTGTGTGTGTGTGTGCTTAATAACATACAACTGGTTGTCGAGGGTAAGTTCAGTAGAAAGTTACAGATGTTGAGGGATTTTTTTTTTTTTATCTGTATAACACTATAATTAGCAAACATCAAATTAGTATGTATACGAAGATACACACACACACACAAAGGCTATGTAACACAGTATATAAATCGTTATACAGTCATGTCTCATACCTGCCCTTTCATCATTGATATTTTCGTACACTAGTGAAGCGAACGTACTTCATATTTTCTCTTTGTTCAAGGAAAGAAGGTTATTAGATACAAATGTCCCACTTGCCCGCCCCTCAATCACAGCAAAGGTCGTTTTCTGTTATAATTTTGTACAGCTGAATGTGGTTTCCCTTGGCTATACAACGTACGCTGTAGAAGCAAAAAAAAAAAAAAAACCAAAGAGGAAGAAAAAAAAAACTTTGACTATAAAGACCAGTCAACTGTCTACTAGCCAACTGATTCACGCTACAAATATTTCAACGGAGTTCCGGTTCCCGCCACGTTCGTCCGCTTACCTGCCGATTCTCCCCTGAATCTAACTTCCAAGCTAGTAAAAAAAGGTTTCTCAAGACTACCGTATGGTGGCGTTCCAATCGTCGGTGTAGTTGGATACGAAACTTGACTGCCTACGATGCCAGGAAGATCCCCTGTTGGAAGAGCAGCTGTCACCGGTGAAGCCTGTAAAGATTATCTCAGCGAGTGCCGCGTGAGCGTGTAGTAGCAAAGTTCAAGTGTCAGCAAAGCCACGTGATTTGTACCCGTACAGGCTTGTCTTCCAGGAGAAGTGCTTTCGCTTGCGTTGTTTTTGTTTGCAGTCACGTGGAGCAATGCGTGCGTGTATGACACGAGGGTTGCTGTAAAGATCGGTGCATGAGTGTCGGAATAGTTGATCATCAGTTCGGGGTTATTTGCAAGTGGGAGTGATCCCACTTTTTGGAACTCCCTCATGGATACTTTTGGGAATGCTTACAATGACAGGTAAGTTTAAAATAATCATTTTGGAAGATGAGGGGAAAAAAAAAAAAGATCGATCGACTCCCGATATTGTTTTGCTTGGGGTGCATTTCAGACTCTTGAAATGTCGAGGAAACAATTGCCATGCTAAGACACGTCCGCTCTTTTCTTGATTAATCTTCTATTGCCATTCCATGTTAGATTATTATTGTTTATCTCTTTTTTTTATTATTTATTTGCTTATTTATTTTTTGTTGAAGTGGCGCTGATATTTCTTTATCCCAAACCCGGATTTTTCCCTGACAAACCGATCCCCTTGCTTCGAATGGATAGCGTGCTCGTTCATCAACCGACAGACCGTGAGTTTGAATCTCTCTGTAAGCAGATATTTTTGAATCTTTGGATGGTAAATCTATTTCACAGTGTGAGAGCTATCATCCTGCTCACTGGAGGCTGAAGTGACTTGTAACAATTCCATTTTTGATCCCAATGTATCTAAATCCCGCAGTAGGAAATTTAAAATCTCATATAATTTTAGAAGACTTTGCCGAACATAAATAAAGAAAAAATTTCTTATAATTAGTGTTTTTTTTTTTTTTTGTAAAAATATAATCAGTAAATATCTTACTTAATTCTTAATATTATTTAACAACATATATTCCTGATATTTATCGTAAATTAGACGCCTCTACCAAAACGATCCCAACTGGACCCGGATTTCCCACGATTGGGACTACTTAAAATTCAGAATGCTTACGAACTAGAGAAAGATATTCACGACATTTCAAAACATCGGACAGTTAAGAGGGAATTGTTATATTTACATATACAGTGTTTATATTTATGAGGAGCTGCCGTTATTTGGAATACGGGGTTCAGTGAACCGGACTATAAAGTCCTCTAGTTTCTCTCTCTCTATTTTCCTTGGTTGTTTGTCACGCGAATGTTGCAAAGAAAGGAAGGAAATATTTGACTGTTATACTTTCCTCAGCTAAACAAAGTACACACCTTATGATGCTGTTAGTGCTAAGCGACCACACCTATAACAGCAACGGTCTCTTCTTAGCACTCCGCCCTTCGGTTCTCCGCTGTGTAATGTCCCACCAGGGGCGATACGATGGGGAGGAAAGGCAGCAGGAATTTCCAAGACTTACCTATTGTGTGTATGTCCTGGTATTTTCAACCGTAAGTAACTCTACGGTTTCATTATTCCCCCTCCCCAATATGTCTTCTACTGGTACTAAAGAAACACACGATCAAGCATGTAAACAAAGTCTACTCCCCCCAATGCAGCGCCATCCCAGGAAGTGCAGTTTTATTGTACGATAATAAGACCATTCATCACGATCCATTTATTCCTGTAATTGTGGAGGGCGATGTTTCTCAAACGTAATTAAATATGCAGTTAATTCAGTACCACTGCATGACTCAAACTTTGCTGATTATAATCACAGCTCATTATTGGGAAAATTAAAAGGTAAATATAAAGATCTACATAAAGTAGTTATGTTTTTTTTTTTAATGAACATGACGTCCAGGTGGATTGGATTGTTTTGCATGATTGTCAAGGTCTGTGTGTGAGAGAGAGTCCGGCTACCTGTCTACAATTAAAATCTCAATTTTTAATCCATGGAAACCTAATAACAACGTCCAAGACTATCTATCTTTTTTTTTTTTTTTTGTAAACATACAAGCATTGAACTTCCCATGTCTACGCTTCAAACTACAAGGGCATTAAAGCCATGATCTTAACAATGATGCTATTTAGATGGCAAAGAACGGGTATTTAATACGATCTGCTGCTAACTGGCTATTTTTCCATCGATCATTGGCTTAAACTGACACCTGATTTGGTGTGTGTGTGTGTGTGTGTGTGTGACTCACCGCAGTCACAAGATATCGGCTAACAAACATGTTAATGAGCTTACTACTGTAAATTACTGCTCGTAAATCCAGCAAACCAAGATTGATATTTTAAAAGGAAACATTTACTCATAAAATTTCGTTAGGACTTTTTTTTTTTTTTTTACTTTAAAAAGATGTGGACATCGATAGTTAAAGTAGACCTGTAATTATGAGTTTTGGTAGCTAATTTGAAATGTTATGATTTAACCTTAAAATGTTTTATTACTAGCTGACTTCCTTCGCAAGCCACAAAATACTCCTTACACTTTAGATGCGTGTCACAACAAAACGGAAACTGGAAAAGAAATCCCCATCTCTTCCCCTGAATCCGTATTTATCCGAATTCCAATCATTTGGTATGTTTTTGAAATTTTATCGGATGCTGTGGTTTTAATTAGGAAAATCGAAATATCTAAGATTTGACTTTTTTGGTCGAAGACCTTTTCACGTAACAAAATGGCCTTTTTATTTCTTTAAGATTATTTATTTGCATTATTTCTGTCAACTTTATGGGTAGGGATATGCTAAAATAATTCGACTTAAATCAAAATCGAATATTTTTGTTTTTCCACTCGACATTGTAAATATCTCATATGATTAAATTTTCGCATGCCAAACAGCAGACATCCTTTTGATGAGAAAAAATGGTCTTACTGACTTGTAAATTTGAATACAAATCTCAAGATGCCGAATGTCAATAAAATCTTCCTAGAAAGAAGAATAAAAAAAAAATATTAGGTGAACAAACTAAACGAACGTAATAGGCGCTGTACATTTTGAAACATGCCTCCAAAAAAGTATCCCCGCAGTGCCTATTGGCCAATTTCTCCTTCATGAAATGTTGAGACAGTCCAGCTGCGGAACTCTTCTTACGAAAATTATGTAATGATAGCACCTTTTCCGAAGGGTGAGTGTGTGCGGTTAAGCCTAACTAGAATTTCTACTATAAAAAAAGTGATACTGAAACCAGCAAATGATTTATTAGATTAAAAATTGAAGCAAAATAAAAATCCTCGATCACTCTAGAAGTGAAAGTCATCACTGTTATATAATGTATTTTTATTCATACTGTCGATCTGATCCTATTTATTATAACATCTGTGGTCTATCAGTTGATGTGTTCAGTCAGGTGAATAATAACCCCACCTGTGTACATGGGATTTCCGATGAGATTTCAAAATTCTTGTTCATTTTAAACGTCACAACTTGCGGCAATTGCTTGTGGGTTTGGTTTTCTACTTGCATGACTTCGTCCAAAGTGACTGTATCATACGTTCGCTTTAAAAACTGCTAAACAAACCGCATGAGTGTTGTGACAGAAATCAGTCCCCATGGCTTCTATAATTGCTTTCTTTTGAAGGAAATTTCGTATTCTTGTAAGGTGTCTTAGATTTGTTGGCACACTTATCTCGAAAACCCAAGGACGTCTACCATCCATAGGACCTACGGTAGTTGTATTTCCGCTGGATCTCTCCTTTTGATGTCTTTATAAAAGAGGTTATGTTTGCTTAGAAGCCCTCTACGCAACCCAGTCCTCTTCCCTATTTATCAGTCAGCCCACGGAGGGTATGAACAATACATGACGTTTCTTGTATGTATATATATATATATGTGTGTGTGTGTGTGTGTGTGTGTTTTGCACAGGTGCAGCCTTGTATATGCGTATAATCAACTCCGATGCCTCAAACCAGAACATCCGGTTAGAAATCCCTGTCCCATCTCTCTAATACGTCACATAGTTTAGTGACAGGATCGACGTGTTTATGCGCAAACAGAGTGAGAACAAATTTTTATAAGTTTCAAAAATCTAACATTCCTAAATGTGTCTGCTCCAATTAAGGTCGGTTAGTTGTGGGAGAAAAGAGCGAATATCTCGTGCCTCTAAACTATAGAGGAACCAGTTAACCCATCCCCTACCGTGCCTGACCTAGGGTTATCATACCTGTGGCGACAAGGTGCGCTGTAAGAATTTTTAAATAGTTGTTCCTCTTAAGTTAACCAGCGTGCATTGACTACAAATTGTAGCGAAATCCTATAGTGGCGTTCTACAATTTAGCTAGCCTGTGTAGGTGCTGATTCCAGTGAGTATCCTCTAATGAATCAGGTTTAAAACTTCCGTTTGAAGCAACAGAATTTGAAAGGAGAATTCTGTTGGTATGCTAATACATCCTACAGGGAAGGTAGAGAGAAGAGGGGAGTGCAAATCGAACAGGGAAGAAGGGGCAATAGAATCGGGTTACGTTGTTGTGTGTGTCGTACATACTAGCCTGCGGTTAAGAAAACCATACAAAAGTGGAGCATCTTCGACCCATTAAATAGGACATCACTAATTGCATCGTTTATACTGATCACATTAGGTTAAAATTCAAATTAACCTGAAGCATGCGTCAAACAACTACTTATACACTGAACACTGGTATTTCTGAGATGGAATTGGTGGTTTTCTACATATAACGTTTTAGAATTATACTTTTTTTCATCGAAAATCCAACTAAAAAGGCTTACATCAAATATTTATTTATTAACAATACTTTTATAATCATTGGCGTAATAGACTGAATGCAGCAGCTATTTCGTAACTGTTGTAGAACCCAGATTGTCTTAAAATTAATTCTGTATTGACTGCTTAAAGATTTTTTCCTTTTTTAATGTTGTACGAATTGTTTTTTTTTTAACCTTAAAAAAAAAAGAATTCGTAAAACAGAATAAGGAAGTTAGTCCATATTATACTGAGCATTTTCTCTTGAGTACCGCATGCGGGCCCTGGCCCATCTGTTTCAAATGTTTGGTCTAGGACAATGAGTAAATAAATTATTGATGTTAATCTGATATCAGCTTAATGTCTATTCTTTGCCTCTTGTTTTTGCTCCAACGTTTATATATTTATTTTTATTTTTTAAATCAAAGGTTTATCTACGTGGTAATACTAATTAAGAGTAACAGGAGAAAGTTATTCAAGGACTGTAACCTTGGAAAGTGTAAGTGCAAAGTTGTTTACCTTCTAATGAAAGTAAGGCAAAAAAAAAAAAGATTTTCATCTATTGGTTGAAATGAGTAAGACGAATAAAACTTGTTTGGTTTCCTTATTTTCATTGAGATACGTCAAGCGAAAACTGTTCATTAAATACTAGAATTCTCATGGGAAACTTATACGCTATCATCTGAATGCGTGTTTCTTTTGCTGGCTTTTATGAATAAATTATTGGAGTTGCATTTTATTAGTCGATTTGAAAATAGGCGAAAAAAAAAGTGTTAGTTTTGTCACGCTTATACGCATGCGCCCATACAGAGATAGGCAGTACGATCATCGTGTCTTCTGCTTTTAAATTAACTGCATTTTTACTATGTTAATACTATGGATTTCCCATGAACCAGTTACGACTATTCCACTAATATTCTTGCTAAAAATAGTAGTCTGACATTTCTTCTGTTTTGACTGTCTGTTTCCTCATGTAAGCATTGTGAAGGAAATCCTATTAAACGGCTTTACACGTTTTTTTTTTTTTTTTCAGACATCAACAGGAAGCGGAAATTAAATTATACCCAGCGTTCACTACTACATCCTGCTAACGTGTTACTTTCTTGAGGAAGATTAAAACCAACTTAGTTTTTAATCAAATAGATTTTTGCAATATATCGCTCAACTTGCGTGAAATAATATCATATTTTATCTCCTCTAGCTGTCCAATTATTTAAATAATAATAATAAATATTTTTCAGTTATTGCAGTCCTATAATTTCACTGAATGCCTAGCACAAGTTTCATATACACATTTTTTTTTTATCTTATCGTTAAATACCATCTAACAAGTACAACATTACAAATAACATGACTATTTTTTCCAAAAAAAAAAAAATTTTTAAATCCTGTTTGAAAAAAAAAAAAAATTATAACCTTAGCCTATATTATATAGTTCAGTATTTGCTTATTTTATGTTTATAAATCACACACTTAATTTGTAAAAACGGAAATTTAAAAAAATAAAAATAAAACCTGTTCATTTTCCGTCACAGTTACTACTTTGTCTATGTAACTAAGTAGCCTTGTTAAAATATAGATTTAATACTGATAATTTAGTAATAAAACTACCCCCACAATTGGGATTCTTTACTGAAATATAAACTCAAGAGCAGTTTTTATTTGTCCATCTATGTAGATTAAAAATTCTGTTTCCCACTTGACGCCTCTATTATTGGTATGGTTTCTATGGTAGCATGAGTAGAGTGAATGATGTTTCTCCCTATACGATGAAAGTTTGATGTAAAAAGTACTATCAGATGTTTTTAAATCCACACAGGGCAAGCGTGCTTAATATTAAAATATTTTTCTGTGTAATAACAAGACAGTTTTAATGGTTTCTGTGTAAAGAATGCATTTGCCGATGCGGTATGGTAGTTTATCACTAACTGAAATCGGACCTGTTTTACAATCAAAGATGCCTGAACTAATGTTGCATCTGGCATGTAACGTGTATTAACGGAAGATAATGTTGAATTATAATTAAAATTGTAATGCATTGTGAATTCTTCACAATTCATTGCAATTTTTCCTGTAATGACTTTTGCGCATGCTTGAGAATAAGTAGAAATTGACATCGCATTGTTAAATGATTGAAATATCATGATTCACGCACCATTCGAATTCCAGTCTCATGATTTTGATTTTATTTAATCACTATGCCCACCTTCATCATACAAAAATAAATAAATAGTAAATTTGTAAGATATGTAAATTCTTTTTATTACTTCCTGATCATGTACAGACTTTCTGCACAGGAAAACTAGGTTGCGTATCTTCTTGCGATCCTGTAACAGCGAATAGTTCGTTATAGGTGAGTGCTTCAGGATGAAGTAATAATTCTGCTAGAGATTGCACAGCGGAACTGAAGTTATCATCCAGATAGATATGTGTCAGTGAATCGGAGATACACGAAATCAAGTAAAAAGTCAATCTATAGATAACATTATGGTTATTTTTGATGCATGATGCTAACATGTGTGAAGTAAAGGTTTTTTTTTACGTTGCTTGATCAGCAATAATAAGGTATTTCATTTAGATTTTATTTAAACTAAAACCAAAAAAAAAAATCTGATGTTTGGCAATCGCGTATATTATCACATTCAACATTGCCTTACTTTTGGAAACTATACTTAGAACTTTTTTTCCCCCCAAATTAACCGAAACCTGGTTAATCTTCTAGCTGATAATAAACGAACAAAAACATGTGACATCTAATATTTATTACTGGAATATTTTTTCTGATATCTTTCTGGTGTTGTATTTAATCAGACCCCTTATATATATAATTATGGAAGTTTAAATATTACACTTTATTGTAGTTACAGGCTTTTGGAGATGTTAATATGGTTCAACTATTTAATTAAATCTGTCTGAGGAAGTCGAGTACCAAAGTTTCGCACTCTTCGAGTTTCCAAATCGAGTTGGGACGATTCGTGCATTCCTTCACAATGGACGATTATTTGAACGAAATTAGTAGTATTGAAGAAGGACATCTGAAAGAAGTGGAAGAAGATTCCGAAGATAGCAAAACACCAGATGGTAAGTTTATTGGAATAATTTGCTTCCTGTGTGTGTGTGTGCACTTTGCTTTCGGATAGCTTCCTCTACATGCGTGGAAGTATCTTATAATTTTTCTTTCATACTTCTTTTACAGAAAGCGAAGATGAAACGTGGATGAGACATTCAGGAGTGCTGAACTATATTATCGATGGTGAGTAGAGAATTTCTTCCTATTTTAGTGTTATTTATTAAATGTCTTATTAACTGGAAAGAAAAATGACTACTATTCTAGGTATACAGTTTACTTAGTCTTGGGGTCGCTGTACTTTATTTTTCAGTTTATTCTCTCTCTCTCACTCACTCACTCACTCACACACACACACACACACACACACACACACACACACACACACACACACACACAGCATTCAGTTGGATAGGGCATAAACCCTCCGAGCAAGCTTTGGTCTTAATTTTGTAGTTTTTTTTGCGACAATAGATGGATTTTTTTTTTTTTTTTTAATTTTTCACATTCTCTACCAATTCTGGAGTGCCATTTTAGATTTCAGTGCTTCTTCTATATAAGTGACGCCTTCTTTCGTTGAATTCAGATCCCATATTGAAGGGATAGTTTTTTGTCTCATTTATTTCGGGTTCTATATATCCCTTTAAGTATATCTCATATTGAAGGGATATAGTTGTACTGATTCGGAATATATATATATATATATACACTTTCAATTTCTGCTTAGATTTATTATACAGCAATTTCAAACTCGAATTAGCCTTCGGGTTATGCGTGGCAATCGTATCAGCAGTAAAAATGGACCAATAGGACATTGAAACATCCAGTGCTGAATTAAAAAGATACTGATTTTAAAAAATGAAATTATCTATATTAAAATTAAGTTTCCAAATATATTTTAGTTTAGTATCAGAATGCTTAGTTTCACTAATGTAAGATGGCTAATAGATAATATTTCTGTTGTGAATTGGTACACACCTACGTTGCGCTGTTAAAAAAGGATCCTTTTGAAGAGACTTTTGATCTATCGTACTAACATACTCATGAAGTCGCCGTAGCTCAATTGGTTTAGACGAGTCCGTTGGTCGGAAAGACACAGGATCGAGTCCCGTCTATGACGGCAGGAACCTTTATCAGGTGTTTTCAATCAAATGGTGAGTTAGCCAACCTTATACGATGCTGGAGAATTTTTTTTTATCGGGTTTTACGTCCCTCCAAACAGACAAAAGGTCAGAAGAACACACGCCGACATAGGAACTATGGGAATAAGTATTAACACTACTGAACTCTTACATCTCGCTCCTTGCATCGCAATCACCATATAGAGGTGCAAATGCCTATTGCTCTACCATTCGAAAGAAATATATTAACTACACACCTGAGCCTTTTTTCATTTGTCAACACTATAACATAAAAAAAAAATGTTTTAAAAAGAAAATGACAGATCTCATTAAATTTTAAAATCTCATTGCAAGGAGCAGACTTTCGATGATAGGCTTGGAAGTGTATATTTGAAATGTGTACAGATAATTCACTCAAAGCAGTAACTTATTTTAATAGTGAGGATAAATATCTCAATATAATTAAGACGTTTGTTTGTTTCACCTTGTACTTCCATGTTTAACTTCTGTTTGTGTATACCAGGTGGCAAGTATATTATAGGTGTAGCCAAATGTTAAGAGATTTCATAGTTGAACATGCCGAAAATCTATTGATAAAACTATCATATGTTTTCATGAATAAATTCCGAGGTAAATATATATTTTACACTTATGTTGCCCATCATTAAAATACAACAGAGTAAACAAGCAAACGTGGTACACGTGCTTGTACCTTTTTGGAACATGTCTGATTAGAACAATACAGACACGTTCCAGCTACACATTAGCATCAACTGCAGGCTTGTAAACAGAAACATTTAGTCAACAATATTATTTTCTAATAGGAATCGTTCAAAATGCTGAATCAACTTGTTCAATCGGGATCGTAATTGAATCCTGAGTTCGTATTTTAAGTAAGAATTTCATCTCCCTCTCACATGTCTAAAGATTTAACCATATGGTGCTCTGTTTTAAGTGCTAAAGATCCTGCTGTTTTAAGTGCTAAAGATCCCTCCTGACACCCCTCCTCCCAAAAGTTAAATCATTTGGTGAGTTAAAACTAAATCGTGTTTGATTTTTTTGGTACCGTGATGGGCACATATTCTTGTTTAGTCTAAGACTGTTATTCACTCGCACTTAAAAATAATAAACCATCATACAAATGTGCGGACTACAGATAAATGGATTTTTAGTTTTAACGAACCTAACTATGTCGTAGATTTTGTTCTGTGTCCAAAGTTTCTTTTTTAAAACAATACAGTTATTAAAAATCGCTCGGGTAAACAACTCTGGACACGTGTCGAATGCAATCGTGTTCATGAATGGGAAATAAAAAAAATGCAACTCATGCTAATCCTATTCTGGAAAGAGAAATATATTCCTTAAACCCGAGTGTGAAAATATCCTGTAGGTATTTCGTTTATTTTTTTTTTATGCTGAATGCACATACAAATCATGAGATTAAAAAATATATTTAGGAAATGAATTAAAAAAAAAAAAGACTAACTAATCGGTTCTTTCTTCTCGATCTGTTTTCTGTCTGTACATGCAACGTAAAATTTATCTCCCACAAATTATTTCCGTCTCATCTTGTCTCCTAACTTACGCAAATATTTACGTCTTTCTTTTTTTTTTTTTGATGTGTCATTAAAATCTGTATGTTTTCAAGAATACGTTGATGATGATCTGTAGTTTCGATATATTGCGTGTCATCCTATCACTTTCACGTGTACATCTCATGAATTCAGATAACGTCACAAATGAGACAAAAATTATCCAGTAATATTAAAAAAAAAAAAAAAATCAACTATTCAACAATTCTTAAAAAAAAGTTTCACATGAAGCTTTTTTGTTGATTTTTTATTCTTTTTTTTTTTTTTTTTTTTCAGAGGAGCAGATCAAAGATGAGGTTGATAGTAAGTTCATGAAAGTTTTAACCCAACACCAACAAGCAACTGTACGCAAGAAAATCACCGAATACCAAGCAACAAAAAGTCGCCGACAACAGAGATCAAGGGCAGACGTCAGAAATATTTTTCCAGAAACATGTTCTACAGAGGTAAGGCAAGATAAGTTTGTAATTATTATAGATGTACGCTTTATGATAGAGAAGAAATTCCAAAGTTTGCCTGAAAAATAATATTTGATTCAAGAAGGAAAACAGACACCATTTCATGGTAGAACTTAAAACCTCCTCTTGAACATCTCGAAACATCTGTTTGGATTACTTCAGTTCGTGCTAAAGTATAGACGAGAGATTGTCTGCAACGCAAGTTGCTCATTTTCATCGTCTTGAGAGGTCACTGGGATTAAAATCAGTGACGTCATTGCTAATATACCGTGGAATTAACAATGGCTGTTGCGAAATATTACGTTTTGGCTTTGATATCGTTCTACTTTTTCTCTTAATGTTAAAAAAAAGTTGATCCTGTGCCACTTTTGAGTAGCACATTACCCTCGATATCTTCATCTAGGTCACAAAGTTTTATTTCTTGCCATTTACTGATGCTGGAATGTCGAAAGTGTACTAGTATTGCTGTGTGTGTGTGTACGCGCGCACGCGCTTCAGTTATTAAAAAAAAGTATGAAAATCCTAAAAGAAAATCTTCACTCGTAGCCATCAGCGAAGCTGAGTGCATGGCTATCGATAATTTTAGCGGTATCGGATCGAGATTACAGCAGACAGTTGACGCCATTTTCTGTACCTTTTACCACTCTGAAATAGTGAGTTTTGCAATCAGATGCGAGATTAAAAACCAGCGATTCAGTGGAAAGGAATTATTTGCTTGTGTCCTAAATACATTTACTTTTTCTATCTTTTGATACTACCTGTCATACCGTCGAAAGTCGGCATATTTAAACGCGAGTTGTATTTCGTGGTCAACAAAGTATGAATTTAAAAATCGATAAGATGGCAGTTCAAGGAGAATTAATAGGGTGATCTAATCTTCCGAAAATGCACTCATAAAGCCTACTGTTTTGGTGGGTGTAAGAAATAGTTTCAAATGCAAATCTTAAGCAGTTTCGGCCAAAGGTGTAATATGATAGTCGTCCATATTTGCTTGAAAACAAAGACAAGTGAACGACCCTCAAACCGCATAAACTTCAGTAGGACATCGCTTCAGTATTCCTTTCCCTCCCAGTGTGACGTTTTCGATGGGTTTCTTTCCCATATGTAAGCGAATCCTACAACACCAAATATTTTGCGTTGATATAATCAGCACTACGAAGGAAAGTTTGTAGTTTACAATCTTAATACCCAAAGATAATACATACAATTTAAAGACTAGTTTGCGAAGGAATCATACATTTTTGTTTACCTGATTTCGGTCATTCAAAGAAGGGAAAAAATAAAATAAACGTTGAAATCATCTCTTGCCACCTGGCTGCATTGAGAGAGAAGATAGTGTTGCATCCACATTATTGCAAAACAGGTCATAAGTAGAGCTACAATGTGGTTCAACTCCGTGTTATGCGATGTTTGGATTATCCTAATGTTAACGACGTGTGCTTTGAGATAAAACAGACATTTAAGTCACCATTTGACGTGAGAAACGATAACTCTTTCTGCCTCCAAGGACTGAGTGACTGGACTTTGCACTTTCAATGTTTAGTGGCTTTACCTGGAAATGGAGGTTTAGCACACTAAAGCAATCAATCTTTCACTTTTATATGGTTTGTCCACTTACAACTGACAATACATTACAAACGATCCTGTCAACAACAACTTTATCTAAGTATTTTTATTTTTCTATTCATTTTTCTATTTATGAAAGGTAGCATCTTGTGATAAGAATGTCAGAGCAGCTACAATTATTATCTAAACTGTTTACGTTGCTAGCCCTGTAATAGAGCGCTCGTACACACACACACACCTGTCTCGATTAGTTAGTTTGAATCTCGGTATTCAGTTCGGCTCATTCAGGTGGAACAGATGGCGTCATATCCCTGCTGAGACGTCTCTAAATAGATGGCGATCTTCCCTCGTTTTGTACATAACTTAGTTGTATTTCATAATGCTTTTTTTTTTTTTTTTAATGGCGACAGTCACTGAATCCATACAAGTGAGGTCGGTAACTGTCACCATAAATTAAACAAGGACTGTTTACGAAAAGATTAGCGATTTTTTTTCCCGGCCATCTGTTAATGTTCGCCTCCTTTTGACTCGCTGCAGTTTAAATTTCATACCTTGAATTTCTTATCGCCAATTTAGGCTCAAACTTGTCAGTTTGTGATAACTTTTCTACAAAAAATAACTTTAATAGCACATCATTTATACTTCAAAGTGAAGAATATCTTTTCTGATCAGTCTGTATTCGTCATATTGATTTATGCACAGAAATTTTTCTACATTTTAGAATAGTCTGGTTTTACAAATTGCGACAGAATCATGGTGGAAATTGCTGCTTCTATGCCTCAGCTGTAGACCTGTTTTTGTGATGATATAAAATACTTTTTCTCAGAAGCATTCTTCAATGTGATTTGGCTATTGTTGACAGAATGCAAGTGTCTTATTTGATGCTTCGTAGAAGTGATCCTATTTGTTTCTAACGTGGGTGCCAATTCCCAAAGAGTTTGTTCGAATCTAATTTAGAATTTACATAAGCCCGGAGTGAACGTAAAGCTGTAGAGACTCGCACCTATGAAACATTTGTTTACATTTTAGAAAAAACAAATTAACGCTTTAAACAAAAACAAATTTAGGATGTAGTAGGAAGAGAGTTGTTAGAAGGCATGAAATGAATTTGGCTGAACTTTCTTTAGTTTTTTGCTTGTAGCAGGACTGCAGATGGACCACTCACCTAAAATCTAAATTTCAGTTAAATAAATAAAACTCTGTCCATAATTCTGCCCCAAAAATTTCTTGACATCCTACTGTACATATACACTGCTTGGAAAGAAGTCAATGTACACCATAGTGGGAGGAATAACCACCCATAGCAATACCTTAAGATGTAGGAGTGCCTTTCGCTGCAATGACTGTGGCAATCCTATGGGGCATGCTTTCTACAAGCGTACGATCGCGATCAATGAGAATTTTGGACTATTCTTCCTGTAGGCATATAATGTGGTTCTGGACTGTTGTGGAGCGGACGTTTCTTGACCTCACCCGACTCGCCCGTTCATCTCACAGATGTTCAATAGGGTTGAGATCAGAACTATTGGAGTTCATTGTTCGTGGCACCAAAAACAGAGGTCCCAGACTAGAAAAAACAGGACCATACCATCACTACCTCTGAATTTCATAGTTGATCACACTCTGGTAAAAGACGTTCACAGGACATCCACCACATCCCTCCATCTGCTCGGTAGAAAACTGCGTTATGTCGCTCCATAACTCAGTTTTCCCAGCTTCCACATCCCATTCCACTGTACGCGCTCTTTGCGCCACTGGAAACGACGCTGCATGTTGGTTTGGGTAATGTGCATGTTGTGGTTCTGCTACAGTAACCCGTTGTGCACCTTGCAGTTCACTCCCTGCGCTTCCATCTCAGTAGGATATCACTGATTTGGATGGCCCAATTTGTCAACAGTTTGTCGAACAAATTGACCTACAATAATACATCCTATCACAACGCCTCTTTCAAAATCCGTCATTGCTCTTCTTGCAACCATTTCACCGACACAGTTGCACTGATTTGGGAGCATCATATTCCTTTCATTTATACTGGCTACAAATACGTGACTCGTTAAATGACGTGCACCCTGCCCATGGGGGTATCCATTGACTTCCTACTAAGCAGTGCATACATGTGTCATGTTTTGTTTCATTCTAAGTAAACAACATGACGGATCAAAGCCCTTGTTACAAACTGATAAGGTGAATAATTGTGGTCTGAGTATATGAACGATTGTGGAAACTTTTGGAAAGAAGTGTTCCAGAACTTGTTTTCATAAGGATTATCAAACTAAGTTCTGGTTTCAGAAAAATTGTTTAGAACAGACAGCACGAGTGATTTTTCACGTTCTGGGAGATCATAGTGGTCACCAACGAAATCGGTGTAACACTGTAGAGAAGTGTTAAAAAAAAATGCACTTTTATTTAAATAGATTTTCACTTTTCTGTATACTGTTAGAAGTTTGTGAATAAACCATCTGACCAAAATATGGACAGTAAAAGAGAAGCTCATTTCCGTATACTACCTATCCAGGAGGTATGGGAATTTGTAGAAGATGAATGGTTAGGACTCTACCTCCTTGCTTTTTAAACCTTCCGTAAGACCAACAAACCGATCCGAAAACAAACGCATTTAACAGCCATAATACACTATCTTTAGTCTGTTTGTTTATAAGTAAACATTCAGTTGGATATTTAGAATTTACCCCTATTTGAAGGAATTATTTAATATTTCGTTTGCATTTCTCTAAGCCTATTTGATCGCTGTCATAGAGTAGCCACTACCTAATTTATCCAACCTTCTGTTTATTGTGGTAGTGAATGAGTTAACATGATTAGTATGCCGAGGAACATCCATGGCAAGATTCGAACTTCCAGCTTACTGCTTTTGTCATATTATAAGAAGAGGGTTCAGGAGCACCCTAGCGCGTCGGTAAAAGTGTAAAGTACGGCCCTGGTTGTTGCACTACTTTTTTTTTTCTCTGAACCCTCATATTCACTTGGTCAGTGAGTGAAATACTGACTTAATATTAATTTTTGAATCGTAATTTTATCTAAAACTAATCCATATAGTATTCAGGAATAATAGAATTATTAAATGATTTTTATTCGATTCTTGCCTTGCTAACTAACCGATGTAACTTCAACAAGGTCATATTTGTTATGTATAATTCACTGCTGAATTAATTACATCGATATGCTATGCTTATCATCCCTTTTAAATAGCAGAAAAACACTCGACGACTACATAGTATCCATTTCAAAACAAGAACATATGAAGTAATCTCACAGCCGGTTCCTTAACATTCCACACGATGCAATTCAGACCCCATGCTAATTTTCTTTGCCAATATGCAAAAACGCTCCATTTATGTGCTTCCCTGTAACGTACGCTATTTCTATAGACGCAGTATAACTTTGAATCCCCTTCACAAATGTGTGTGTGTTTGTTGCAATTCTGCATGACCCACAACGTAGCGAAACAGAGCAGGTGGTCTAACTAAACGGTTAAAGGCATCATTACAACGTTTCCGCAAACTCCAAATACAACCCGAATACAATTTGACCTTACTGCGCATGTATCAACCAATTTTCCTGCTTTGTAAATAGCAGACGTCTCTGTACGTCGATTAAGCCTACATTCTTCCGAACAACATATATTGGGCGATATCTAAGAATTGAAATTCATGACTTTAAATAAAGCAATTTTTATTATATTATATGAACTTGAGCCTGTGTAGCTCAGTGGATGTGGCGTTTGCACACCATCGCGCTAGGCCGCACGAAGGAAGTCTTGGTTTCGAGTCTAGTCGGCGACTAGAGGAAATTTTTCTAAGCCTTTTTTCGACCGGTTCCCGAGTTAGTCGATCTCTGGCACGGGCAAGCAGGTTTTTCCTCCCGGAAACTCGGGTTTTTCGTCCTGTAAACTCAAGAAAATCGACCGTAGAACCCACATTATTTCAGACATTAAAATATATTGTGTTAGGGTTAGAGACCACGAGATGGCGGCACATTTGAGCCGTCTCTCTTCACTGCGTACCGCTTAATTAGTGATAGCCTTGGGCCATCTGTCTCTGATTGGGTACCAGTGGAGATTGAACTGCCCACTCAGTCTCCAAAAGTTAGATAGGGCTAAATGGCCTCGCCTACTCCCGTATATACGGGAATAAAAAGGCGTTAGCAGATTTTTTTTTTTTTTTTTTTTTTTTTTTTTTTTATATGAACTTTGAACTCGGATTTGCAAAATTTTAATGCTTATAAACTAACCCTATTCTTATTCCAGACCGTTATTATAAAATTACTCAATTTTCGTAACTAACGTCACTACATATCCTGTAAATATAATTTATTTATAAACCGCTACACTCAAATACTCTCGATGCCATTGGCTATTAACGAATTTGCATTTTTAGCAGTGCAAATCGGCACTATACTAATCGTTATATATTTGCACAATTTCAAATGAATATTAGAAATAATTAATTCCAAACGTATAGTTAATGATTGTGTGTATGTAAGTATTGTTTCATTCAAAGAAATATAAATAAAATTGGCAGCTGGCTGTGGATCACAGAAATATTTCATTGAAAAGTCTAAGCATACAGCTGATCAAAAATACTAAAAGCATTTCCCGGTCACAATTCAAAATTCCTGTGCCTTGCGTTACGCCCCTTTCCGTAAATACTGTCCTTCCTTCTTCTCACTCTTCCATCGCCTTTTTTTTCACTTGAGTACACCTGTAACCTTCCACTTTAGTTAGTTTCCAAGGCTGTCACCTTCTGTAGTCTGCCAGTTTTCATAAGAAAACTGCTTTGTTCTTGTAATGGGTGTCGCCAACCTTGAAAGGAGCCGTCACACAGTGTAGTAGTGTGAAATGTCACGAATGAATAATTGTGTATATATATAAATATATATTTATCGTGATCTGAATTTAGTTAATAAAACTTCATTCTTAATTTTGGTATGTGGGGAAATTTTCGTTTCATGATAATTTCTTGAATATTTTTCAGTGCAAATAGAACATTAGTATGTATGCTTAAACTTCTTAGTAATGACAAGTATTCAAACAAAAAATGTAAATAAACATTTAACGGTTATTCAGTATTTCAGCATCGCAGTGATTTAGATTTCTTATTGAATATATTTAAATAAAAATGCAATTTGAAGTAGGAAATAAATGTTTCAGCTGAAATAAAAACAATCATAATGACATCATTTAACCATGTGCAGACGGAAATGAGTCAAGTCGAGAGTGACGCGAATTTAAGGTTTATATAAAATAATAATTAATAATATACATGCTAAAATGTTCAATTGTCTGAAAGCGTATAATTCCACCTCTTTACCAGATGCATAACCATGTTCGCAGTCATTCACATCTTTATCACGTCTGCATACCATGGTAGTTGAACTTTCACACACATTTTCCAATTCCTCCCTCGATGATCTAGTTTCCATGAATCTCTGCATTAGCTCTCATTTCAATAAGTAATTTTTCCAGGCTCCTGATGCCAAATGAATTCAATTACTTTTGTCATATCTTTAATTTTCGTCCCCGGGAAACTAGAAGTAGTTGACTCCCTCGGCAAACGCAAATTTTATGATTGATTCACCATACCATATGACCTCTTTTTTCTTAGATTTTAATTGATTTACCTTGTTATTATGATTATGATGACCAAGTTCATTGCTTTCCTGCCTCTAATAATAGAAGGCCTGTGTAGCTCAGTGGAAGTGGCGCTTGAGTCCTCTGCGCTTGGCCGCTCGAAGTTAGCCCTAGGCTCAAGTCTAGTCGCCGACTACAGAAACTTTTTCTAAGCCTATCTTCAATCGGTTCCAAAGTTAGTCGATCTCTGGCACGGACAAGGGGTTTTTCCTCCCAGAAACTCAAGAAAATCGACCACAGTACCCACATTATTTCAGACAATAACATATTATTGTCTGAAATATAAAATTGGCACCAAGAGACGGCAGCACTTGTTTGCTAGTCTTTTCATCAGTAGCTGCCTATAATTAGTGATAGACATGGGCCAACTATCTTAGATTGACTACCTGTGGAGATTGAACTACCCACTCCGTCTCCAAAAGCTAGATAAGGTATAAAGACCTCGCCTACTCCCTATTAGGGAATAAAAGGCGTTAGCTGATTTGTTTTTATTTTTTATTTAAAGTATAATAATAATAAAGCGTTTTTAATAAGCCTCATCTTTTTTTCATGAGATGCTTTATTAAATACATCTGTTGAATTAAAGTGAGAGGGGAGAACAGGAGTTCACTGTTTGGATTTAGTCCTAATGATTCTTCTGAGAGCAGTCATCCATGATTGATGTTGTACTTGGATTCAAGAGTTGAGGAATCAATACTTCAACCTAGTTCCTTGAAGGTGAATGAGGTAGAAGTCTGATTGCTTAAGTCATATTGATGTGAATTAATGCTATTGGAGTAAATAGAATTTCACCACATGTTATGAAAGAATGCATTAAGAAACTGACACTTCCGTTTACTCGGTTGTTTAATGACGGTCTAGTGTCCTCAACGATCCCTAATGAGTGGAAAGAGAGAAAGATTGTTCCATTGCATAAAGGTGGAGCAAAACAGATGTTTCAAATTAGAGACCAGTTTGCATTTCTGGAGTAGTTTAAGATCTTGGAGAGATTGGTTAGGAATAGAATACAAGATTGGGTGGACAAGGAAAAAATTCTTTATAGAGGTCAGCATGGGTTTGTTAAAGGGGAAGGTCTTGTTTCATTAATTTACGTTCTCGATACTGGTGATTCATATATAGCGATACTTTTGGATTTTACAAAGGCATTTGACAGCCTACCACATAATAAACGGGTGTATAAACTATGGAAAATGGGATTGGACAATCTGTGGGTTGATTGGATAGCAAACTGGCTTTCTAATCATTATCAAACGTTGTGTACAGAGGTGTCACGTTTCTCAGGAGGAGAGTTATCAGTGTAGTCCCACAGGGTTCTGTTGTAGAGCCACTGCCATTCAATTTGTTTTTGTTAATGATATTGCGAGTGGTCTGCAAGCTGATATTCAACCGTTTGCGGATGATGCCAAGCTGGGGAAAGTTATTAGGAATGATGTAGATGTACTGGTGCTTCAGAGCGATTTAAATAAAGTGGCTATGTGGGCCGACAAGTAGAGATGTCAATTTAACACCAGTAAATGTAAGGTGTTGCATTTTGGATCTCAAAAAAGTAAAGATGTATATCATATTGACGACGTTATATTAGAGGAAGTGGAGGAAGCGTGTGATCTTGGGATATTGGTGGATAAAGAATTGAAGTTCAAGGGACATATTGCAAAAATAATAAACAGCACAAAGAAATGCCAGTTTATTAAGAAGAACACTGATAAGTAGAGATAAGGATGTGATCAATCCGCTGTACAAGACTTTGATTAGACCACATCTGGACTACTGCGCATCGATTTGGTCACCTGCAGTGAGAAGTAAGCTGTGGAAAAAGTTCGGAGACGAATAAGAAAAGGAATATCGAGATTGTAGAATCTTGACTATGAAAACAGGTTGAGAGAATGTAAATTACGGACGCTAGTCAATAGGCGGAAGAGGGGTGATGTGATTGAGACATAAATTGCCAAGGGATGCTTATCAAATAGATACCGAGGATATTTTTCAAAGGGTTGAAGTAGGGAAGGAAATGGAGACAAGAGTTCATTCTTGGAAGTTGTATAATGGTGTGGCGTAAGAGAGTGCAGCATGACTTTTTTTGCATGGAGAGTGGTTGGTGAGTGGAATTTATTGCCAAATGAGGTGGTGAGTGCGCAAACATTGAACCATTTAAGACGAGGTAGGATAAACATTTGCGGATGATGCCTCTTAGAGTGCATAGAATGCATCTTACTATTGCCTCCCTCGATGAGTCTTGATTCCAGGAGGTGTTTGCATAAGAAGAAGAAATGCAGCCGTGACTCTTGATCGTCTGACATAATTTCTAATACTTAAACAACAACTGAAATGCACATTATATTTTATTTTTATTCTTATATCGTGAAGCCAATCGAAACAAGCCAAATAATGCTAAAAATAGAATGTATTTTTGTTGTTGTTGTTTATGGTCTTATGAAAATAAACTTCCGCTTATAGAAAAACAGTGCGAACGTGTCTCTAACCTTTTACAGTAATGATTAACACGTTCATTGCCAAGCTGAAAATTGGAATTTCGTGTGGTGGCCAAATTGTTTTTATTTAGTTAGCGACGTTCACGCGATAACCCGTGATCGGCCGTTTGATGATAAGTCGTATCGCGTGATGGGCAATGAACGTGTTAACGATTCGGGTAATGACATTTACCAGTTCGAGTACTGATACAGAAATGGTTAGAAACCACAGATTTACCAGATAAAATTTTATCTTATGAATGATTAATGTGTTTATAGATAATTATTAAAAACAGGATTTATTGGCATATAACCCATAGATGTACATCGATCATATATTTTGTTAAACTGTTTTTTATGGAGTTGGTTTTATTCCTTCACCTCTTTCAGAGGGAAGAAAGAATATTCGATGACATATCAGACTATAAACGAAGAAAAAAGCCCACAAACATCTCTACAGAACATATAGAAAGAGAAGGAAGGTCACAATCATCTGATCATAAAAAGGGTCTCAATTTTATGCGGTCTGGTCACAAACAGGAATATAAATTATCTTTATGGAAGTCTCTGGGAGGTGAAGAAAGTCTTAAAGGTAATTTTTTTCTTCTTAAAAAGGACTGCTTAATCTAATTGCTTATGGATTTTAATAGGTAATAATATCGGATCTCCATTTGAATATACTTTAAATATTTAGTTATTTTTGTTAAAGCATTTCGTTCCCTGTAAATGTACCTAAGTCATCTTTGCTATGTTTAGGAGATCCAGGATATACATATATATCTGTTGACATCGGAAAGACAGTCGCGTGTTTGTACTCAGTTTTTATACTTTTTTTATAGCCAACATACGCAACAACAGGATACACACTATCGCCATGAAGATAGCAAGGAAACAAATGCTGACTCAAAATATGTCACAAACTATAACCTTGTTTTGTTTATGAGTTGATAATAGAATCTCCATAATGTGGAGATCATGTGGAAAATAATTTGTCATTGAAAAATATATCGTTTTCTATATTAGTCAATCAGAAGACGCTTATAAGGCTTTCGTAAAGTGAAAAACTGTAACTGAACAAAATGTTAATGTCTTGTACATCCTTTTCTTAACATTTTAATGGCATCTAATTCTATGATGTTTGTAAACGTGAAAATGATCGGTTTAATAAAAGTTTCCAACAAAATCTTTCCTAAATATGTTCGCAAAGCGCAATCTATATTGAAGTTTTTTCAAGTAAAAATAAACTTTGTTTTAAATGCCAAATTTGTTTAGTACTGCAGGATGAGGTTATCGATTATATAATCCAATTATTCTATACTGTAAAGAACAAAACTTTCACTCTACTTCAAGGCCTTAATAAGTAAGGCGGTTTCGTACCCTGATTCGAACCCAGTTGGTTGGAGAATCTAGCCTTACTGTCAACAAAGCTATGTGCAGAATAGTTACATTATTATTTTTGCTTGAAGAAAAAAAAAAGTCACATTGACAGTTTAAGACCGAATAACTCAATACTTAAAGGCAAACAAAAACATGAATGTCTCTTTTGCAGAACTATCATAGAGATTTTAATTATGAGGCTTAAAGTTTCATATTAATTCGTAACATAATTCTACTTTATTTTCAGGTATTGCCGGACTTCGATATAACTTCCGGTCCACCATACGAGAACACAACAGAGTTATGACAGATGGAGTTGATGTCAGTCAATTAGAAAAAAATTACAAGGACCTACATGTGGAGAACTCTCCGTCGGTAAGATTCAGTGTTTGTTTATGCCAAATTAGAGTATAGATAATCCAGATGAGCATTTTTGTGAATAATAATAAAATTGCAGAACCACTGAACTTTAGTTCTAACATTATTATTATTATTATACGGGCACCTCCATGGAGTCCGAAGACTGATTGCGGGAGACCCAGTCTATCCACACAATCCACCATACCTCTCCTTGAACCCATCAACAGAAAAAACACTCATAACTGGCTCTGGAAACTCATTCACCACTCAAAACAAAAAAATTTAGTCCTCACATCCTTACTGACCATACCTTTTATTTAACTTCCAGGGATGACCCCCCCCCCCCTTGTTATGGTCCCACTAGCCAAATGCTGAAACATTTCCCCTTCATCTATCCTATAAAATCCTTTAAGTAACTTAAATGTTTCTATCATATCCACTCTTTTTCTCCTATCAACCAACTTCTGAAATTCACACACCCTCAATCGATCCTCGTAGTGAACATTCCACAGATCAGTCAGCATCTTGGTCACTTGCCTTCCTCTCCACTGCTTCCTTATCCCCAAGAAACCACCCAGGGACCAGACTTGATAATCCAGATGTGGGTGTATCAAGGCCTTATAAAGAGGAATTAAAACTTCATTATCTCTACTTGTTAATGTGTTCTTCACATTAACAAGTAGAGAATTAATCCAAATAATCTTATGGATTTCCTTTACTTTCTGTCTACCACCATCCCTAAATCTCTAGCGTCATCTATTTGTTGGAGTACAGTGCCATCAATATGATATACAGTTTGTAACCTATTTATCCCAAAATGCATACCTTTACATTTCTCCACATCAAACTGACACTCATTAACTTTTGCCGACGCCTATTTAAATCTTCCTGCAAGCTTTCCACATCACCTTGATTAACTATTATGCTATCTAATTTCGCATCATCAGCAAACAACTGAATATTTCCTTTCAGGTAGGAAATACCTATATCATTTATGTTCAAATTAAATAGCAATGGTTCCAGCACTGAACCTTGTGGACACCACTAGTCACCTGTTTTCGCCTCGATTCTGCTCCTCCATATACCACTTTTTGATATCTGTGGTATCTCTTATATCTTTGGTATCTGTCCAGCAGTCATCCTTTTATCCACTTAACCAGTGTCATAACCAACCCCATTTCTTCTAATTTGCGCAACAGTGTTCCATGTGGTATTCTGTCAGATGCCTTTTGTAAAATCCAGAAGAATCATCGTATAGCCATTTCTTTACCTAATTTAGCTGTTACTCTATTATAAAAAGTTAGTAAATTACTAAGGCACGACCGACCCTTCACAAAACTATGCTGAGTATCATATTTTATCTATCCATTCTTGAATTTTTTTTTTTTTTTTACCAATTTTTCTACTGCTTTTACTGTCACGCCTGAGATATTGATTGGTCTATAGTTTGCTACTGTAAAAGAGAAAAATAGTGTGCCAGTTATATTTTCTTGTCATATGGCAGGTTGTAATGAGATATCCCCGAACTGATAGCTTGATTAGATACCACATCTGTCACAGTGACGTTTACAAAGGACTGAAAAATAATTTTTGTTTTTTAGAGTACCAACTGTGAAGTATTGCGAATTATTGTCCTTACTGACAACAAAGTCAGTAACCAAGTCAATCGGAATTCGAGTGCTACTGGAAAAGCTTCTTTTATAGAGATGAAAGAAGTTTCATGTATCGTCATTAGTTTGAATGCAATGTGCAGTTAAAACACATTTAATATAGTAGCAAATAAACTTGTCGAATTTTGAATACTCTTGATAATTCCTATAAATTGAACAATCTCTGTCTTTCAATATGTTATTTTGGAATGTTTAAGCCTTGCGTTTACACAAAATACAAGGAAATTAAATTATTTGCTAGCGATATTTTTTGCGTATTGCAGGCTTTTTTTGCATAAAGTAAACTTGCTTATTTTCATTAGAAATGTCTACTAGTATGTGATCCTCCCTCAGAGTTTTAAATGTTGATCGTTAGAGGGCTTCTAGCTGGCTACTGGTTCAAGTTCGGAATAATAAACGGATGGGCGTCGTTACTACACCGATAGAAATGTCTTTGACTGGAATAATTCAGTTGACCATTTTAGTGTAGGTTGGATTAAAATCATTTATACTTGAGCTATCAGCAAAAACATCTTCTGCAAAACTGAAGTTTCTTGTAAGCGATTTTGTTACCCATATAAGTACAGTGTACCACATAGACTAGTGTTCATTTCTTCTCTCGTGTGACAACATTCGTACAGTCTCATCCACATGTTGTCGGGTTGCCAAGATGGACAATCTTAGTCATTTTCTCGTTGTGTAATTTTGTGCAGTCTTCTGGTCAAAATATATTTGCAGTGAACGAAGTCTTATTGATATGGAAACATTTATTTTACAATCACTTAAAATTATTCTACTTTGTCAATCAGCAGGGGATCTTCTTGTTTATATCACCCGCCTTTGGAAAATATGCTACGAAAAAGTTTGGAAATTCCCAGTTGTTTTTTAATGATATTACAAAGGCATCACACAAAGATTTAAGGCACTACCATATAGTCTGAATTCTTCAACTGGGTTTTCAGCTGGATGCCCATTATATGTGATGGTGGGTGGATATTTGTCCTCTGGCCTTGTAATTTAGGTTATGGTTCCACAAGGCTCTTCGTTCCTTCATATGATGTCAAAAAAAATCAAGTTGATTGCAATCCGATGCACAGTTTTAACAATGACACTACACTGAATTCCTTTTTTTTTTTTTTCATTTGACAAACCTTTAGCCCAATAAATCGCCAAAAACTTCCAGAATATCAGCTTCTACAACTCCAAACATCTACAACCATTCTTCAAGGGGTTCTTTTCATCATTTGGTAATTTCAAGAAGGTAGATTTCACTTGTCCAGAGACTAAGTTTATTTCCTTGAGATGACCAATCTTATATAAACATATTACGAACATCGTCACCTCAGCAAACTAGGTTTTCCTCTTCTATGACACTGGTTTAACTGAACAACTGTCTCTGTGCAAATCGCGAATCTGTCCAACCAACGAACACTGTTCTTTCGTTTGAGGTAGCGTGGAGGACTCCCTAAAAATACTTCACTCGGTACGGAAGAGAACAGTTAAGTCAATCAGTGACCCATTTCAATTCACCACACGTTGTTTTTCACACAGACGTTCAGTTTCTACTTATTGCACTTTCTACAAATTATTTCTATAGTTTTTCTAGTTTTCCTATTTTTCGTAATTTTCATCAGTAATTCCCAAGTTACAGTGGTGTTTAACACTCTTTCACATTTGAACTTCAAATTCATAGAATAAAGTTTTTTCCTTTTTATGTATTTGTCTATAAAACAAATCTTGAAGTCCAAATCTAAATGCGAGACAGATTTTTATAGTTTACAGTAATTTTATCTCGTTTCTTTATTGATCACTAGTCATACGTTTAATATATATTATATATATATAATTAGTTAGTACATTTTATATTTTTGTAAAACTTGGGCAACTCTTTTCGAAATTTACTGCGTGTAAATCGCTTATCGATATTCTGTTTGTGGTTTTCAAACCACAATAAAATGATGTGTGTGTACGTGCGTGCACACACACACACACACACACACACACACACACACACACACACACACGCTTTATTCTTGCAATAGTTTGCAACATAGCTACAGGTTGAAGTAATAGTATTATAAACAACTCTCCAGGGCCACGTTGCTTTTCTAGTTGTAATTTAGACCGTGACATGTAAACAAACAAATGAAAATGTCATACGACTGACATCAGTTAATAATTTCTGCTTATTTTCAAAATATATTAAAGCAAGTTGTTCCTTGTTTCTACATCTAATAAAAAGTCAATTACGTAAACAGTGTACCATTTTAAAGTCAGTTACGACTTTCTTAATGTAATTATACATAGACATGGCTCATGACTTATACGAGAGAGTCAACAGTTTCTCTTTCATTCATGTATAAACTATTAGTTCGTATAATTACTTCAACAAACGGCCATAACAGACAAAAATACTATTAGTAGACAGTAAATTATGTCCTGCGGAGAAGCGCAGACGGTGATTTGTGTGGTGTGCTCTACCGCGATGAGGTGGACTCCATAGGTGTCGCGTAATAATATAATAAATATCATCTGAATCGACACAGTCAGATTTTTACTGGATTTCTCATTTTTCACAGCTCTCTGCTAGAGGGCGCATTGACTGTTTGTCGTAAAAACCAAACGATTTGTAAGGAGAAGTATGTTTTGTCTTCACATTTAAGTGCTATATATATATATAACTTCCAGATTTGGATTTGCATGCTTTATTTACGTAAACCGTGTGACATTTTAAAGGTTACGATACCGTCTTTCAAAGCAATGAGAAATTCTACCTCATAAGGTTTGTTTTATAATGAAAACAAATCGCAAACGTAATCTATTTTTTAAAATTATTTTTTAGTTAATTGAAATTAAGTGAATTAAACCTGGTACAATTTTATTAATAAATGAAGCAGTTCGTTCTGATTATGTTCTCAAGTCTTGACTATGAACATTAAAATACCTTTTTTAGTATTCTTCAGAATATTTAAAGGTATTTTATAAATATTTTTAATATTAACTGCATGGATATTGTTGTGAATGGATATAAAATTCTGCAGAAATTTTCATTTGAGAAATACTTGAAATAACAAAGTTGACATGATATTTAATACAAGGTGAAATACTTCTGATAAGAAGGTAGCATGCTTGCGCTACAGTACCGAGTTGTTTGTATAAATCCCATCACGACACTTGAATAGTGTTAACCGATCATGCTAAAGCAGTTATATCAACGCAACTTGTGTGTGTGGCTAATTCTGATGACCGATAATATCTTTTTCTTTTAAAAACAAACAGCATCAAGAACTATGCTTTTTGCTCGGTAAAATCTGGCAATATTTTATTTTACTTGCATTAATTTGCCTGTAAACTTTTTTTTATTTATTTTTTTTAAACACTGACTGTAAAATATTCTTTCCCACAGGCTCTGAGTTTCCAGAGAGCTTTTCCTCCTAGAGAAGACATGTATGGACTACCTGTAAGTACAAATTTTAGATTCGACGAGTGTAAGTACATATTTCGAATTTTCATATCTTATATATATGCACGTGCATAAGAGTAAAGGCATACACACTCTATCTGTGTGAAGCAATACTTGCTGTACTCAGTGTTTAGGGGCTTTTTTTTTTTTTTTTTTACCCATATGCATACTTATTAAAGAGATTGTAAACTTATCATAGGTTAAGTACCATGGGTAGACTAAGGCTTATATATTCGGAATCCTGATCCAGAGACTAAATGGAAGTTTTTAAAGTTATTTCAACTCTCATATCGACCAATGCAAATATTGTTTCACCTAAAGATCAATGACATCGGGAGTCGAACCCACATCCTGTTGGTTGGAGAACGGGATCGCTACCACTCGGCCAACTTAGGATGACCGCTTTATCTACGCGTATTAATATATTTAATTTAAATAGAGAGAAAAATTGTAGAAGTAATTAGAATTCTTCCTTATGTTTATGAAGAGTTGGAGGAATAACAAAAAAAAAAAAAAAGGTCAAGCATAAAGTTGAAATCACCTGTTTTGAAATTAAGTAGGTACTTGTTTTAATGTGCTACTCTAGACTGAAGCCTTGAAGTAGATTGGTTTCTTAATTATTAATTTATAGAAAGAGTTTCTTAATTATTAATTTATGAAAAACGAAAAATTACTGTATAAACCAAATTAATATAACATGTATTCATACAACTGTTTCAGCTCATTGTAATATAGCATACATCAGAAAAAAGTCCGAATTAAACTGCAGCTTGAAATCAAATATGCGTATCTTTATTCCACAAATGTAAATTACATTTTTTTTCTGACCTACGACTAGAAGAAACACATTTCAATTATGAACTGTAAATATTAAGACAGGATGACAAGCATTTCAGTTGTAAATAGTTTACACGATACTCAGAGGATGATGAATTAAAATAGTTCAGATTTTAAGCTCAAGTCAATATCCACCAGAACCATAACCACCGCCTCCATAGATTCGGCCATGTCCTCCTTCATTGAAATCTCCATTTCCTCCACCTGATCCAACGGGAAAGAGAGATTGCTGATACATCCTAAGAAGGAGATAGAAATATATGTATTGTAAGATATGGATATTTGG
Organism: Typopeltis vanoorti; assembly: GCF_054136105.1. Taxonomy (NCBI): domain Eukaryota; kingdom Metazoa; phylum Arthropoda; class Arachnida; order Uropygi; family Thelyphonidae; genus Typopeltis; species Typopeltis vanoorti. The sequence continues at coordinate 82,512,919 of NC_143565.1, forward strand.
ATTTTTATTAAAAGTATTGATCACCCATTCCATCCCCAAAACATGCAAAACAATTGAAGAAACTATTACTACATTAAACACGTTTTTTTTTTTTTTTTCCAACCCCGAATTATGGGAAAACTCTTATTCATTTGACTAACTAGATTTTAAGTAGAACTCGTATGTTTCCATGACTAACAATTTTCAGACTATTTCGGAACCCTGAGTTAACGTTATTTTATAGAGTTCGTGTTGAATACATCATGGCAACGCAATCTCTGCACGTGCCAATGACAACTATATTGATATCGACGCAAAATACGATAGTGTTTGTTTTTTTAGGGATGACAAACGAAGATAACAAACACAATGCCAGGTATATTTCAGTTGTTTGTTTTTGATAAAGAATAAAAAGAAATTATTGACATATTCTGGCACAATACTCAAAGCAGTAATCTTTGGAAATTCCAATTTCCCATTTTAATTTTAAAGGATCGTTTCGTTTAAATAAACTGCATTTTTTTTTTTTTTTGGAAAAAAAAATTCATTTAAAATATCTTTTTCTTGTAGAATTAGGTTAAGCCATGAGTTTATTTTATTTTTATGCTAAAATAATTGTAATAAGTGTTTGTAATAAATGAAGATTTCAAGTATAACTCCATTTTGGTTTTATTAAAATCCTGTATTTGCAATCGTGTCTAAAATTTTGCCAACGTATTTTAATTTTGGTTTCAGCCATAAATTTTGACAAAACGATTCGAAAGGATAAAAAATAAAAACTCTGCTCTGGTTGGACAAACTTTAATGAAATTTAGGATCAATACGTTAAAAAAAATGGACAAAAACGTAATAATTTTATTAAAATAAACAGTCTAGAGTACATAAGCCCAAAATGATTCCGTGTTCAGATCCTATTATAAGAAATGACATCATTGGTAAGGACGTTGTCACGAAACTCACCTTTTAGGATCTTAGTTTTTGCTTTTCATTTCTGATGTTCGGTCACTAGTATTTTCGGTCCCTTAAAATATTGTGGAAGTCTTCATTAGTCGTTCAGCGCCCTCTGTGTATCTTTTTTTTTTTTTTTTTTTTTTTTTTTTACAAGTGCATCGTGCCGAAGAAACTACATAAATTGGATTACACCTCAACCCACTCATTCTGCAAATTTGTGTTGTTGCGGGGGGGGGGATTTTTTTTTAATTTCACGATGTAGCTTGAGGACATTGTAAAAAGCGGGAGTAGTCACGTTTTCTAACTTAACGGGTAACGAACACATTAAAGAAGTGGTCACGGATTTCGTAGTAATCTTGCTGGTGTATACATGTATGTGAATATTCGGTCTAGTGGGCTGTTTTTAAGAATCCTTGTTGGAATCGGAAGTACACGAAAATGTTCTGTAAAATGTGCACAGAACATAATGCGTACCTTAACAGTAAAGACCAGATCTCTTCTCAAACTAAGTCTTACCCAAGTCGTTTCTGACACAAACACATTACTTCTGTTATGATTCGTCAATATAAAAAAGTTGATTTTTTTTTTCAAGATATTCAAGATCCGAATCTCCTACTGCATTATCTTTCATTTCATCTAAGTATTCTCCAAATACAACACCAACCCTGCAGCTATAAAAAAAAATATCAACAGATTACTTTGGTCTTGACCCCTATCCACACACGGCATTGATCTATAGACTCTACGGCCTCTCTCTTGCATGGGAGTGATACGTAATAATAAAACAATTTTTGTTCCCTGGTTGTGCGTTGAATTGAGCTCCAGTGCAGGAGTTAAAGGACTTTTATGGGCGTGTGTAAAGCGATTCAGGGTGAGCTTGACAGCATTGATGGAAGATGATCTACATAGAAGTGTATTTAAATACACTTCAATGAAGGAAATTTCTTTTTTTTTTTTTTTTTTTTTGTTAGTTACAGATGACTATCGTCATCTCATTAGAATCACGAGATGACGATTCTAAACCCTAACCGGTATGTTATTGCCGAAAATAGTGAGCTCTACTGCTAATTTTTCTCATTAAAAAAAAAAAAAAAAAAAAAAAAAAAAATTCCGTGTATGTAGGGGAAGAACCCTTGTCTGCATCAAAATCGACTAACTCGAAACCAGTTGGGGAAAAAAAAATTACGAAAATTCTGGTCGTCGGCGATTAGAATCGAACCTATAATGGTTTTTCTTCTAAAGGTTTAGCATTATGATGTGAGAAACGCTGCAACACAAATATCCGAAACCGAAAGAGATACCGGTTATTAATTCCAGATGTAATAAGCATCATATGAGTTTGATATGTTGCAATAAATATGTAGTGAATAAATACGTGAACTATACCCGGTCAAGGAATAATATACATGTTAGAAGAGTCTGGAACGCAAAGGAATAAATGACAGTTATACAGGGTGGACAATACGCCACGAAGGGGTTTAAACATTTAATAACTTACTTTTTATTTATTAATTATTTTTATTTATTTTTCGTTATAATGAAATGCAGAACCTGGAGGTTTTTTAATTTTATTTTTGAGATTTTTCACTGCCCGCCTCGCCAGAGCCACTATGGAACCCCTGAAGCCCATTTTTGGCGGGCGAATAATTTCGCGATCTGCAGTTCATTTTGCCATCGCGTTCATTCCAGATCTGACACCTCCCGATTTCTTCCTAAGCGGTTATCTGAAGGAAAGGTGTATGTGAACAAGCCCTAGACAATCCAACAACTGAAGGAGCGTACAGAAATTAGAGCACTGCGACCAGAAACATTAACAGCTGTCATGGAACATGCCGTAGAAAGGACTCGTCTTTGTGAACCCGAAAATGGAAGGCATTGACGTCATGTGTTTTTTTACCCTAACTAACAAGAATCATCTCCAGTTCTGTATTTCAAATATAACAAAATAATAATAATGAATATGAGCCACTATTTAAAGAATCCATATATCATCATCAAATTCCTGATATATACCCTCAAGGGGTGTACAGGATATGATAGTATAATACTACATGAAAAATTTACATCATTGTCATCAAATTCCTGATATGTACTCTTGGAGAGGGGGTATACAGGATGTTATGATATACTTCATTAAAAGTTCAAATTATTACTAACTTCCTATCAACAAGATTCCTCGGTATCACTCCTAATATATCAGGACTTCAATATTGTAAAATCTTATATTTCGGTCTACTAAGATAATTCTTACTGTATCAATCCATCCAGATTTTAGTCTTTTTCCAGCCATCCTGACAAAAAAAAAAACGTTTTTTTTTTTGCTAACCTTCCATCTCCCATTCTGTTTAAGTGACCATATCACCCGAGATTAGCTATTCTCACACATTCCTGGATGTGTGAGAACAATGTCAAGTTCTTTCCTAATATCCTCGTTTTTAATATGATATTGCCATTGATGCCATCTGCTCACATCCCTAACCTTTCTCAGGACTCTCATATCTGCGGTTTCTAGTCTTAGGTCAACTGTTTTACTTCTGACCCAGCTCTCAGATCCATAAGTTAAACTTCGTTTGAATACTGTCTTGTATACAACTAATCTAGTGTTCCGACTAATTTCTCTCTTATTCCATATGAATTTATTCAATTGACTTCCCACCATACCAGCTTTGCTGATTCTGTTGTCTATTTCTATATTTAATTTACCATCTTCACTAAGAATCGTGCCTAAGAAGCTGAAATGTTTTGCTTGTTCCCCGTTCACAACACAGTTGACATTTTCAATGTTTCTGCTTATTTTCATTGTCTTTGTCTTGTTATTGCTGATTTCATACCAAATTTACTATACAAATTATTCAGTTCAATTTGGGAATCCTACAGAATTGTACTAGATTTATTTAAGAGTATTTTTTCATAATGTGGTCCATATAGATAAAACAACAGTGAAGATTATTTTCATCCTGGTCTCGCATCTGATTTAACATCAAACCTTCTTTCTGTATCTATTGTATCAGCTAGATAAATAGATACTAAAATACAAGCTGATAAAGAAAATTAAATTAATATTAAAGATCTTACATACAGCATTCAAAATTGATGGTGAATATAGTTTATAAAAGAAATCAACAGCAATTGAGATTTCTTGTAAAGCATTACTTTTATAGCGAATTTCTTTTACATTCCAACAAGATAGATTTTTGGCTAATCCATAAGTCTTGATCTAGTTAAATGTCTGCTTAGCTGACATTGAAAAATCCATCCTTGGTTCTCTTTATGGATAAAATACCTTGATTTTGAGGAAAATCGAAAACTCTTCATTCCAGTTTATACTTTAAGTAACACACACACACACATTCATCTCTTATTTGAACTGAAAGATTTATGGAATTGACTACATATTTTTTGTAAATATTCAAAATCTGGATTCTGCGAGTTTTTTCTTTCTTTCATTCAGAAAATAATATTTTTTAAAGAAATCGTCTTCTTTCGGAACTACCAATTATCTCTATCTATTAATATACTCTCCATATAATAAAATAATCTTGCTAAGACAGATGTGATGTTTCCATGGCAACAGTATGCTTCTGCTTGCATATACCAGGTGAAGTTCTAGTTCCAAAGTACTTTATTTTTAATACTCCACCTCTACAACATAAAATAAATGTTTTAGGAGTTATTAAAATAAGGGGATGTCTTTGTCAATAGTAAAAAACTAACATCCAAAGTGTCATTTTCACTGTCAACAAAACTTGTAGGTATGATGACGTCATATATTGTGTTCGATACCAAGTAGTATCTACGCTACATTCTACGAGAACTGCCTCTATCTCGGCCAAGAAAAAAAGAAAAGAAACTTCAGGAAATATAAAAAGTTACTACAGAATTAGAAACTCGCATCGTTGAATTTAGAAGGAAACCATTAAAATATCCACCAAAAGCCGAATTTCTACACAATAGAAAAAAACAAAACAAAGATAGATATGAAGTTGTAGATTAAGAAATCCAAAAAGAAATTCTCAGTTAACATTTACAAGATAATTTGTAATATCTCTTCCCATTGGGAACTTTCAGAAATGTATTGCAGTCCAATTTTTAAGAGAGTACATCTACCCTCCCTTCATAAATGGGTTCGTCCGTTTTTTATACAGACGAAACGTATGACAGAATATTTGACAAATCCGTAAACATCGCTGTAATAAATTATAAAGTTCATTTTTATATACCTATACCGTGCTAAAGTACGATCGGTGTTATGACCTTTCTTGGGTGAGATTCAAGCAGGAGAAAATTTGTAAAAACATGTGAAATAACATTAAAAATAATATTACAGTAAGAGAAATTTGCTTTATAAAGAAACAGAGCATGTATTATCAAGTTCATGCAGTAAGTTCGATGCACAAAAGGATGCAAGCTGGGTTTAGGTTACAGCAGTGATTATTCTATTTTTTATTTTTTTTTTCATCAACTGACTCCTTTAAAGTTCCATTTAAGTTTGTGCTTATATAAATACGTCTGATTTTTTTTTTCTCTCGTGAATTCCGTAGTTTGTTCAGACAGTAGCATGGTTAGGCTGCAAAGAAAACATTGATGGAATTGCAAGCTACCAAAATGCTATCAGTTTTTGTTCCTTTATTTCATTCGGTATAAAGAATAGAATCTCAGATGTTTAACTCAAATGATGGATCAAAAGCATTAAAAAGAAATTCATTTTTTTTTTTTTTTGCTGAAAATAAAAACTTTTATTGTAAAATGTGCTAAATAAATCCTGAGTTCTTTATGACAGCACAGGAGAGAACCTGGCTTTGCTGAGTGGTAGAAAGATGCGGTGAAAATCATTGCGAGCGTCTTTTCAGTAGGAATGTTTAATAAAAGAAATAGTATGAGTACGTTAAATTTATAATCAAAATATTCAGAAAGGGAATGTAGTTACTTTTTTTTTATTTTTAAAATGGGAATTTAATTCATGAATTATAGTGAAAATTAATGAATTAGTATTCATTTTGATACGAGTTAATTTGCTGATTTCTTTTTAGTATTAAGAAATATAGGTTACCTATTTTTAATTCTTAAAAAAATATGAGTAAAATTTCATTATAAAAAAAAAGATGAAAAATATCTAGTAGTTGCAAAAAAAAAGGAAAAAAAAGCTACTTGATAACAATATCCAATGGACTTATTATAAGACAGATTTATTTTGATTGTAACCATAGCTATCTAGTTACTAAGCAACCACGCAGTTGCTTAGTAACTAGATAACGGCGGTTACTTGTAAAAACAGTTCATTCAGCAGGAATTTATTCAGATTAACATTTTTTACCTTTAAAGTAACTGATGCCATTTCATCCCATAAGAAGGTTGCCATAATAAAAAAAAAAATAAAAAAATAAAAATCATCAGGAAAAAATGTTTTAAAAATTCATATGAAACGTTAACCGTTTAAATAATTTTTCACTTTTCAAAGAATTAGAATTATTATATTTAAGTCTGGATATTGTGAGTTATAACTGTAGTTACATGCGATTTATTCTTAAATCGTCAGTAATGCTAAAATTGATAATTAAAATCAATTTTCCATAGAAAATGTATTTGTTTAATCTTTTCTGTAAGTGTTTTTGTCATTTTCAACTGTTCTTTTGAATTATAAGTAATGATTACAGGGATAAAAAATACTTACGGATATGCGACTGGAACCATTTTCGAATCCATTCCCATCATTCCGTAGGATCCCATTGATCCCATATATCCCATTCCCATCTGTCCCATATATCCCATCGATCCCATCATGGAGTAATCGTCATCTTTCATCGGAATGGGAAGTGGAAAAGGAATGATAGAAATACTCTTGCTACCACTGAGTGCCTTAACAAGAAGGGCTTTCTTTAATAATTTCTTTAGTTTCATCTTCATTCCCGATTCGACGTTTTGAATGAAAATTCCTTGTAGAATGACTAGGGTAAGGAGGATGTAGGTGGCTTTGCAGAAATACATTTTCCTGTAAGTAATAATGAAGGTTAATAATAAAATGAAAACAGTGGTAGAAAAAATACAATTAATGTATTTTTAATTGTCTCGTTTAAAACTATACATTCCTTGGCTTTTAAAAATAAGTACTTATTTTTAAAATAATAATTAATGTAATAATGCTTATTATTCAAAGTAATTGTCTTCCTTAATATAGTAGATTTTTTAATATTTTAATGCAAGAACTTGTACAAAATAACAATGAATGTTTAGGATTGGTGCGTTGTGCAGTTGACTTTAAATTTTATAAGTGACTGTTAGCAATTATGACATTTTTTTTAAAAAACATTCTTCAATACCAAATTATGGGATATGCTTAGCTGGATAATTATAATAACTTTAAACAATGTTTGGTTTTATCTTTTAAATTCTTCTTTGCATATTTCTTTTTCTGTTAATTATTTTTCATATAGTAATCGTAAAGTGACTATATCAGTAATGGATGAACGTTATTGTGTCTATTTTAGTTCGTATTACTGACAATGTAGCAAGCTTCATAACGGAACATTATATGAGTGTGCAAAAAAATGCCTGAAGCAATTAATTTAAAAATTAAAGTTATGTCTGGGAATTTCGTTCTGATGTTTTATCTACACATTTATCGGTACTGATTGAAAAGATATGCAGACATTTTTTCCCATTTACAGCAACCAATCATGAAATTTGTATATAAAAAAAAAAAAAAAAAAAAATGGCAATAGCTGCTTGGTGAAAAATAATCTTTAAAATGTTTATACAAAATTTGAGGTTTAATCAGTGCAATCCCATGATTAGAAGTGCAGATATAGTGGGGGAAAATATAGCTGAAATAAGTTTGCTTATTTCCAAGTATTCAGAAATAAATAATAATAATAAATCTATGCTAGTTTCATTGCAGTGACTCTACAACGTTCGTATTCTGTAACGAACTTTGCAGCTGTATGGAATTGTCAAAAACCTTTCCGAAGATTATATAGCATCTATCCAAATCTTGAATTAAAGCTATTTTTAGTAATGAAAGACGAAACGAAAATTGGAAGTGTAAAACTAATATCTGATACGTCTGGGACCGTTTAAAAGAATTCAAACGGTGTCCCAAATGTTGCGAATTATGACATAAACGAGAATGCAAAACTAGTTTTAAGTGGTCGTTACAACTTCCAGAAAATAAAGAACATTGGTAAGGTCATTGGTAAATGAAGCGAATTGTCCTTGGACACTTGCATGGATGTAATACGCCATACTATGAAAGAAGGCTTGTTTCTATCTCTAAAAGGATTTGTATGAGGGAGAAAGGCAACATACTAAAGTACATAAAATACTTTATAAACAACCAGTAATTATTTAGAATCTATACTTTTCTTAAATGAAACATTTTAAATTTTATTTAGCGCATATTAATTAATTAAAACTATTACACTTTTATATTTTTCTATTTCACTGTCTAGTTTTCCTGCTATTTAAACATTTTTTTAGCGTCATCGGGATCTTTTGGAAACCATTTGTACATGTTTACCGTGGGTGAACCATTAAGATATAGTACGAGTTTAGATTTTGTTATAGTTACGCATGCGTTCAATTTTTGGTGTATACTACTGCCATCTATTGGGTAATATACGAATCACACTAAAAAAAAAAAAAAAACTTCCTGTTTGCGGAAGTCGTTTGGTAGAAAATGTACCTTCCCTTTTACTAATAAAGAATTTTCTCCATTTAAGAAGTGAATCGAGAAAAATATGAAGAAATAAAATATAAACATGCAATCCAAACAATGTTTGCTAAAGGTGGACTTTTTTGAATAAAGTACCTCTATAAATATTTTTTTTTTTTTTAAATTCGTAGGGTTCACGTGATTATTAATAAAGTTGCTTTTTTTCCAAGTTTTAATGTGTAGAATTAGCATTAAGATTTCAACAGTTCAGAGAAATTAGTGTCTAACATTATTAGCAATAAAATCATTTAAAGTTATAGAGCTTAAATGAAGTATATTTGTAAGATTTCAGTTTCAAATAAAGAATTCTAGTTTAGATAATTTTTGAGATGTTTTTAATGCTCGCTGAAATGTTATTAATGTCTCCTGAAGTAAGTCATTCCTTCTGCATATCTTATAAAATCTCAAAGAATTCTCAGAAGAACAATACGCTTACCTGTTTGAAATTTTGGAGTAATCCAGTATATAAAAACGCTGAGAGATTTACCTTCTGGCTACCTGGCCTACACAGGAAGACGATAGCAAGTGACACACAGATTCACATCGTAGACTCCAGGGGCCATAAGACTTCAGGGGGCTTTCTAGCTGGACTTCAGTAAAATATCTACTCACAGCCTTTTAAATAGCTTTGCAAGATAAAGATTTTAGTTTGTACCTGCTGTGACCTCCTTAATAAAAACAAAACAAAAAAAATCATCGGTTCTGTCTCCCCCCCCTTCCCATGCACACACACACACACCAGTCCTTTTTCTTAATGTCATCACGCAATAAGAAGTCTGTTTTCCAACGTTGGTTCTGTGATAATATAACTCAGCAAGCGACCTCTACACAAAAGAGATTTTGAGAGTTTAGAGGAAGCAAATGATGCTATTTCAAGAGCACCCATTTTCGCTATCTGGGTTTTGGATAAATCTGCGTTAAGATGACCTACTTAGTAGATAAGGTCATTATGCGGCAAACTGTAACCTTTTCATCCCACTAGCAAGGGGTCAACGGAAGTTGATGCTTTTAAAGAAGAATGTCAGAAAGGAATCTTCTGCCATTTACCATTTTGATGTCTTCTAATAACTGATAGCAAATCATGATGCTCATTGGAGAATCGCGATGGAGACGCTTACTGGGGCCATGTGGAGGAATAAAGTTTTCCTTACTAAGAGGAACGAAATATTTCCTTTATCATAGTGGTAATTGTTCTCTTTCGGTCTATTGTAAAAGAAGAGATAAACCTTTCTTTTTTTCCCCCGTAAATTGTGACCCTATTGTCAAAAGTGCTTTCCGTGAGGAAGAACTACATTGATGGGGGAAGTTGGATATCCTGTTAAGTCTAAAAGGTAAAATTTCCCTTACCATAAACGGAATACTTTTAAAGAAATTATTTTTCTGACTCCCATAAATTCCACTCATTCGGAAAGGTCTTTGCTCTCTCTCTCTTTCTCTCTCTCCGATTCCCATGTATTTCTGCTCTCTCTCTCTCTCTCTCTCTCTCCGATTCCCATGTATTTCTGTTCACTTTTTAAACATTTGCAGGAATTGAAAATTTGTCTCTCAAAATTCAAATCGTATATTATTGAGTTTTTATTCTCTTTCGCACCCTTAATTCATTTAAAGTATGAATACACTACGGACTCAGACTACGGCAATACTTACAATACTCAGAACACAGTTCTGAGTAATAAAGCTTTTTTAATCTCCTTCGTGGCTATGGATCAGAAAAGCGGAAACTGATCAGAGTATCATGAGGAATAATTTTTGTATTAAAAAAAATTAGTGGCAAAAAAAAAAAAGGTGTAGCCGCACACATTCTCTTCTCCATCGATTTTAATTTGGTATATCATCAGTTCATCGTCATGAAGTGTTGTGTATCAACGTAAATAACATTCTACTCATACCGGTATCTAACTGACGGCGATCTTGTTCCTGATAGACTGTCTTAGACAGGTCCTTTGGATTATTTTTCCACAGTTGGAACACTTTGCGGGCAATATCTATAAAGTCACCTAGGGTCGTCGTATTTCGAATGTAGATTTATATAGAGAGCGCATATTCTGATTTGTGGCTTATCCACAATTGAAACTTAATTTATTGTTTGTATACTGTACTTATATGCAGGTATTTTAGTGATTTGGTAAACAGTGTATGCTGTAAAAACTTTGCAGTCTTAGATGAGTGCACTTAAGACCGTACTACTCGATACATAGAAAATGAATAGTAATACACTTCATCAAAATATGTAACAATCCAATACTAAGATCTTCTTAGGTAAAAATAAAATATCGATACTTTACTTTTCCGATTGTAATTCTGAAAATTACTTCCAAATGCATTATTTACAAACATAAAATTGATAAGATCTAATTAATTTATGATCATAAGGTTAAACCTTAAGCTTTTTTTAAAAAAAAAAAAAGGCAAATATATTATAGCAGACTAGATCTTTTTTTTTTGCTGATTTTACCAAGCAAAACGCACAGATTTATATCGTTTGCAATAATGACTATTTGCGTAGTGTTGAGGTATAATATCTATGTTTTTCCACTTGGGTGCGCTAGTGTTGTAGTTGAAAAATAAAACACGGATAACATTAAAAAGAAATTCGTTGCATGCTATAATTGCATAATCTGTTCTAACTAAGCAAACATTAAACATAATAGTGCTAAGGCAACATTGTTTTCTTGACTGCTATAATAACAGTTTGAACCGCTTCAAGCATAAAAACTTACACAAATGTACTTAATGCCAGATTTTGTGTGCGAAAATTCAACGAACGACTTAATCTTCAATATTAGGTCACAGGCAAACAACATGACCTCACTTGGACAATATGACCTCCATATAAGACGTTCTTTATACTCTGTAAAGAATCTTTAATTATTCTAGTCTTCAAAAACGTATCGGATTTACTGTATATATGACATAGAACCGCACTCGAAACTCGTTTTCTGTTTTTTCAGGATACATATTCCATCTCGTGTTTATTCTACGTTTCTATCGACATTTTCCATGGTCGAAAGCAATCGCATGAACTCAAACATTACTCACCGTACAAAACTGAGTAACTTTATAAATCTCTTTGGCTGTAGTTGATTTTCTATGGTTAATCGCAAACGAAAAAGGTCATTCAACTTTAGCATGATAGATCAGAGGAAAACAGAAACATGTGCTGTAATATTTTATTGAGATATCTGTAGGTCGTAATTTTTATTAAATAAATTTAAAGGGGAAAAAAAAAAGAAGTAAATTGGTTCTTCCAGTATGCAGATGAACTATAAATAACTTTGTTGTCCAACGTGTGTTTAACAAGGTTGGAAGAAATCGGTGAACTGTAGCAAACCTCATTTCAACGACCAATGTCCATGTAAATATCCGTACTTGGTTGCACTGCTGTGAGTACAGTTGAGAATTTTTGATGCGGAATTAAAGAATATGACCTCAAAGTTTAATTTGCGAAGAGGTTGAATAACTTTTTCATAAAAAAAAAGGCTACAAAACTTGGAGTACATCAGTGTTATGAGGGAAATGAGAATCTTGATATTAGTATGAAACATTTTTATTTGAAGTGCTTTCTTGGGAAGAAGTGATCAAGAAATCTCCTTCCCTCCATATCACCAGATTTCCTTTTGTAAAAAGAAATAAAATACTAGGATGCCAAATCAGTTTTCCTGCGAACTTGGGTGAAGTTCCCGCAAATACATAACAGAATAGCAGGATCATTGTTTAATAGTGGAACAACCCAACTCTGAAATTTCCCACTTATTAATTTGTGAATTCCAAGGCACTCTTTTCAAGGAGCTTGAACCTCATCATTGTTTTATCTTTCATTCATTGTAAGACTTTCCTAATAATCACTATCAGTGGACGCCATTGCAATTTTGTACACTCTGTAAAGAACTATTAATTATTCTAGTCTTCAAAACTCGGAAAACCAAACTGAAACTTTGGATTGATTAAACTCATTTTTTTTCTCCAAAAGTCACTTTTTACTTCTCGAAGGTCTGTGCCAATTTCTTTCTCAGATATTAATCAGGATATACGGTACACACTGTTTCTTTTTCATAACGCTATAACTTAATAACACAAACTTCTACTTTCAAATAAAGCGGTAAACATACCAACAGATTCTATTTCTCGTGAACGTAGAGGAGGCTGCAACAGCATCAGATGGAAAGGTTTTGGTCACATTGCTTAAGTCCTTCAAATATTTATAATGTAAAGAGAAGTACTGAAATAAAGTATATACCATAATGTATACTTTCATAATTCAATAATACACTATTTTTTTTTAAATAAAAAAACGTATTACATATTCTGTTGCATAAATTGGAGAATATGGATTTGGATTATAGAATATTAGCGTGGATAAAAGGATTGCTGACTGACAGATATCAAAAAGTGGTATACGGGAATCTGAGTCTACAAGGTTTAAGGTAACCAGTGGTGTACACAAGGATCAGTGATCGGTCCACTTATTCAATCTGTACATTAATGAGATTGGGAATGATTTGAACAAGCGACATACAGCTATTTGCTGATAATGCAAAGATAGGTAGGGTAATCAGGAATGCTGCTGATATGCAGTCTTTGCAGAATGATTTCAATAGCTTGCAATTGTGGGCATGGGAAAATGGATGGCAGTTCAATGTCAGTAAATGTAAAGTCATTGACTTCGGCATGATTAGATATCCAATGACGTATTATATTGATGGGATTAGGCAAGAAGAAACTGATCAGGCTAGGGATCTTGGAGTGCTAATAGATAGCAAGTTGAAGTTTAGGGACCATGTGGCAAAAATTGCAAATACAACTCAAAAGATAATTGCAATGCTGAAACGAACGTTCACATGTAAAGAAAAAGATGTGATTTTGCCTCTTTACAAGGCCTTGATAAAACCTCATTTGGGCTATTGTACGCAGGTCTGGTTTCCATTGTGATTCTGATATATTGGAGAGAGTACAAAGGAGAGTGTTAAAAATGACATCAGGATTGTGGAATACTCAGTATGAAGACAGATTGAGAATTTGTAGACTGCAGAGGGTGGTGACATGATTGAGACTTAAAAACTTCTGAAAGGGTCATACAGGATTTCAGTCGATTCAATTTTTCACTTTATGGAGGGTGGGGAAAGAACAAGAGGTGTGAGGGCTAGATTTTTCTCTCATAGGGTGGTGCGTGATTGGAATGGATTGCTATTCGATGTTTTGAGTGCAAGCAGTGTGAATGAATTCAAGAATAAATATGATAGCTCGTGCTTGTGGTATGTGGCCTCCAGTGGTGGCCGGTGAAAATTTTAAGCGGGGGGTGCTGCATATACAAAATAAAAAAAAAATTTTTTTTCCTAATCAGTAACTAATTTATTAATAAATAAATTTACAATATTAAAAAATTGCTTTATTAAAAATATTTCGCGCTCACCACGAACAAACACCAGTAATAAAAGTCTCGTGTCTCACAGAAATAACGCGCGCAAGCATACAATACACTTCCCAAACGAGCAGTGTCGGAATGACTTGTAACGTGCAATCACAAGCGCAAATGAATATCGGAGAGTCTGGCTGCAATTAGTCGAACGTGATAATTCCGACACTGCGTTAGATCGCAGTGCATGTCTTTCGTAATCTAAAGCGTTAATCGAACAATTCCAATTATTAACTATTCAATCACTGTCGAAACATAAGCTGTAACCTTTAACATGTTGTAAGCATTGTTATTACAGTATTTATAAACACAAACAAAATTAAAATTTTTCGTTTTTTCTTTGGGGATGCTGCAGTGTCGCAGTGCTTATGTACGGGCCACCGCTGGTGGCCTCTCTCGATGATGGACTCTCAATAATTAAAATGATCAATAAATAATTAATAATAATAATTAATAAAATGAGTCTCCCGTAATAATAATAATATTGTATATTGATCTCGTGTGTGTATATACCACACACGAGAGGTCACAAGAACGGTGACACAACAGTGTTGTGCATTGACAAGTGGTTAAGAAGGAATATATTAACTAGTTTCTTGGAAAGCTGTGGTTTGTGTTCGTTTCTCAACGAAGTTTACATGAAGTATCAAAAATACTGTTCAAGTACTTCAGGTGCATACTTGAATTGCTAGAAATAATTAGCAGCCTTGTATTGGCAATAAGTTTTTTTTTTTTGTGCGTATGTGTGTGTGTGTGTATCTTCACGGTATAATTTTTGTTTTCTACTGTAAATGGTTCATTCATAGTGACATACAAAATAAAACTTGAATTGAAATTACCATAAATTTTAATAAATCCTAAAACAATAAAAATATTAGATCCATTTTTGTTAGTTCAGTATTTTTCTATTAAAAATCATTTAATAGAAATCCCATAACAATTCAATTATTATAACGTTACCTGTATTAAAACAAGCAGTAAAACATTTTTACATAAATATTTATGTACTGTATCTAATAGTTTTTTGTTTCGCAAATTAATCGCATTCAACTATGGAGCAGGCTATTACAAGCATTCTGATCCTTTGCGAATCAGAAAAGATTTTGTTCAAAGTAAATAACTCCGTATTCGGATTGCTTTTTTTAAAGATGTTTATAAGTAATAACATATTCTTACGGGTGTGCATATTAGTGTGTTTGCCAAATAAAATTTAAAATAAAGACATTTTTAGAATAAACATTGGAAGCTTAAACGTAATTTGAATAAACATTTTATTAGTGAATAAACAGATTCTTTAATTATGAACAACACTAAAACATCTAATTATAGTAATCTTCTCTTAGCCAAACATATAATAACCTCCTTGTTCTGCATGCATATCATGTTCATATCCTTCATAAGTTCCGTAGTGACCTGCACCTTTATTTAAATCAACGTGTGTTCTGGAAAAAGAAAGAAAAAATCACTTTAATGTTGGAAAATTATATAGCTGGAATAACATAAATGTGAATACGTTTGCGCGAAAACCTGATTTTTTTTTAATAAAGGAACATAAAAATGATCGAATTTAGTCCAACATTATTAATATCCATGGGCATTATAAACCTCAATAAGAATTCAGTAAAAAAGATCAACTAATAGCTAGTTAACAAACCGTACTCGTTTAGATTATTTCAGGCCAGTTACGATAAACCGCTAAATAGGGAACATCTCTCGTGGTCGTTGACCTTCAGTACACCGGATGGGAGATCTTATGTGTGAGCATCTCTGCGATTTCTGTTGATTTACTAAAAGTCCTGAGATGACGCTTCTGGATGCTTTTATCAAAACTTTACCTTAAAAGTTAATTTTATTAAAAAAAAAATTACTAGAATTATTAATAAAATTTCAAAATTTTATTCATCTTTAATATTCGAGTTCTGTTAAACTAAAGTTTAATAGCACATAACTTTGGGCTTTTATTTATCTTCGTTATTTCCAAAGGGTATCTTTTAAATTTGCAAAGATCGCAGAAGAAAACACTTTTGTAGTGTTCAAATGTTTGATAATAATTACGAAATAATACGTTATTTCAATTACTGTATGCTGTATTTACAGACTCGAAGCTGAGTTGTTTGGAATTGACGTAGAAGCGATTAAGACTACGAGGTCAACGTTCTCCGTCAAGTTTGCCCATCTTTGCCACCTTGATGAGTCGCTTAAAAGTACAGTTTTTCCGTATATGAGACTCGGTAAAGAATTATAAAAAAAAGTCTCAATATTCGCTTGAATTTTGAAAAAAAAAATAATAAAACATCATTAAGTCTATATTTGTCATCATTTTATTAACTTAACCACCCCTTTTTAATAGCCTATCGCTTTTAGCTTCACATCGACCTCGTGGGTTTATTATATTGAATAATTCAATTGGACCAGTGCAGGAAACCACTCGTCACCCTGCTGGTATTTACCCCTGTAAGCTCCTTTTTGAGAAGTGCTTTCAACCTATCAGACATCATCTCTCAACATGTGAATGAAGTTGGTAAACAGATTCAGCAAATAATCTTTTACATTAACTTTTATTTATTTTATTTTTTATATTTTTCTACAGCGAACTGTTTCTATTAAGATTTCCTTGTTAGCATTTTTTTTTAAAGAAAAGTCTGTTATAAGAAAATAGGCACCCAATTAAATGCGCTTCTCTAAAACTCACCAGTATTAAATTTCCAAAATTAAGGTAATTTTTTATGACTTCATTTTGATTAGACCGTTGACATTGATTTAAATCTAATATAAATGTTTATTGATTACTACTTCCTTCTCGAATAATCTCAATATTATTAAATAATTAAAATTCACTATATTCACATCAATTGTAGACAGTTTTCCTAATTGATTTTCTGATTTTGTCTCTCAGTTTAATTTTGTAACTTTCAAACAATTGTCTAACCATTCTAAAGTATAATCAAACAGCGCCCTCTCACGTCTGTGGAGTTAACCTACAAAAATAAGCACTTAATTATGAGTTTTTAAGCAATTTGAATAATGCTTGTACAAATTTAAAAAAAAAAAAATTTATAATGATAATTATAATAATTCTTAAATATAATATGATATTTATCATTATAATAAATAGAAATTCATCGTGTAAGTTACTAAAAGTTCTTTATCAAGTTAATTGTTTAGATTTTTCATTATACAGTAAGAAAAGTTTTTAGCTTTTGCTTAAAGTAGGTTTTCTGTGGATTTTATGTTCGTGATTAATAGAATACAGTATTTTGCAAATGAAATTTAATGGCGATATGGAATTAAAACTCGTGGTTGCTTTAAAAAAATTCCAAAAATTTGATTCATTAAATTAAATATATGTGAATAAAAATGAATAATACTTACGGAACTGGAAGAGGAAATGGTAGAACTAGTACACGAGGTAGTTTACGGATTCCAAGAAGCGATATTTTCATAAGCTTCTTAAGAAATTTCTTGGCTTGTAGTAGTTCTCCAAATGCTTTGGTGTCGTTGATAAAAAGGGTACTCCAAAGAAGACAGATGAGTAGGAAACACAATGTCTTCTTGTGCATGACTGTAAAAAAGAATTTTTATTAGACATTTATTAAACTCGATTCATTGCTGAGAATAACTACCAAACATTAATTCAGTAGCTTAGGATGAACAAACGCAAAGAGTGAAATAGGATAAACAATTGAAAATACATTTTAATGAACGTAATTATTAAGAATGCAATTAAGAGAACTCTGGGGGGGGGGATAGAGTAATTTACATGTTAACTTTAATTTCAATCAACAATCTGTATCGCAGTTCGTAACTACATTATAATGGCAGATGTATTATTTACGCAACTATGATACCAAAAGTACTCTTTATAATGAAAATACTGAAATAAATAATACTCCCAATTCATGGGGAGTCATACATTTGTCAATGAGAACGACTGGGTGTACTATCATCGGCAAACAACAGATACGATTTGAGGTCGGAATTATATGTATAGCCAGTTATTGACAAATGCTACTTTCTCTCTCTCTCTCGCCTTTTTTTTTTTTTGTAACATTTTGAAATAAATATGTTTTTAAAGGTCGCGGTTTTAAAACCCTGCGGAGGTCGCAGTCGAAAAAATTGCACCGTAAGTCGCATGTATCTGAGAGATACATTCATTACTAGTACGTGCTAAAATGCGATAAAACTTAAATAAAAAATAAAAAAACGCAGCAAATATTCATTTACAATCTAGAAATTATTGAACAAAAAAACAACAAAAACTAAACCAATACTATACTGACATCGGAGTTCACGGTATCTCTCAGATACAATTTACTATGAAATATCACCCACCTTTATATAACGAGTGTTAAGCCAAAACTAACCGCATAAACAGTGTGGAATATCACTCGTAATATATGCATGCGCAGCTACTCATGACTTCCAAGCTATACACTGGATATGTGTAAGAATATTTATATTAAACAATTTGTTTGTATCTGTCAGATCAGCCGTGACCTCCGCAGGGTTAAGAAAGTTCTTTTGTCATGAAGTTAATTCAGTGTTAAGAATAATAAATGTGTTCATTTTTAAAATAAAATTGGTTTATAATTAAGCATTATTCCTTATATATAATTCAAGAATAGTTGTTTGAGATACATTGTATATAATGTGAACATATGTTTAATTAGACATCAACATTTTCATGTATAAATTTCTCTATTAAACCGATAGCCTATATCTTGAATGATCTCAACATACTACTTGAGGAGACAACACTCATATTTTTCTATTTTATTTTGTTATCATTATTTTCTCTACGCTACCAATGTTTTTTACCTGAAGATCCGTAAAACAATCCCTTAAGGTTTGAATCGGTTGTTGATCAAATAAATATGAAAGAGCTATATTTTATAAGTTACTTAAGTTTCTGAGCGCTAATATTTATTTCCTTGCTTTATCCATATAAAGTTTTTTTTTTTTTTGTTATTCTTTTCCAAAATATTGAGAAAAGCATGTAAATAATACTCTTTATTTATTTTGCACACTAATGTACTACATTTTCAAACACGCCGATTTTCTTAAACTCCAAATTTCAAAGTTTATTGTACATTGTTAAATCAATTACATATTTCTTTTCGCTGTAATTAGTCAACAACTCAGATGCATTTTTTCAGTATATATCGTGAAATATTTTTTTAAAAAAAAGTTATAAAACTTCAATTTTAACATTTCCGCTAGGCTAGAATTTCATTAATTTCGAAGAATTCTTCATCTACGCCACTAAGCAAACGACAAAACGAAACATGAACCAATCATCGTTTGAGAAACAGTTATGTCGTCTACAGCTTCACGCGCTGCAGTTTTATTTTTCTCGTACAAAAATAATGACGTAATCCTGTCTTCTATAGCCAATATACGTTTTTTGTAAATGCTTAAAAATAATTATTTTTAAGTCTTACCTGAAAATTAGGATCATCTATTCCGTTTTACAATTCAGTATTAGTGAATACGCATTTGCGAACGTTCGACTACGTATGAGATTGTTCTAGAAGATGAGCCATAATCAAAATATTGCGGACGACCGAATTATTTTGTTTAAATATGAATCTCGAAACAATAGATGGGTTTGTAGTCGTACAAGTTTTGGAAAGAAACATCACATGTCTACTTTCACTTACCAGCTTGAAGTAACGTTGAAACTGGAGCAAAGTTCCACTTGAATGTACACAAATACGTGAAACGACAACCGGTATTGTAGAACGGCTTAGTTTAACATTTTCACCGAGGAGTGGCATTCACCTTCAGCCCGTAATTGGATCACAAGTTGTGTGAGGAAAACAAGGGATGGTTCTGCACTAGATTGTTGTCCTGTCCTTAATATTGCACTTGTCAGCTTGAGTTTATAGTGGCGTCCCTGTCTGGATCTTGTGAGAGTATGACTGCTCTCGCAGATTGTCATGAAACCAGCTCCTTTCTGTCTACGTGCGAAAAATATGGAATAAAAAAAAATACAGGAAAAAAAAACTTGTTTTCTAGAACAATATCGTGCATTGGCGTGAATACGAAAATATTTTCCCGGTGCGGAAGAATAATATACGATCAAACAATCTGAAGTGACTATCCATCCGGGACTTTTACGAATTCGAGAATGGGACTTTGATGTCAATAACAGAGTTTGAAGCGGAACGAATTAAATGGTCTATTAAAGGCATCGACCACTTGGACTTTTATTTAGTTATTACTGTCGATATTTTCGGTTCTTTCTAATCCCATATTCGTTCCTCTAAGATTAGAAGAAGAATACTTTTCTTGTTTTGTTTTTATATTAGTTAGTCTTTCTAGTGGGTTGGATCCATTAATTTGCGATCTTGCAAAGAATATTTAACTTACTTTTATACTCAGTTAGTTATAAATTATTACTTTTTTTGACTATTTCTTATGATTATTACATGGAAACTTCTATTTAAATTCTGCAGATGTTAAAAAAAAAAAAAAAAAAGGAAATTGAGGAGAATAAATACTTAAAGTGAAACAAGTTTAGTAGAAATAAAGTTTATGTCGTGTCATTTTTTTTTTTTTTAAGCAACTCGTCATTTTCACAATTTTAGTATCAGAACTTTGTCTATGTAAGCTTTACTTTGTGTGTCTGTGACTCAGTGGTGCTTCTTCCCTAGCACTATTTGGTCTATCACTGGTTCTGAGATAATCAAAATTCATAATGAAATTGTGGGTGAAAATGAAAGTACAGTAAACCCTCTATTTAACGGACAAAATTTCCGGTCCGTATGTCAAATGTGAAAATTAACACCCTGTTAATTTTAAAATGTTTTCAACCAAGATTTGCTTATAATTAAATTAACAGGTTATTTTTTGTTATTAATTTCCTGTTGTTTTTAACAAATTTTGGCGAATTGTCCATATGTTGGAAAAACACTGTAGTAATTTAACCAACATAAATGAATCACCGCTCATAAAACATGTTCGACGAATGATTAGCACGTGATCACACCAATCGCACTGTAGTTTTTTTTTTTTTTTTTGTCGTCGCGTGGTGTGACTTTTTGCGGCAATTTTAACGCGTGCCGACCGATGCATTCAAAAAATCTACTTTATTATATAACGAACTTTCGGATTTAACGGACCCCCTCGCCCGAATTAGTCCGTTATATCGAGGTTTCACTGTATTGTATTTCGTATCGGTGATGAATAAAATCATTGTTTATATTTATATTTTTATTATTTTTTTGGGGGGGGGGGTGAGGATGGACTGAGTCCTTGACTCTTTATCCCTTCATCTGAATGAAGAAAATCGTGTGGATGTGGTGTTATTGAGCTAAAAGCTCTAGTCATTGCTGGGTAACGGCGATAGTCGAGCCACAGTTAAAACCTCATTTGGTTTTAACTAATGGTGTATAAAGTTTGTATTTTGTTATTAAAAAAAATTAAAATTCTTGATATTTTCTAAATACTTAAAGTGAAACAAGTTTCACTTTAAGTATTTAGTTTCTTATATGATGATTCGTCTAAATTTTATCAAAAGCGTTATGTAACTGAAAGGTAGCTTTTCATAAATGCAAAGACCAAAATCCTTGTTAAAATGAAATCAAACTGCAGGTCTAGTTCGCCGAGTGAATAGGGTAACCTAACCTTACAAAAATTAGTAATATTTTAAAATTTATTTAATAATAAAAACGTGTTTTCGTTATAGACATATCATTACACATTATACGAATATAAATATTCTGTTTATTGTGTCGAAAATTTCATACTTTTAAGAAACCACTAAAGCTCGAACATCTGTTCTCCCTCCTCCACATACACACGCATGCGTGCCATTCAATCATCCAACAGCTTTTAGATATTTTTTGAAACCCTCCAAACGTGCAAATATTGTATTTGAATACAGTCGTGTGTTTGTCTGACATCATAAGAATGCTATGATATCTTGCTATCCGCTTTGTACTTTGTTTAAACAAACGTAACCTTTCTAGATTGAAGGCTACAATAAAATTGAGTTCCTTGTTTTATTTTCCCCATTTTTCTTCTTTAAGACGTTCCGCCTCTTATAAATAACACCTTCCCAATGTACAGGTCTTCCTTCTCAAGTCTATTTTGGTACCAAATGTTTTATTAGCAGTTTTTTTTTCTTCTTTTCCCCTTGAAGCTTAAAGAGGAAATTAGGATATTTCAGGTAAGCGTGCCAATAATCACTTGATGTGGTGGGATAGAGAAGTCTCTGCATCGAAGTGTGAGGGACTTAACTGGGAACTCTTTTTTAAACAAAATAGGCCGATCAAGTTAGCGTACGTTAAGTATCTTTTCAAATAGGATTTGCGTTTTTGAAACTCCCAATATACTTTTAAGTTCTTTCCAATTGTATGCTTAAATTTATAGATGTGTATTCTGCAGTTTTCTTCCTTGTCTTGGGTCACAATCTGTTTCCTTCCGTATTTGGTTCGAGGTCTGAGGATGCAAATCAGTGACCCAAAAGATAAGAATGTTTTATGTTAATAGATTTAAAAAAAAAAGGGTTAAATGTGTTATTTTTTGCAGAATTGGTTCTAGAATTTTTACTGACGCTTTACTTTATGTAAAAAAAAAAAATAATAATAATAAGTAAATAAAAAAAATCTTTAATCCACCCACGGTACAAACATACTAGTGGTTCTTGGGTAGAAGCCACATGAAAAACCGACACCAATAAGTTCTACGTTCTTCTGGGATGGAAATTTCATCTGAAAAAGCTTTTGCATTAGTAAGATCGATTTTAAGCGCTTACTTAAACCATACTAAATCAGTCTCACTTGGGGATTCTAAAAATAGGAAAATATAAAACAGTAATGCTCGCTAATCTGATGAACTTCCATGTTTCTCGTCTCCAAAAGTCATTTCCCATTCTTCTATTGTGATGTCGTATCTGTGATAAGGTCATTTGCCTTAACACTTACTTGTTATTTGCAAAGGTGTGGAATAAAAACTGGTCCATCCTGTAGTCAGTGCACTCACTCAACCTGACCCACATTTATTTCTTGATTTTATTTTTCTTCATTAATTTCCTCCATTCGGCTTTTCTTTATTTGCCTGTAAATTTTTTTAACTACGAAATGATCACATATGAGTTATAGCAACTTGGAAAAGTGTAGTTCTACCAATGAGCATTACTGTGTATTTTGCTTATACGGATAAAGACAGAACTGTTTTTGTCTTTCTGTATTTTTCTGGTTTCATTTAGCATCGCTCTTAAGATGTTACCTTGAAGTTTCTTTCTTTTAATTACATGTTTAATGTGAATGCTACACCCACGAAGGGACATAGTTCATAGTATATATGAGTGAGCTAAGCGTTAATTAGGATTTCACCCTACTTGAGGTCAGTGTTTCCTATGCGGAATCCTACATTAAAATATTTCTTTCTCGTGGAACCCTTTTGAAAATTTTCATAAAAAATTATCAGAAAGGAATTATAACAACCAATCGTTACCTGAAAAGTATTTTAATCAAGAAAACATACATAATATTGAAAATTATTCACTTTTTTTTTTCAGAAACTACATCGAATACAAATATATAAATGTCTATGTTTTACGGAACCCTAGGGTTACGAGAAACCGTTTAAAAATTGCTTTAGATGTTGTGGTACTTTTTTTTAAGCTACATCAGTTCTCTAATAAGTAACTTAGTGATCTGACACTCGATTGAAACATCTACCACCTAAGTCTTTCACAAATGTTCACGCCATAGTGGGATTCGAGCCCCCAGCCTGTTGGTAAGAATTTACCGTATTCACTCGGCGAACTAGGCTCACAGTTTGATTTAATTTTAGCAAGGATTTTGGTGTTTGCATTTATGAAAAGCTACCTTTCAGTTACGTAACGCTTTTGATAAAATTTAGACGAATCATCATATAAGAAAGTAATTATATAAAATATATATCTAGTGTTTACATGTTGAACAAAGTTTAGTTATAAAAATATAAAACATTGTGAGTTCGTTTCATCCTTGGCTTTTACAATATTAAAGTGACCCTGAGATTCGACAGAGAGAGAGTCAGAAGAAGAAAAACAGAGTGGGAATAGTAAAAGAGGAGAGAAACAGGCCTCAGTTGACCATATATGGTTTTTCCTTACTGGGGAAACTGCAGTAGGACCGCCTCCCAAAAAAGTTAGATTGGATCCTGAGTACTTCAACTAGATTCCACCAGATTCGCTACGCCGATGGACACTAGTAGACGTGTCCCATACTACCGGGTATTTTGTATTCGCAAAAATCAAATAACTTCCAATACACTTATTTTGGAATCTGCTGAAGCACATCTTAATATATTACATATGAAATAGGCATCATCTCCACATCCCGACCAGTGATCCCAAATAGGACAGTAAATATCGTAGGGTATCCACGGTAATTATGTCTGATGTATCATTTGAAAACAGTGCTTTTCGCGTGGTTCGAACCGTGTTAGTAAATTAAGAGTATTTTAGTATGGGAACGACAACCCCCCCCCCCGAAAAAAAAAAGATGGAGAAATGCCTCGCGTTCATCGCGTGTTTTGTGACTCCCAAAGAAGTTGACCTATAAAGCGATCTTGTGAGTCAGTTATATTTGTTACGTTTTGATAGGAAGCCATAAGGATGCTGTGTGTTTTTATTACTGATTTCGTTTTGAACGACAAGTAGTTATGCTTGAATGGTGTTCGTTTCTCTAGACAGGAATTCAATAACTTTTTAGTGGGCAGCACAGAGCTCCCAAAAGAAAGGTATTCCAAGTACTATTACAGTATCTGTCAACAGTGTCAGAAGATTGATTGAGTTGCATTTTCCAAAAATTTTGATTTTAGTTTTCGTTAGATTCTCGCTACTGACTACACCAAACTGTCGCAATATGTCGAAGAAAATGTAGATAGAATCCGAATTCACGCAACAGTCTTATTCTGCTTAGAGACCATAGACAGGGATACTCTTCTCACGCCTTGAGAGAGAGAAAAAAACCCAGGGAACAGCCCTGTTGAATTCTTTTGAGTGCAGGAATGAGTCTGATTAGAATTGTATTTATTGTGAGATATATGTATATATATATGTATATATATGTATATATGTATATATATGTATGTATATGTATGTATGCCAACTTTAACGTAATTGTATATAATTTTAGGTTAATGTAAATAATAAATGGTGTATTTTAAAAAAATGAAAACAATTTTGTAATAATTTGAAAAATTTAAAACTTTTATTTAAATTATTCAAAAAATTAAGGTTGCAAGTGTAATATATACAATTAAAAAGACAGGAAAATAATGGTAGAATGTTTATTATCTGAATACATATGTTTATTAATTCATAAATAACAAACTCGACTGAACGTGTATGAATTCCATTGACCGTTTATTTCTGTCACTTCGCTATTAATGTCATTTAAGGAAATACGAAAAGATAATCATATGGTTCATTAAAGAAGAAACACCTGACAGGAAATAGTGCATCACGACGTTACTACGTGAATACTAATATTTTATACAAAAAATTTGGCTTTCAGATTCACCTAGTTTCGAAGGAAAAGGGCGCCACCTATATTAAAATATAGAGAAAAACCTTAATTGCTATGACGAATAGTGCACTTGTCTATTCCTTTAAACTACTGTAATTTCATCTTTTGCTATTATGGATATTATTTCTGGGAAAACTCCCATGTTACTCTTCTTAACAAACTATTATATTTACGGCTATTTTGCCTGCTTCTGTTTAGGAGTGCCCCAGTTTAAATGTCATTGGCTCTTTTCTCACAGATTCTTAGGCATTGTAGATGTATATTTACCAAGAAATATATGTAGCATAAAGAAAGAGAAATTTACACATACCTTTTTCTGGGTGTTGTGACTTTTCTTCTTTCTGCGATGTGCACACTACTGTGTGTGTGTGTGTGGGGGGGGGTTAGGCAATGTGGGAGAATAAAATGGAAATGGAAAAACCCGGGTTTTTTTTAATAATATATATATACATATATATATACATATATATTATATTATTAGAGATGGGCGGAGTGTTTTTTTTATATTTATATAGGGTGGGGAAGGGGTGAAAGGGATTGAAAACAGCAACTGATTTTTAAAGGGGGGGGGTTGTGGGAAATCAGTTGCTGTTTTCAACCCCTTCCCCACCCTATATAAATATAAAAAAACACTCCGTCCATCTCTAATAATATAATATATATGTATATATATATTATTCAAAAAATTATTCAAATATTTGTGTTTATTTCTTGCATTTTGTTCCCATTCAAGGATAGGTATCCCTAAACAGTTAAGAGAAACCAAAAAAAAAGTTTCATAACCAGAACTGCATAATTGGAATTTAAACATAACTTCGCATTTCCCCCCCTCCCCACCGCATGCGCACTTGTGTTATTTAATTAACTTAGTAAACTGTAAATTTCTTATTCCAAAATAGTCTCTTTTTTATGATTTATTAAATATAATATTACTTGTGTACTGAAAACCTAATTATTTAAAATGTGCGACATTTACTAAACTTCGAAAAAGAAACATACTTTTTTTAATCGAAGAAAACTGAAATTTAAAGTGTAGAGATTGTTTATTATCTTGGGGAAATGAAATACAGTGAATGGAACTTAAATATTTGAGTATGTATCCTTACCAAAAGAAAAATTAGTTGCGTAACTATCTATTAATAAAGATCAGCGGTTCTCAAAGTTTATACCCCCCCCCCCCCTCTTTTTTTAAGATAAATCTAAATGTTTTCGCTTATCTCCAATAGTTCTTTGTTTTACTGAAGAAGAAAAGATTTGGACTGTATCCGAACTTTAAAAATTTTATATATATATATATATATATATATATATATATTAATTTTAAGTTAAATTTTACATAAAATTACTTAGTAAATTTAAATTATTTTTAAACTTTTTAAGAAAATTTGGAATATTTCAAAGACACCATTTTGAGAATATTAGAAAAAAATTATGAAAAGTACATCTTGAAACTGCAATCAAAAACTGAGGGGAAAATAATGGATGATTAGAACAATCGACCGTGAGATGCAGTGATTGATTTATTCAATCCAATACCCTTGGAGGGTAATGGATGGCAATGCTGTAGCCTACTCTCCTGCCATGATCAGAGCTTTAATTGCTCAATAACACCTTATCCCTACACTGTCCTCTACAGATAACGGGGAATATGAAAAGCATTCTTGCTTCGCCCCTTTAAGCCAGTCCTTATAAGGATAAGGCAATCAAAAACTGAAATTACAAAGTAATTAGAATAATCAGAAAAAATTAGAATGAATATTGGGATAATCAGAAAAATTCGAATTTCGCCATTCTAATCCTGAGGATTAATATAAATATCCCTGTAAGGTAGAAGAACTCTCCATCTATCGATTATTTGTTACCTTGTATGGTCTGTTTAATAATAACAAAACCCAACAAGAAAGAACAAAAATTATTCTCGTAGTATATAGCCAATATTTGTCACGCCCATTCTTTTAGCAACACCAACTCCCTCTATTTTCTTTACAATCGATTGGGAATGGCATTATTTCAGTTGTCAATGTGTATGCAAGTACTGTTCGATTGGTGCTGTAGGCAGTAGGTTAAGAGGTAACTTGCATTTCTACGGGTCACGGACAATGAACTTAAAACTCTCGCCCTATTTAACAATTCGTTGAACAAAGAGTTGTGTTTATTTCCGCCTTACTTATTCATTCGTTTTTTACTTGTATTTTAAAGTTACGTTGAATAAACTTTGTAGTGGAGAGCGTGGAAAATCTTAATGTGGTTAACAGTTGTTCTGAACTTTGCATTTCGGTCATTAGGCTATGAACCTCTTCAAATGAAGTAATTATAAAAGTTATCTATTGAAATGTATTCGATGGGCATATTGGAGCTTCAAATAAATAAAATAGTTATCGTAGCTGGAGGAAAGAATATCTATCTATTATGCACATCTGGGAACTGATGGACCCCTTCTCCCAAGAATTTAGTTTAGTCCCACGGATTTGTTTTTATTATATAATTTCAACTATGATGTTTAGGTCCTTAAGCTTCTCTCTCCATTTTATATTTATTAAATTTTATTTTTATTTCTGTCTTTTAATGATTTCCACACTTAATTTGATCATTGTACAATGATAGTTCTTGACCTTTTCATTTCCTGCTTGGAACTTCTTTAGGTGATGAACTGGGTCCTTGACTCTTCATCTGAATTTTAGTTTGTGGGTGATAGGATTATTGTAGGTTAATTACCAGCTCTTTGTGAGCTTTTTATGTTGTATTAGCTTTCTCCTGCGATGAAGGAGTTCGGTTTTCTGTGCTTGAAACGATCTGAGGACTTGTTAGTCTTCTGCCTGTCGAATTAACTGATTTGGGTGATTATCTGTGACTGTGAAGAATTTTTCTGCAATGTTTATCATGTAAGTCTTGATATCTAGAAGGTTGGCTTCTCGGTACAATTGGAAGTTTTTGATGAACCAAGGGGTATTAAATGCCATTCGTAGACATTTATTCTGGTTTGTTTGTAGTCTTTGGATGTTTTGCTTAGTCGTGTGTCCCCAGGTGGGTGAAGCGTAAGTTAGTTGAGGTCTTATTATTGATTTGTAGAGGAGAACTTTGTTGTTTATGTTTAGGAAGCTGCTTCTATTCAAGAATGGGTAAAACTGTGCTATAGTCTGATTAGCTTTAGTGGAGATACTATTTATGCGTGTCTTGAAGTTTAGGCGTTTATCAAGCTGAACTCCTAAATATTTGGTTGAGTTGTGCCAAGGGATGATTTTTCCAAACATTTGTATGGTTGTGTTCAGATCTGCTTTACGTCTGGTAAATAGTACTGCGGAGCTTTTCCCTGGGTTGATTGATATACGCCATTTGCTGTACCAATTCTCTAATACGTTGATTGCTATCTGCAGCTTGTTTATGCCAGTTGAGGGCGAAGTGACCTGGCCATGATAATCGTGTCATCAGCATACAGGGCGGTGATGGATGGGGATAACTTGGGGAGATCTGACATGTATATGGAAAAGAGCAAGGGAGATAGCAAAGAGCCCTGAGGGACTCCAGCCTTAATTCTTCATCCAGTGGGTTCTGACTCCATTGATTGTTATTCTGAATTGTCTATTGCTAATATATGATTTAATATTGAGTATAACTAGTGGTAATAGGAATCCTGCTTGGTGTAATTTGAAAATTAGACCATGATGCTAAATTCTGTCAAATGCTTGAGTTATGTCCAGGAAGACTGCGCCTGAGTGTTGGTGCCATTTGTAACCTTGGGTGATGTATTCAACGACTCTGTAGTCGTTGAATATCACTCCACAACACCCAATGTGGAGTGTTGTGGAGTGATGTTTCCTAAAGCCGAATTGTTCGTCTTGTATGACGTGATTGTTATCTGCTACCTCTTGAATCCGTTTGAGTATATCGCGTTCGGCTATCTTACCTACACAAGATAGGAGGCTAATCGGTCTGTAGTTCTGAGATTTTTTATTTTTTTTTTTTTTCAGGTTTTAGAATTAGGAAGACATCTGTGAGTTTCCATCGTTCTGGGTAGTACTTTAGCCGTAGGATGGCATTAATGATGGCCACCAGATGCATAATACCTTTACGTGGAAGTAGTTTGAGCGCCTTGTTTGTGATTCCATCCGGACCCGGAGCCTTTTTTGTCATTTAGTTTTCTTAAGATTTGATATATCTCTACTAGTGATATGGATTTGTTGTTGGATGGGAGTGTGGCGTTCTCGGTTATTTTACGCACTTGGGTGTGGACTTTTCTCTGCGGTATGTACTATAACTGTTGATTGTGATCTTGTCATTAGGACAGAGCTGTGATTCATTTACGAGAATGATGTCTGCTTGGGTTTTCTGCTGCAAACTCCTGTAATTCTTGTATTTTAGTAGGAAGTCCGTTGGCATTCCAGCTGTTATTACAAAATACAGTAGATTTTCTTTTACACTTATCCATTAAGAATTTCAGAGAACAGTGACTGTGTGTGTGTGTGTCTTAGGATGATATTCTTTGCTTCTTGAGTTGGGTTGGTTTGCCGGAGTTCAGCAACCATTTCTCCTATGCAGCTTGTTATGTTCTGTAGGATAGGTTTGTTGGTTTGCTGTGAATGGTTTATTCTTGGCTTTGGGGTTTTTAGGTAGGTTGGCCTTGCTCCTTCAGCGTACGTCCTTCCGTCTGTTGTGGATATTGTGGCGCGATGGGAGGACGTGTGTTCTTTTATGGGTCTACTGCTTTGGAGTTGTCTTCTGGTTTTGAGGAAATGCTATGCAGCCCCTGTAGTTTTGCGGGTTGTAGACCTCCGCAAACTTCAGGGGGGTGGTTTTTGGCATTCAATTGTTGCATGCTTTCCACCACATTTAACGCATCGGTAATCTGCTTTGCAGCAGCGTTGTGAGTGGCCAAATTTTTGGCAGCGATGACATTGCGTCGTTATTGATTTGTCTTTTAATGATTTAGTCTTTATGACTAAATCACAGATAGTTTTGAAGATCGTAGGTGTGTTTCTTGTCTTTGCTGATTTCTACCAATACTAGAGGATATGGTGTTTTATCAGCTCTATGCATACGGCTGAATTTAGTAGCTCTGAAGCCTCTGTTTTGGAGGTCTGCTTGAACATCGTCTATTGTAATAGATTCTGTTACTCCTCTGAGCACAATTTTAAGGTTCTTTTCACTATTGAGTGCAAATGTGTGGTAGGGTAGCTTGCTATTATTCAGAAATTTTGTTAGTTGTCTGTAATCGGTGGAAATTTTTGGTTGGATACGAATTCTTTCTTTATTGTCTGAATTGGTGGCGTTCGTAAATGATATTTCTAATACGAAGATTTTCTTACCTGCGTTTATCGCACTATTCTTCTAATGCGATTCACAATTTAATCACTTTAATTGCTATCACAATTCACCATCAATAATACCAATCACCACTAACCATGAGATCACAATTCGAATCAAGATAATAATCCCACTACTCAAAAATCCATTACGACCGTTTTTCTTCCTTGATTCATGCTGTTAACTGTTAACTTTTATGGCGAGATGGATGTGACAATCCCTTGAATTTTTATCCCTTCGTCGTTAAAGAGTTGAGAAATGAAGAAAAGATTATCGAGCACCTGGCTCACCCAATTTAGGGCCTTGTGAGAGCGCTTGTACCGATGAGCAGAACTGCTTTCGGGCGTTTATCTTTCCATCTTAGTCTTTCTCATCGTAGTTGGATGACTCTTGAATGAGTTGATTAGGTTGGAGAGCCGTCTTGACGAAGAATGTAGAGACAATCCGGAGAAGTAATCTGAGTATATCTGGGATGTTAGCATCTCGATGGAGGAGAGCATTCCTGACAAACCGCGGTGCATCAAAAATCATACGTCTGTGTTCACTCGGCATCTACAGATGCCGTATGGTCACTCCGATGCTCGATGATGTTCCACACTAGGCCCCGCTTGTAGTCCTGTTGTTTGCCCTTCTGGCAGCCTCAACTCTCTGAAGATCAGTCACTCCACACACGCCATCCATCCATCTCATTGATGGTCTACCCCTGCCTCTTTTTTCCAGGAACTTCACCTTCTATTACTGTTCTGAGAAGTCCTCCTTCCATCCTTTCTATGTGTCCAAAATATTTTAATTTTCTTCTGTCAATATTCTTAAGGAGCCTTAAAGTTCTACTAATCCTTTCTAACACCCATTCATTTGTACGCCTTTCAGTGTATGATATCCGCAACAGCCTTCTGTAACACCACATCTCAAAAGCAGATATCCGTTTCTTATCTGACTTCTTTAGGTTCCAAGTCTCGCATCCATAAGTTGCTGTTGGAAAAACAACTGCATCCAAAATCCTCAACTTTGTTCCCATGGAGATAGATCCATCCTTCCAGATTTTAGACAGGTCTCTGACTGTTGTTTTAACCATTCCTAACCTTTTTCTGACATCTTCTGAACAGCAATTCTTCACATTAATTATGGATCCCAGGTACTCAAACTTGCTGACTTCCTCAATTCTTTCTCCATTAAGATACATTTGTTTCTCAAGAGCTCTGTTTGTTTTTCCTTTGAGAGCCATGATCTTTGTCTTGCTAGAATTGAGTTGAAGTCCTCTGTTATTATTGATCTTGTTAACTTTGTCAAGAATTAGTCCTAGTTCTTCCATGTCATTACAAAGGAGTACTGTATCATCAGCGTACCTCAGATTACTGATCAATCTACCTCCTATCGTAATTCCTGTCTTGAGCTCATCCAATGCTTCACGCATGATGTCCTCTGCATATATACTAAACAAGTGAGGAGAAAGTAAACATCCTTGCCTAACTCCTTTTCCAACTTGAAGCCAGTCAGTCAATCCAACACCTGTTCTTACTGTGGCTTCTTGCTCCTTATACAAGTTGGCTATCAACATGATAGTGTGTTGAGGAAAACCCATTCTTTGCATTACTTCCCACAGTTTCACATGCTCAACACAGTCAAAAGCTTTAGAGTAGTCTTAGAAACACATTATCAGAGGGAGTCTGAATTCTTTATATTTTTCTATGATCTGTCTAAGGCAAAGGATCTGATCTCTGGTGCCCCTACCTTTCCTAAAACCTGCTTGTTCCTCGGGCATCTCTGCCTCAACTTTGGCCTCAATCCTATTTAGCATGATCTTTAATAAAATTTTGCTTGCATGAGATATCAAACTAATAGTTCTATAATTCTTGCATGCCTTCATATCACCTTTCTTGTGTAGTGGTATGAAAACTGACTTCTTCCAGTCTCTAGGCCATGATCCTGTCTCCCATATCCTTGTAATCAATCTATGAAACACTCTTATCCCTCCATCTCCTGTGGCCTTAATTAACTCTGCTGGGATTTCATCTGTACCGGGCCTTATTTCTGTTGAGCTGCTTAACTGCTCTTTCAACTTCATGCCTAAGTGGAGAAGGTTCCAAATCAAAATTTTCTTGGTGGGAGGACTCCACATTTTCTTTATCCACTCTGCTGTACAGTTCTTCACAGTATTCTTTCCATCTGTTTTTGATTTCCAACTCTTCTGTTAGTAATGATCCATTCCTGTCTTTGATGACATTCAATTTAGGCTTGAACTTGTGCTTTAAGTCACGAACTAAATAAAACATCCTTTTATAATTATGCCTTCTCATCTGGAACTCTATTTCTTCATATTTATTAGTATAGAACTTTTCCTTATCCTGCTTGATGGCTCTTCTGATTTCTCTATGTAATCTCTTGTATTCTTCGGTCCCTGTGTCTCTTTGTTTTTCCAACCGTCTTCTTTTGATTAGTTCCCATGTTGAATCTGATATCCATGGGTCTCTTGGTTTTCTTATTGGGCCGAGATACGTCTTCGCTGTATCCTGTATTATCATCTTGACTCCTTCCCAAAGCATTTCTGGTGAGATTTCCTCATTGGTCTCCAAAAAATCATCCAGCCGAGTTGATGTTTCTTCTGTGAATCCACTAGGAATTACTCTAACATCCAATCTAGTGGAATGTGCCTGACCTGGAAGTCTTCGGAGTCTTAGTCTTACTTTGGCTCTTACCAGCTGATGGTCTGTACCACAATCTGCTCCAGGACAAGTATGCACATCAGAGATGCTCGTCTTCCACCGCTGGAGAGCCAGAATGTAATCAATCTGGTGCCTTGACCTATCAATGTTGGATGTCCAAGTATAGGTCCGTCGTGGATGTTTCTGGAAGCAGGTATTGGTAATAAATAATCTGTTAGCACGGGAAAATTCCAACAGTCTTTCACCATGGGTGTTACGTTCACCCAGACCAAACATGCCACACTCCGGCCTGACTCTCATACTCTTTCCCACTTTTGCATTTAAGTCTCCTAAGATGTACAGTATGTCTCTCCTTGGTAGGCAGTCCAAAACAGTTTGCAAGTTTTCATAGAATTTTTCACTCTCTTCTTCAGGCCTATCCGTGTGGGGTGCATAAACTACCACAATTGATACATTGGTAGGCTGAGCCTTAAGTCTAATGGAGAGTATCCTATCATTAATGGGGTTATAACCAAGAAGGCTTCTTGCCTGAGTTGTCTTCAGTATCACAGTTACCCCATGATGTTTTGAGTCACCACCTGAGTAAATAACTAGCTTACCATCCTGTCTTTTGAAGTGACCTTCTCCATTCCATCTGGTCTCTGTAATTCCCAAGATGTTAATTTTATACCTATCCATCTCTTTACAGACACTCTCAAGAGTACCCATCTGTAAACCCCGGACATTCCATGTACCTATGTAAAATTCCTTTCTAAGATTAATCTTATACATTCTGTGTTGCTCATTCACGGTGTCACTGATACCTCTGCCTAAGCCCTGAACGCGGCTATGATTATTCTGCGCGACAGCCGATGCAGCATCAGATGCGTTATTAGGCACAATCATAGTAGCATTTTGGAATGAAGTCACTGCAAGAAGAAAGTGGTAGGGTTGCAGAGGCCCTTTCCACATAAGATGAAATATCAAAATAGGAAAGATTCACCCCTAGCCCTCGAATACTCTAATAGCATCGGGGAGAAGGTAGCAAGAAGAAAAGAAAGAAGGAAAGAAAAAAAGGGGGGACCAGTCTACAGATAATATAACAGATGTATATTACATGAAGTAAGGCATGGTCCAGCATCAGGTACCTCGGGTTTGCCATGCCCGTACTCACTAAAGTGAGCCCTTGAGAAAGAAAATCATACGAAGACACTTATTTTGAATTACTTGTAGTTATCTTGATGTTATTGTTGGGGGAGTGTTGCTCCAACGGTGATCCATATGTTAAAGTGGGTCTGATGATTGATTTGTAAATCCGTAGCTTGTTTTCGGTTCTAACTTGGCTTCTCCAATTGAGAAGAGAGTAGAGTAGAACTGAACAATTGAGGAATTGGATTTATTGCAGGCATATTCAATGTGTGGATTAAAACTGAGGCGATTATCTAGTTGTATGCCTAAATATTTGGTTTTGGATTTTTATGAAATAGCTGTATTGAACAGTTTGACTTCTCCACAGTGGGATGTTTTCCGTCTTGTAAAAAGTATGGCGGTGCTTTTGTCAGCATTGACATCGATCCTCCATTTCTTAAACCATCTTTCCAGGATTCTTGCTGCATTTTGTAATCGCTGCTAGGCTAAGTGCGGCCTGAGAGATCCGGACAAAATTGCCATATCGTCCGCATAGCAAGCCATGGTAGTTGATGCTGTGCTTGGGGCTTCTGCAATGTAGATGTTGAAAAGCAGTGGGGATAGTACCGAGCCTTGAGGTACACCGGCAGTGATTCTTTTTTAGTGGATTTGAGTCCGCATAGCTTGACTTTGAATTTACGATTTTTTAGAAAGGAGTCAATAAGCTTAGTAAGGTATAGTGGTATGTTGGCTGTGATTAATTTGTAGATAAGGCCTTTGTGCCAAACCTTATCAAAGGCTTTTGCAATATCAAGAAAGATGGCTCCTGTATTTTGCCTCCAGTTAAAGCCTGTTATAAACTCTACTAATTTGTAGACTTGTCCAGTACGAATTCCGAACTGCTCTTTCGGGATAAGGCTGCTTTTATTCACCTCATCTTGCAGACATGTTGAGAATAATTTTTTCGGCAATTTTTACCAAGCATGACAAGAGGCCGATGGGCCTATAATTCTGAGGGAACTCTGTTGCTTTCCACGGCTTGTAAAAGAGAATTATGTCTGCTTGTTTCCATCGGGTTGGAAAGTAACTGAATCTGAGCATTGCGTTTATGATGGCTACCAGATGCATAACTGCTTTATGTGGGAGCACCTTTTTAGTTTTGTTGGTAATCCGTCAGGTCCTGGAGCCTTCTTGTTGTTGAGTTTCTTGACAATGGTAAAATCTTTCCTAGGTGGAGTATGACAAATATTTTCACGGCTGCTGGGCTGACGTAGAGCGCAGCGAACATGTCGGTGGATATTTTTGATGAATGGGCTGTGTGTTGGAACGATCCGAGGGGAGAGCTTTAGCCTGTTTCCACAGCCAGTTATCCTCAGCTTTTAGGGAACATAGTTTTCTTTCCCACTGTTGATTCCTGTGATCTTTGAGCGCATAGCGAACTAAGATGGTAGCCCTGTTTAGCTCTTGACGATCCTAGGGAGATAATATATTGTGATAACGGCGTCTGATTTTATTTTTGTTACGGATTAGATTTAGAATTTCTTCCGGAAGCAGGTTGGTTTGGGCTGGGGTGGTAACTGTGGAGGTTGCTGCCAAGCCAGCATGAATTGTATTTTCTAGGTTTTTGACTGCTGTGTCGATTTCTTCGCAGGAGGAGATAGTTGGTACGGAGCCTACATGTGTGCGGAGTGCGACCTTGAGTTTAGTGAAGTTTGTGCAGGTCATTAATCACCTGTAGCTGAAAATGGTAAGAGGTGTTCTTGAAAATGGCTATATCTAGCACATCTGGTCTGCCTCGTGGTGCGTTGGTTCAATTGGACCTGCAACAACGATGTTTCTTAACATTGCGAAGTTGTAGAGAATCATCCCATTATTATTGAAACTTTTTCTGTTCCATAAGGGATGTTTTGCATTGAGATCTCCCGCCACAATTGTTGCTTCATTAGTATCGAGCAGTTGAGAGAGGTCGGAGGGTAGGAGAGGTTTGCCAAGAGGATTATAAACTGAGTATAGCTTTAGGCTACCTGCGTTATTGGTGTGGATTTCAATACCAGTTACTTCCATATTTGCTGTAGTGGTTTCCTTGATTTCATTATAACGGTTGCTTTTATTGATAAAGATAGCTGTGCCACCACCTCTGGCATTGAGCCTGTCATTTCTGAGTGGTCAATAATATCTGAGTTTAGGGTGGTCGCAGGGCCGAAGGTTCGTCTCACTAATTAAAAGAATGTCAATTCTAAAACGGTCTGCAAATTCTTGTAGTTCGAGGAGTTTATTACTGAGACCGTTAGCATTCCAGAATGCAATCTGTATGGAATTAACTGAGATAGATAGATTATCCATTAAGCATTGAGAATATGATTTGGGTATTTTTCAGGAACTTAATTGTATCATTCTGATTAGGGTTTGTTTTGCTGAATGAAGTTAACATCTCCCCTAAGGTAGCAATTAGAATAGCAAGTAGAGTTTTGATTGCTTGGAACGGGTTTTGCCTGTTTTGTACTCGAGGTAACTACTTTGGCGTACGACCTATGAGTTGTAGTCACTAGAGGGTTTTCTGCTGCAGGAGGTGTTGTACGCTTTTGTGATGATGGAGTTCCTGATTCTCTAGCTTTCATAAGGGTAGTTGGGTGGAATGTGCAGCCTTTGTAGTTCACCGGATGTGGCCCTCCACAATTTGCGCATTTAACAGGAGTAGTGCGTGGTTTGGAATAAGTATGAGTGGGGTGTTTATCTCCGCACTTTACACATCTGTACTCGGCTCTACAGAGTTTCTGCGCATGCCCGTATTTCTGGCTGCGATGGCATTGCCCTGCAGATGTTTCCCCTCTGAGTGGCTCAGTCTTAATCGCTAGATTACAAGCAGTCGTTAGATCATAAATTTCTCTCTGATTTCAACTAGAACCAGGGGCATGGGGTGTTTGTCTTTCCGGTATATTTGAGAAACTTTTATCGCTCGACGCCTTGTGATTTTAGGTCCTAGGCTATCTCTTCTGATGTTATAGTTTCTACTAGCCCTCTTATGACCACCTTTAAGTTTTTCTCGCTCTTTAGTTGGAATGTGTGGTATGCAATTTCCAATTCGTCCATGTGAGAGGGCCTGGGGATGCATTAAAAGT
Source organism: Typopeltis vanoorti (assembly GCF_054136105.1). Classification (NCBI taxonomy): domain Eukaryota; kingdom Metazoa; phylum Arthropoda; class Arachnida; order Uropygi; family Thelyphonidae; genus Typopeltis; species Typopeltis vanoorti. Next base: position 82,550,688 of record NC_143565.1, read on the forward strand.
CAAAATCTTACCTTATAGTATCACAATTCACCGTCAATCTCTTTTTTTCAGACTCGCAACTCACAATCACATCCTAAATAATACTTCTGATCACATCAAAAAATACTAGTGGAAAATAACATCGTCAATTGATCTGACTCATCGACTTGATTCATGCTCGTCCCACACCGGTTTTATGTTTCACAAACATTCAAAAATAATTATGGTGTCCCTATATTTTTGCAAATTAATCTATAAATAATTCAAATAATTTCAATTCTAAAAAAGTACTCTCCAAAATAATTACTTAACATAATTTTTAAACAGTTTTTATTATTCACATCACGTATACAAATTATACATATTATGCTATCCAACTTGTATAATTATGACAATATTTCACAATACAATTCAATGCACAGTACAATGTTACAAAATAAAATTCAAGTATTACTATCATATTCTGTTGGTACTAACAATTATTTTGGCTATTATTTTATTATGGTTAATAAAACGTTTTCTCATATATGCAAGTAGAATATAATATATTTCGAATGGTTTCATAGTTATGATAAGTAACTGGTTTAGAGTAATGTAAGTTAGTTAATGCAAATATGTGTAACCAAGGGCCGTAGCCATACTGGTTACTAGAAAAGTAATTAGCTCAAAACAGACACTAAAAGTATATATATATATATATATATATATATATTATACTTGAAAATGTCAGTAAAAATTCTTCATTCCTTTTCTCAATGTCGTTGCCAGCTTCTGTTATAATTATTGAATGTTATCACGAGGTATTGGAATTGGAACCAAAGTATCTTTAAAAAATATGGTACGAGTATCACATGGTATTTTTGGAGTGTTTTATTATCTTGATTTTTTTTATTTGTTAGATATGCTCCACACAGTTTTCATTTTACGATTCTTGAATCGCGTTTATCGATAAATGTATCGTGTCATATCAATAGAATAACATTTCATATAATCTGTTGTTCCATTCCTTTTGTCGTGCCTGAAAAACAAAAATGTACGGAATGGGGTTTGTTTCCTCGTAGATTTCAAAGCTATAATATATTATTATTATTCGAAAATGGATTAAATTCAAATACGAACAAAATTGAATGCTTTATTTATACTATGTAGTTTCTAAGAAAAAGAGTCGGTAGTTATCGGTAGCAGGTTGATGTAACTATCTTATTTAGATCGTTTCTGATTGTCTTTAGGTAGGAGACCACTTCCTCACTTATTGGAGGCCTGAAGTGGCTTGAAAAAGTTCCATGTTTAGTCTCTAGAGCATGGTTACCAGCCTATGTAAAAAATATATATATTTTTGTAATTTTTTATTTAATTGATTAAAAATGGCAAAAAAAAATCCTTAGCCTACCCACTGTACAAATGTACTATAGGTTTATAATAACCTTTGTGAGTGGGACCGACATAAAACAAATCTACAAATTTACTTCCAATATTGATCAAGGTATTCACACAGACATGTCGTTGTATTGAGTAAAATTACTGGAGTGGATGGAATAGAAACTGCGTGATGTGGTGACCTAATATTGTGTAGAAGAGTGAAGGATTCTGTCAGTCGCTTTGGACCTTCGGCGTCATTCTAACGAGTAGTTCCTATAATGTAGTGATTTAGATTTTGTTGAGGATTTTATTTTCATACTGTGTAAATAGGTGTGCTACAACTATTGTAGCACACCACTATTGATCGGATGCATTATTATGGTGAAACTGATCTCCACTGCCCTATACGGTACGATAAACTGCTATGTTCCCATAGGAAGAACCCAGAGACAGTGACTTGCAACTGGGGATTCTTAAAAACGAACTTTAAGGTCATGTTCGTCCCTTCAATATTGGACTTAGAAATTCAATCAGATATTCTATTTCAGATCAGTGTTACCGCTTGGGAAACAAGGTTTAACATCCGAAAAGTGTTTGCAGCAAAACTTTCATGCTCTATAACGCGATCTAAGTTGCAGGATGGTGGATTTATCATACTTCATTGACCTGCTCAGACACCGGATCGCTAACAAATAATTAAATAATTCTTATGAATATTATGGATTTTTTTATCTTTAAAAAGAAGAACAAAATAAGCATACAGATATGCTACTGTTTTAAGAAGTGTCACCGACTATAATTTAAAATATGTACGATAAAACAACAGATGACGCAGTTGTTAAAACGTTTAACTATTTATTTGTGAGGAAAATGATGACCACGCTTTATCCAGCTTCATATTTAATTGGCTAGACGAAAGTTATGAGATGATTTTGCATGTATTCCAATGCTAGTTGTTTTCAATGCATAGCTGCAGCTAAATAGGATTGAGCCCAAACTTTTCAAACCATTGTCGAAAACCTCTAATGGCAGACTCCCGTGAGCCAATGAAACTAGGAGTTTAGTGGGGTGGGGGGGGGGAGATGAATGAATAGAACTTCATAACCTTACCTCGAACACATTTAGTAGTAGTTATGTGTACTGTTGAGCTATTAAAGTATAAATTTCGGTATTACGCGGAGTTCATACTATTGACATCTGGACACATTAAGTCTTCTTCCTGAAACGTTACTTTTCTCTTTCTCATTTATTAGAATTAGCTAACTGCACATTTTTCTAAAGACGTCTAGAACTTGATTTTTAATATGCTATTTTGAACGAGTACATGCCCACAATTACCCCAAAACTATCAGTTACTGTACAGCAGAAAGTTATAGTATTCACTTCATCAGAAAGGCGTTATAAACGTGGATTCCATGAACGAACTATACCTCTCATGATCTCAATCTTTAATGATTAAGATAATTCTGAAGTGAAAACAGATGAATCACTGTTTCAAATTTATATCTGTTTGGATTGTGCGTGGGACAGAACTGCTTAACATTACAACACTCATTGGCCTTCTCCAAGTTATTAGTTAAGTTTTGAAAAAATGTTATTATTATTATTAAGAGAGACCTCTAGGGAGTCCCTGACTCGTCGAGAGAGTCTACATACTACACGCACCAGCCGTCATACTTATTCTTGAATTCATTCACACTGCTTGCACTCACAACATCCAATGGCAATCCATTCCAATCACACACACACCACCCTGTGAGAGAAAAATCTAGCCCTCACACCTTTCTTGGCGGCCTTCATTCTCAGCTTCCAAGGATGCCCTCTTGTCCTTTCCCCACCCTCCATAAATTGAAAAATTCCATCAATTGAAATCATGTATGACCCTTTCAGAAGTTTGTATGTCTCAATCATATCACCCCTCTTTCTCCTGTTTGCTAGTGTCTGCGGTCTATAAATTTTCAATCTGTCTTCATAATCAGTATTCCACAATCCTGGTATTTTTTAACACTCTCCTCTGCACTCTCTCTCCACTGTATCGGAATCACAATGGAAACCAGGAGACCAGACCTGCGCACAATAATCCAAGTGAGGTCTTATCAAGGCCTTGTAAAGAGGCAAAATTCACATCCTTATCTTTAAAGGTGAACGTTTTCAGCATTGCAATTATCTTTTGAGTTGTATTTGCAATATTTGCTGCATAGCCCCTGAACTTCAACATCCTATCTGGTAACACTCCAAGATTCGTAGCCTGATCAGTTTCTTCTAGCATAATTTGCTTGCCTGGTTGGCCGAGCGGTTATCGTATCCGCTCTCCACCCAAAAGGCTGCGGGTTCGATTCCCGCCGTGGGCATGGATGTTTGTGATTGTCTGTGAAAATACTAGTGGTGGTCGGCGATAGATGGCGTTAGTGTATATGATGATTGTAGTTGGTGGAGACAGATAACTGTAGAGTAAAATGCCCTCCTTCGATGAGTCTTTGGACTCCCTGGAGGGATCACGTAATAATAATAATAATAATAATCCCACAGATATAATACGACATTGGATATCTAATCACGCCGAAGTGAATGGCTTTACATTTACTGACACCCATTTTTCAATGCCCACAATTCCAGCCTATTCAAATCATTCTGCAAGTACTGCATATCAACAGCATTCCTGATTACCCTATCTTTATATCATCAGCAAATAACTCTATGTCGCATTCTGATATCGCGTCATTTAAGTATTGTTTAAATGCTTCCCATGCACTATTTGATATTCTTCCCATCCAGCAACCGATCCCATCCACTGAACTCAGTGTACTCCTCAGTTGATCACAATTTCCTGCTTTGTAGTTCAGCATGTAACCTTTTCTGAATGGAACATTCATAAACTTTCACTTCCCAAGTGAGTACGGCATGATCACTGTCACCAACTGGAGGCAGAATAATTACGTCTTTAACTGAAACGCCCACTGACACTATAATGAAATCTAACACTCTTTGACCTCGAGTTCCTTCTGTCACATGCTGCTTGAGGAAGTTGTCCCGCAACAGCTCAATAAATGCATTTTCATTCTTCTCATGAGATTCTACTGCTACCCAATCAATATTTGGATAATTAGTCTCCCATTATGATTACTCTTTTCGCGCTCATCTTTTCTATTTGGTGATGCATTTCTTCATCACTAGCAACCGATCTACCAGATATGTAACAGCATCCCACTATGTAATTGATCTTGTTAGATCAATTGCATAGTGGGATGATCAAAGATCAAATACATCGTTAGATCAATATGATTGATGTACGTTGAGTTTAGTTTTGTGCGTGAATAAGAGCAGGTTTTTTTTGTAAGCCAACAAACAATAGTAATTAATCTGATTATTTTAACGTCGAATTTGCTATTCAATTTATCCTGCTTTGACAAAATTTATTGCGACTTCGTGACGCTTAAAGAAAAAAAAAAAAAAGGTCAGTGAATACACAACTAGCCGAAATTATACACGGGCTTCTTAACTTCTTAGTTAACTTGTATTGTAAATTAAATTAACCACAATTACAGGATGATAGCAGTCCTGAAGATTTCATCAAGCAAGCGATTATTCAAAATAAAATAACAGAATATTGAAATGTAGGGCAAGGAATCTATTATTCAACATTAGAATATGAAAACGTAAATATCCATGTGGAATTAAATGTACTGTATCACAGCGCATGTGCGAGTATTGGGCTTAGTTGAATTACTGTCCAAGCAACTAATTGATAATAACGTTTACTAACATTGTTTCCTGATTGCTCTTCACTACATCTTTTTTAATTAACAACACCTGTGTAGCTAAACTATGTGTGTCAGTTGCGTATAATTCTCAGACCAGTTTTTCGTTGATGGAAGCGGAAACCAGAATGAAAAATCGTTGACACCAAGTACATTTTGCTTCCGACTGCGCTATGACGGGCATCGTTATATTGCACCTAGCGATAATAAGTTACTGCAACCATAAGAAATAAGAAATTGATGAAATAAATTAATATCAAAATAATAAATTATGAATCAGTTAAATCATAGTGACCATTCTTCCAGCAGCTTCCATATTTGTGGCTTCCTTGTATTTGTATACAATGTAGATGGCGTTGCATTTTTTTTTTTTTTCATGTTATGTCAACTTGTAGTAGATGGAAACATTTGGATAAGAAATCGTTTGTAACGTTTGTTTTTCAAAAAATGCCTTTGATTGTGTTAATGTCGTGTCATATACAAGAATATTTCTCCCTTTGTTTAACTTTTCATTTCCATCACGGTGAATGAACAATCGTATGAGTTAATCATGTGAGCGAATGTATAGGGTTTATTAACCAGAAAAACTAAAAATTATAAATTAATGTTAAGTTAATATTTAATTTCGTGCGTACAGTGTAATCATATCAGACAAAATTTAACAGTATGAATATTATACTTCATTTTAAGTGAAATCATTCACTTAAAATGAAGTTGTCCTGTGTTTACGGACTTGTGAGGCATCGTGTTTGGAATGCCATAATAGACGGTTCAATGTCGCCACCTGCTGAAAAATTATGAAAAATATGATAGATTATGAAAAAGTTCATCAAGCATTGTAAAGCTTTCGTTTATATCTTCTAAAATTATTCATAACACCGGCAATATATTTAATGAAAATGCTGGTAAACATTTTTTATATATTCTTGCACACTTTTTAACAGATAAAAACCAAACTGTAGGCATAACCTGCAATAATGCTGATACATCTAATCTCGTATATTTACAAAACAAATTCATGAAAGTTTTTAATGAAAAATCTGATTCGGATAATTCCAAGTGGATAATTTAATCTTTTATGACCATAAAAGCTAAAGAAAATTCGCTACCCACGTTTGAATTACTTAATTTTCTAATTGAGAACGAAGATCGAAAAATGTTTAAATAAAAAAATATCATCTCAGATGTGGCTTACATCAAAGAAAAGCTTCTGCAATGTACCGCTTTTATGTTAGAGTGGTACTCTTTAATTCTTTGAAACAGACCGATTTGACACTTGAGGAACAAAAAGATATTTTTAACCTTAGCAAAAGATGCCCCATCCCTCCCCACTTAAGTTCTTGTTTTATTTGTCCACTTTGTTCTTCAAACTACCTTTTTTAAGTATATAAGCATACTTACCTCATTCTAATGTGTGTTTGTTTGTTTTTTATATAAGGCAAATAAACTTTATTTCGGTTATTACTCGTCTATTTTTACCTTCAGCACATCAGTCCAAACACACACACACACATATCCGCTTCCATGTCAACACCATTTTTATCCTTCTGTGTTTTAAATTCTTTCTGAGATAAGTCACATTCGATGCGAAGCTATTCAGTTAAAACTCTTAAACTATTTCGTCTGTATAATCGCTTTAATATATATATATATATATATATATATATATATATATATATATATATATATATATATATATATAAAAGGACTTTACAGTTCAATAGTCCCGAATTATTTAAATTCGTTAATTTAAATTAAATTATTTAAAATTCCTGAACTTAAATCCTAAATTTAAGCAAACTAGCGTTCTCACTACTTGGATGATCATGTAACTTGCAGACAGCATCGTAAAAATTGCGACCCCCCCCCCCCCCTCCTCTTCCACAAGTCGTACAGGACGCCACAATATACATATAGTACGTTGTAGAATCCTGTACGAAAATATTTTTTACTTATTTGGAAAATATCAATATATTATATAAGTAAAGTGGATATTAGATCCAGCATTATTTCAAAGCCGAATGTAGACACTATGAAAGTTTCGTAAAACTAAGTTGACCAGAGAGCTACGGGAATACACTCGCAGTGACACTTTATCATATCAAAATGGACTAATAGAAAGCGAATATACAAACTCTTGGGCAGCGTTTATGTTTTTTAAGTAGTCCGCGCTAAGACAACTCATTAATGCCGCTGCGAGTGTATTCCCGTCAACTCTCTGATCAACTTATTTTTACGAAACTTTCATAGTTTCTACATTCGGCTTTGAAAATGCTGGATCTAATATCCTATCCGATTTTTGCTTTTTAATCGTTTCCGACCCTAGGTGACTTTGTAGGCATTGCCCACAAAGTATTCCTGGTGAGATTTTTACAGGGGAGTTCACCATTGCTTTCCCCAACCCCCAATTTTACGGGCTCGGGACCGGAATATAACTGGGACATATTTATGACTGTAATCCACGTGTGTTCACGGGGGCTGGTTTGCCTGACCTCGTGAACACACATGGTTTGCCTGTTCTGGGAAATGAAAAACGAGTTTCCTGGTGGGAAAAAAACAAAACAAAAAAAACCTACCTCCGTATGAGACCGGCTAACTCACCTTTAGTCGAAAGAGACCAGATAAAGGTTCCTCACGTCATGGATGGGAATTGAACCCAGTTTTTTCCGACCAAAGTGTTTCGTCCATACCGACTAAGCTACGGGAGGATCTTTCTGATATCCACTTTGCTTATGTGACTACGATATAACTCAGTCTGCTCTAAGGGGAACTTTTACTCCCTCCTCCATGAAAATGTGTACTTCCTGGTACACGTTGGGGAGGAGGATTAGTTTTCTCTTTCCTTTAGAACCAGTCCTGAATAAAACATTAATTATTGACCTTATTTTGACAGTTCTTAGCGTGATAATCGTGTTCTTCCTACATGTTGCATTGAACTATTGTTTATGGGAATTTTTTATGATAATTTCACCCACGAAAGTGGTCCGTTTTCAAGCCTGTTTAGACCTACATACTAATGGCGCTTTTATGTGTGCGCACACAGACATGATTTCCTTTACAATAGAGCGTCACTATTTTAAATACAAATATTTATTGAAAATGTTTTGGGGAAATTACTAAGTCCATTGTGAGCTCTATATGTGGCTCAGCATGTGCGTATATCCAGTAACTCAACTAATTTCATATCCTTTTCTGAAGTAACTGTAGTTACAACGTATCTATTTTATTTATTTATTTTTAACTCTTATAGCCAAGTCAGTTTTGATGCGCACACTTTATATTTTACAAAACTAAGAAAATTCTAAGCGTGTAAAATCAGAGCTAAGAGGTGATCAGAAAACGGTTGTCGAGTCATTATTTACTTTTAACCAATGTTTGTCTACTTTAATCACTCGCTTTAAACTGGTTATATCACCGCTAATACAGTAGGCAGATTAGTCCGCCATATCCGCTTTAAGTTATGGTTGCATACGAATCACTAACGCAATTTTTTATTACTATTAAACATATTGAACTTTTTTTGTTGAATTGTCGCCATCTTGATTCAATTCATTTACTGATAAGAGTGGGATGGAATGGACATGCGCACAGAACTGAGTACATGAACAACTCTTAGGTTAAGGAATTATCCATAATTGGCTTTGAATAACCTCTGTGTTTAAAATACCAGCATTATTTTAGGTCAACTATATATACTTGGTAGATTCTGAATTATTTCTCGATGTTGAATAATAATATAAGTAGATCAAGGGCAAAAGTTGCCGCACGCCAAATGTATGTGATCCCTAAGTAAAGATACGTAATAAAACATTAAGCAATAATGAAATTCATGGTTTTTAATTTAAAGAAAAATCCCCAAATGGTTCAGGGTTTAAACTGGCTTACCTACAATCTTCAAAAAGTTACTCAGCGCTAAAGGAGCTGTACTTATTCCCTTTGGGAATAATGGGCGTTAAAATATTTATTTTTATTACGAACCACGACTTTGAGAAGTTCAGTAAGAAGAATAGAAGTTTCTAGTTTCTTAAAATATTCAAAAGCAATGAATAAGCATTCGTCAGGATATATCTATTTTAACATGTTCATTGCCAATCACGCGATATCGCGCGATGCGAGTTCTCACCAAACGGCCGATCACGCGTTATCGCGTTGACGTCCCTAACTAAATAAAAAAATAAATAAAAAATTGGCCACCACACAAAATTCCAATTTTCAGCTTGACAATGAAAGTGTTAGAGTAGTATTTAGAGAAGATAAGTTGTGCGTTGTTTATTTTTTTAGAAATGAAATAAAGACATAGACTTCTATATATTGTTATTTTATGGCAAAAAAAAATCCTAAAATAAACATTCGAGTCTCTTTTAAACGGTAAATGGAAGGAGATGGATTTTATTTTTTAAATCGACTAAAGTCACAGCTTCTTTTCCAATTCGAATTGAATGAATGTAGAATTTCTCTGGTTGTCGAACTTTATTATAGAAGACGCACTAATATAATACCAAAGATTCCATATTTGTTTATCTTCGCTAACAATATATTTCTTTCATAGTTTCTGGAAAGTATCTACACAACACATATTATTGTGGACGGTAAAATCACAGTTAAATGTATCCTTATCCAATAAATCCTTGATATTAGAATGCCCGAATTAATGTTCTCTAAATCTCTTGGTAAAGCTTAAGATTTCTTCAGTCCCGATGTTTAATAATCTCAAAAAAAAAAGATATCAATATTTATTTACAAATGTCAGCAAAGTATGATTTTACAACAGGGTGATTGAGAAATGCAGCAAAAATGGAAATAGTTTGGACTATTTTCACTTGACTTACCAATCACCTTTAGAAATTTCTGGGTGACCCGCACACGTAGACTTATTTGGTGAATGAAAAAAAAAATCTTCATTTCAGACATTGATTTGATGTTTGGCATTCATTTTCTAACTTGCTGAAAGAGAGACTGTCGTATATGTTAGTATGACGTAACGCTGAGGTAGAGGTCCGGTTCTGTACGATGAGCTTCTTTTACATAATAGTGAGCTTTTGCTGGATCATGATACTCTTTATGAAGATCGACTTTTGGATATTCATGATCTTTATGTGCTGCCACAGCATAGCCATATCCTTCTGCCTTTGGGGCAGCAGCATAACCATAGCCTTCCACCTTTGGATATTCCTTGTATTCCACTTTGGGATATCCATATTCAGGCTTTGGATATTCCTTGTACTCCACTTTGGGATATCCATATTCTGGCTTTGGATATTCCTTGTGTTCTACTTTTGGGTATGCGTATTCAGGCTTTGGATATACATATGCAGGTGCTGGATAATCCTTGTGTTCCACTTTTGGATATGCGTAATCTACTTTAGGATAATCATCATAATGCACTTTTGGATAACCATAAGGTTTGTGTTCTGTCTTAGGATAACTAGAATATTTCTTATCGGGATAATATACAGGGCTATGATCATGATAACCGGTAATGTCGATTTTCACTACCCCAGAAATGTAACCATGAGGATATTTATCAGGAGCATAGCTATATCCATGACTGTGGTCTTTTTTATGAGGAGTAGCAGGAATATAATGTACAGGAGTGTATTCTTTCTTATAAGAAGGAGGAGGTGCATAATGTACAGGAGGAGTGTATTCTTTCTTGTAAGTAGGAGGAGGTGCATAATGTACAGGAGGAGTGTATTCTTTCTTGTAAGTAGGAGGAGCATAGTGCCCATGATCATATTCCTTTTTATGGTAGCTGTCGTATGGAACATATGATTTCGTTTTTTCCTCATAAACCGGTACACGATAATAGACGGGTTTTCTAGAATGAGAAAAAAACTTATTCAGTATACGACAATAATATAGTAAAAGGTATAACCTCTCAAATCTAACACCATAAGTAATTATATCTGTAAACATTATATATCGCATAGCTCTGTGGAAATGGCATTGCGTCCATAGCACTAGCCTATTCAAAAAAAGGCGTTCTAAGTTCGATTCTAGTCACCGACCAGAGGAACATTTTCTAGCCCTTTTTTCGACAGGTTTCCGAGTTAGTGGATCTCTGATACGGACAAGCAATGGTTTTTCTTCCAGAAACTCTGGTTTTTCATCCCGTGAACCTCGGGCTTTCACTGCTTCAGACAATATAATGTTAAAGACGAAGAGATGGGGTAGCTACCTGTCCTACTCGCTTCCCCAGGTATAGTTCGCCCACCATTTCTAGATCCCTTCTTGGCTTGATGCCAAGAATAGTCGATTCATGCTGAAGGGGAGAAAGAAATGGAGGTACGAATTGGTCGCCAACATGAGAAATCACGTGCTTTCTTGTCTGTCGCTGTGCTAGTACTAGTTTGATTTTTGTTGTTCTCTTTTTGCATTATTTTTTTTATTATTAATTTGTATGATGGATCCAGTACAGACAACAAGTTCTATTGTTACACGTTTCAGTAGTTCTTGCAAAAGAATATTGAATAATGTGCTGACATTCTGCGAAAAAGAATAGTCAGAAGGCCGTCTTCTTCTTCCCCTTTCTCAAGTCATAAAACGTGCAAGTGTAATTGCGGGCGTATCGGGGTCGACTGTTAAAAGAATTCGTAGGGAATCAAAAAGGTGAAGGTAAGCCAAAATTTAAATCTCCTGAAAAAAGCGCCAGAGAAAGAAAACCGTAGAAACCGTAGCTTTGAATGATTTTGATGTAGACGTTATAAGAAGAGCTATTCACGAATTTTACGTGGTCGAGAAAAGGGTGCCAACTGTTCCGAAATTGATTCCTGTGCTTAAAGAAAAAATTAATTTTTCTTAGAAAAGAGAAACTTTAAGGAAAATACTTCATGAAATCGGATTTTGTTTTAAAAAGTCCCATAATAAAAGGAAACTTATCATGGAGCGAAGTGACATTGCTTTATGTAGAACGCAGTATTTACACGTATTAACACTCTACGTACATTTTTCCAACTGTTATACAAGCAAAATAGTTACACTTTAAAAACAACAATGTTCGTAAAAGAAAAGCTAAATTTTCCGACCTGTAATAATAAACAAACTCAGTTTGTTTATTATTACATCCTAGAAGACAGACTGATTACCCTATTATCGGAATGGATTCTCCTCTTTCTGACATGCGCAGAAGTGTCGAGGGACCTCAAATCGGTGGGCGAACTATACCAATTAAAATGTTCATCTTTTCTATTGCTCTAGTACTGTTGAGCAGTGTGACATTGCGTATGATCTTATTTGTCATCAGCATTAATACTTCAATGTTGAGTATTTTTTTAAATATTTTTTTTTATATTTTGTAGCAGGTATATGGACGTTTCACACTTATTACGTTTTTCTATTCCCCATCGATATATTAGCGAAAATAACTTCTATATGAATTATTAAAATAGTAAAAGTTTAATAGCAGAAGTAGATGTGAATATTGCATCTATTGAAACAGCTTAATGCCAAACTACAATCCATGATGCATTTTCTTTTGTGGATCAACGGTTAAGAACAATCATTTCAGAATGCAAATAAGTAAAGAATGTCGCGAAGTTACAACTCCATTTAATGCTATCAGATTAAGTGGGACTAAGACCCGATTCTAGATCGGATGAATAAAGGACTATAAACCATGTTTGTAAGCCATAAATCATTTATATTACTAGAGTTAAGGCAGTTACTAAGTAGGCCTTTTTACGTGTATTTATTGATATGTAAATCAGTCCTCGCTTTGCGATCTCTCACTTAAATAATTTTTTTTTAATTAAGACCACTTACTTACACTACTATGTCTTCATTTTGTAGCCTTTATTTTATATTATTACGCGTGTAGTATATGGTGAATCCTGACATAGATGAAGATTTGAAAGGTTATACCGTATAGAACTATGATCATTATTATTATAATCAGATAAATCCGATATAAAAGTGCAATTTATATTTAATTTAATTGGCTACTGGAAAATACATCTGAATGTATTTTCCAGTATCCAATTATTTAATAAATAAAACAAACAATACGTAATATCTAGCATTCCTTAAACTTAGGAGTATTCACAAGACATTCAGCATCACTTACTTAGTTGCGTATAAGAACTTTGTGACCACGAAAATTGGGATTGGAATAGGGAGGAATATTGTCCTGATATTTTCTATGTTTAGAAGGAAGAGAAGAACAGTCCAGCTCCATCTAATCTTCATGCTGCAAGAGAAAAAAAATAATAAGTAATCGAAATGCGATGAAATATAATAGATGGACGATACCTCGTACTTGAGTTAGCTCTGTTATTAGAAATTTTGATTTTTTTTTTTTTACTATTATCGCTTTGTCTGTCTGTCTGTGCATAATACAGACAGATGGCTATTCGTTTGTATTATGTAATGAATTTTTTTACGAGCTTGTTCTGTTTGGGATCCTCATTAAAATTTATCTGTAGATTTTGCGTATGGACTATTAATTTTCTCCGATTTTCTCCGATTATTTGCATTTTGCTTTCTTCCTAAATGATATCATGACTTGCAAGAATATCGCAGAATAAGAGTTGATATTTATTTATTTATTATTAATTAATAATAAAATATCTTCATTCTAAAAAAAGTCCGTAACTACAGCCCATATTTGAAAATAGATTTTTTTTTTTTCACGCTCGTCAAAGAAACTGTAGACGTTAAATTCTTCGAGTGCCCACGATTTTGGGAGTGTTTTAGAAGAAAACTTGTATTGTAGATCCTGCAGTTCCTGGGAACGTTTTATCCAGTCACGTAAGCACAATATCACAACCTGGAAGGAGTAGGGTTAGTTCCGTGAAAGATACCACTAGGGGTGCTGCCAAGATATAATGAACCGGTTCATCTTATCTTGGTGGCATCATTAACTTCAATGAAATAAAAAATAAAAAAAACTCTGGGAACCAGTAGTAAACTTTTAATCTCAATTCACTGTGCTTTTTTTAATATGTTGAACACAACATATTAAACCATGACGTCGTTTGTTTATAGAATTCTTTTGTTTCATTGGCAATTACGTGAGTAGTTATCATACATAAATATCTCCCTATTAAATATTTCTTCCCTTACATAGAGATACATCCAATCTTAATAATGTCATCATTCATTCCATTTAGTTTAAAAGAAAGACAGCAGAAAATAAAACTCTTTTAAATAAATGCAGTTTTTTGTTACGTAATAACAGCAATCTCCGATTCATATACAATAGCTATATAACATTCCTACAGAGCAGGCCGAATTCATGTTAATGTTACCTTTTTCAGAATGCAGGCACACAGACCTAATTTCTTTTGGCAGCAATCAGTGATAGTGAATTATAACAAGGGTTAGTCGAGCGTGACACAGTCTTCTAATGTGTGCTAATATGGCTTCAATGCAGGTCAGAACTTTCAAGTCCTGCATTTTGAATGCATTGATATATATCAAAGATTATACTCTGACCAGCTCTTAGTTATGACCTGAAAGAGTTAAGAGGCTACAACTCTCCCTCCTTTAAAAACAGTTTTTTTTTTCTCGTACGGATCTATTGTTATCTTTTATAAAGTACTGAAAAGGGTAGAAAAGTAATTGGCTGTTTGTGTAAAAAAGAAATTTACTTCACAAAGAAAACAGGACTGGAAACATTTCGGATAACCCTCTTCCGGGATTGTAATTATCATTGCCTTTCTGAACTGGCATTATCCTAACCCCATGATGGGTTAAAGAAATCATAGGCTAGTAGAAGGAATGCAATTTCTCTAAAACAATAGGCCATCCACTTTTTCATTACTCGTTCATCATGCATTTGCCCATTTTTGTCATATTTTCCATCCAATAAAGTAAAAAAAAAAAAACTCGTTATTTCTCTCTCTCAAGATATCTGAAAGTGCGTCGTGTCAAAAGTGTCTGTGCTTTTGAGAGAGAGAGAGAGAGACCGGAAAAAGTGAAGTTAAGCCATATAGTATTGTACGGAAACTCCCATCAACACTTATTACTATAATTTGCGATAAGTGTTGATAGGAGGCACATAATTGCAGATATATAATTGTAGAATTATAAAACATTTCAGAACATGGCAAGTGCTAGCACTGCACTAGCTATAGTACTCAAGCTTTCAACACAGTCTCTCTCTCTCTCTCTCTCTCTCTCTCTCTCTCTCTCTCTCTCTCTCTCTCTCTCTCTCTCTTGTACTGGTGCATGTTAGAACAACAAAGCATTGCTGGAATGTTGTGATCTCAGAATGCCATGCTGTTACAAATTTTATTTTATTTTATTTATTGATTGATTTCATTGATTTTTTTTTTTTTTGATTGATTGATTTCCTGATTGCAGGTTGAACTTTCGATGCCGAATTATAACGCCTTTTTCTATTCAAAAGAAATGTCCGCTTTGCAATCAGTAATGTTCCTGCTTCATAAGAGAACGCTATTCTTAGCATCGAGTATTATCGAGTCAGTCTGGCTGACAGTCTTCGATCGCTGGCTATGGAAAGCCCTTCGCGACTCTATAGTGTAGACCTAATTCAAGGGACCTCCTTCTGTTTGACCCGTTGAAGACAAACATTGTTGACCGAAATTTTACGTGTCAATATAATGAAACCAACTTTCCGAAAATAGTTTAGTGGACATCCGATCGCATATTCAACGACAGAGGAACTAAAAAGAAATTTCATAGCATGATGGGACAAATACCCCAATCATTAGAGATCATCATGTAAACTCATCTTTGTTTGCCAAAGTCCACAAAGATGAGGAATTTATTCCTATACATGAATTTCATATTCCAGTTGATATATACTATTTTTTTTCATTGTCTCCACATGCGAATCTGGATTCGCTTTGATGAGAGCTGTTTTTCATCCTCAGTGCAATGCTTCGTTAACATACATTAATATTCATTCATATAAACACATCTAACATAATTCCAAGAATAATACAGCCTTTGGTTTTGCTGAAGCGGTCAAAGATAATGTAGGTTAAAAATTTATGACATCATTCTGGAATAAAAGACAAGGAAAAGAGGTCGTATGTTAGTCTATGGAAAAAGTAATCGATACGTGATATGAATAACAATCAATTCCCCTTTAGCAATAGCATTGAAATAGTTGTTGAATTTTTTGAACCTCTTTTTATAAAATGGTTGTTTACATTGGTAATAACCCATATATTAAATAATACAAGTGTTCAATTTTTGATAAAAAGAAAATTAGGTGAAATTTTCTTACTTGTTGTGTTTTGGATGCTAAACAGATGACGTTCCGTAAATGAGGGGGAAAAAAGTGACCAATGTCACTAAGGTCAAATTAAAAAAAAATGAATGCATGAAAGAAAAAGTGACACACGCACATCTCAATAATTCCACTTGTTAAGCTACAAAATGGTGTTGTTTTTCTTGGTATAAATCCAACACCTACTTCCTAGACCTTTTACAAGGTAAATGTTTGAATATCTTCATTTACTATTTCTTTACTGCTACAAAAACTAGTTTAGTTGGTAGTTATGGACCGAACTGAAGTTTCCTTGTAAATGTTACTCATGAAAATGTTAGTGGTCATGATCATTCGTCACTTCTCTTCCAGAAGAGTGGTTTGGTGGAACAGGTTTCTTATTTCAATTACCATAAACCCCCTCATATGAGATTTGTTTTCATTCCTACCCATACTGGTTTCATCCTTACAATAAGGTCCGTCATGTCACAGTTCTACTGAAGGTAGGATATTAAATATTATCAGAGTATTAACGGTTTCTTTAAATTATTCAACGATTTATTCAGAAACAATGCGCACTTTGGAAGTAAATATGTGGTGCTTCAATAAAACTTTAGAAAGTTCCTGATCCATTGATTTATGTAATTTTTCCATCCCATTTTCCTTTAGCATGTTAGTGGAAATTGCATTACAAATCGGCTTTCCTAAACTTAATATTTGCTAAGAGGACTGAACCTATTTATATAGTCTGCCTGTGTATTCTTCGGCTTGTTTGTCTGTTTTTGGTACAGTTTCCAGGTGGCAAAGCTGCCCCCTCTATAATGAGACCAATTAATTTGCATTCAGTTGAAAATTCCTTGAATGTTTCCACACATCCTGCAATGATAATCGATCCAAATCATTTTCGACTAGATGGCCGTTATTTCCACTGCGCGCGCTCTACCATAACCACACATCTTCCATTTATCGTTTTTGTTTGGTTACTTCTTAGAGGAGTAACTGATTCAAATCTCCATTACTACAAAGCGATTATCCTATGGTATAGACATCGAGCCCATCCTACCATAGGCTAATACAGCAGAAGACGGATAAAATCAACTTGAATTACCATTGGGGCTGTTTTCTCAAATACATCTACGCTTTGTTATGATACAAAGTCAATTTTAAGAGTGGATTCTAAAAGTTGTTTTAGCTTCAACACACACACACACACACACGCACGCACGCACGCACACTGTAAGGATAGGCAACTGTGACATTTTGAAACAATGATATTGTAGTCAGGAGTTATTAAGATAGAAGAATGGTACATGCTATTGAGCAGCAAACTTTGCAATTGTTCAACAAGATAAAATGAAGAGACTGTTGCAAAAAAAAAGAGGTAAAAATGGATTGTCATATTGGGCCAGTACAGAATGATCGTATTCATTTTACTGTATCAATGTTTACAGATTAAAAAATATATATATTTTAGTATGACTATGCAAAATATATTTCATAGGCTATTAAAGTTGTTTTCATTATTGTAATATGATCAAATATTTATCGAGACAGTTCACTAAGTCAAACGACCATGCAGTATTTCGATAAATTTATCTGTCACCACCTATCGGTAGAGTTCGTTGAGGTCGTTCCACAAATGGAGACATTGAGTACGACTAAGTCACGGTCTAAAAAATCTTTACGTTAATTTCTTAACTCATGCGAAGAATAACAGGCTTAACATCATCCGAAACGTCATTTGAATTTTAAACTGTCATCCTGACCACATCTTGAAACAAACTTCTTAAGAAGTTCTGCTCAATTCATTTAAAGAACAATAGTTGATTAATTATGCGAATCCAATACTTTCAAACAAAGAACAATTAAAGAGAGAAAAAAAACACTTACCTCCTTTCTTCAATTAAAAAATTCCTAAGAGAAAGTTTTGTTGTTTACGCAGCCGAGCGATCTCGCAAATGATGACCCGCCTTTCTTACTCCGTAACTTTATAGAGACCCAATTCTTTGCAGCTAGCCCTCACGATATCTCAGACCTCAATGTGAGAGAACAGGTGCAGATGAATAAACACTTGGGGTTCGATTCCCTAGTTTTTGAAGGGTGTTTGCTGCATAGAAGGGGGATGAGATGGGGAGAGATACATCGGAGCACTTTCGTTGGAGAGTACAAACTTTCTTCATTTGCCCCCTTTTTCTTTTAAACATTGCCTTAGGAGGGAGGTCAGGAGTTGATGACGAAGACTTGTCCTCATCAGTGTACGTACGCTGGTCGGAGGTAAGGTTGTTCCGGTTTGTGTGTCACATCTCACACATGTACTTGGTACAGACAAAATACCCTGTAGCCTACTTATTTGACCGCATGCTACAACTTGTTCTGCTCGTGCTAACACCACATCCCTGGAGAAAGGGATAGGAATGTGGTAGGCTTCTCTATTGTTATAAAAATGTTGGAATCTTGATCGTTTAGTAAGACATTCAGTTTGCCACTGTACAACATTAACTGCGTATGTGGAGGAGCCTACAGACTTCTTACTTTAGACCTTTAGAATTCTCCATTTAAATTTTTTTTAATTGCTTTATTTCATTCTTATGTGATGGCCTGCTGTGTAAGACTAATTTCATTTTTGTTTTTTATTTTTAATTTTTATTATTAAGAAAGCAAAGTTATGGACGCAGTTTCATATCGATCACTCGAAGTTTCTCTTGTAGCGTGAACTGTGTCAAATATCAATTACACAATCGAAACTCCGTTGACACGATTATCGCCATAGAAACTGAAATTATGCTTTGACCAAGTGACCTGCCAGTGAACCGTATTTTACTTCAATTTACGATTTCTCTCTTTCTGACTATTCAGTAAACGACGCCTGTTTAACTGGCGCTTTTTTTGATCTCGAAGCAAACGAATTAAAAAAAAAAATCTAAGCCGTCAACACAATTCATTTAAAAACTATTCATAAAAATAGTTATATTTTAATGGTTATGAATTACTTGTGCGTGAAATTGGCCGTGAATTGCCTAACGTACAAACTTAAATGATGTGCATTATTAGGTTTAGCACAAACGTTAACATAATCCGAATGTTGACTCCATTTGTAATTTGTGTCAAGGCTTTCGCTAGAATGATGATACACGAGCAACCAAATGATTTCAAAACTTGTATCTTACAGAATTATTACAACATTTTTTACTAGGTAGGTATACTTCCTGAAACTGGATATTTTCTTGCTTAACAAGATGCCTTTCGTAAAGATTTCGCTTCGAATTACAGGTGTAAATATAGGTAGAATCCGGTTACATCGTCTTAAAAAAAAGGGGGGGTCACTAAATAATAATTTAAAATAAAATTTTGAGGGCTTGTAGCATCTCAATAAATGTATTTATTTTAGGCGCTTATGTATTAAATAAATACGCAGTCGAAAATCAACTTGTAATCAGCGCCCCATGACGGCGAAAAAAGTACCTGACTAAACAAAATTGATTTCTCGTGCCCAGCTTAAATTATTTGTTTAACTGAAAAATGAGTTATGAATTCTTATTGGTTGATTTTTCCCCCGTATATTAAAAATAACATTGCTGATTTCAGGATATGGTTATCCAACCAAACGAGCAAGGAACGATCTATACCGAAGATCTGAGTATGGAAGATATGGCAGCAGTTCGAAATTTTGCTTTCATTGAATTAACGGCGTTGTACGAATCTTATGACCTGAAATATGGAAGAAGAAAGTTATTGAAAAGAAGAGTTAAAGGTAAAGATATAGACGCATTGTAGACATGTTTTACAAAATATGTCTACAATTATTTTAATCGTTATTTTAAAATAACCTGTGATGAGTCATTTTTGGTTCCCAAAAAATATCTGTTGTTTTATTGATTAGATGATGCAGTGTTTGGAGTACCATTGGCTACGCTAATGTATCAAGACAAAAGTAGAATAAATGGATACCACATTCCTTTAATTTTGGTCTGGGTAAGTGTTTAATGCTGAACGATGATTTAATCCAAAGTAAAGTAGTCACTTCTTTTGCAAGTAAATTAAGTGTAAGATGCAATATTATTTTTGCGTCAGTCTTTTATTTTGTACGATACACGCGTTCTCTAAACCTCGAAATTTCTTCTTTTCATTTCTTTACTTTCAAATGTAAACCTTGATTTCTTTTTTATAGATTCTATCCCATCTTGAAAATAAGGGACTCAGAGAAGAAGGAATTCTTCGTCTTGGAGGATCTGTACATAAAGTGACGGTAAGTTCTGTTAATGATAATGTTGATATTGGATTCTTTTGGACTTCTCCAAGAATATATAGGTATTCCAATGATATTGAACTCCTTGAAGGAGTTTTTATTTTATAAATTCTTAATGAAAAATAATTGATAACTGACTTAGTATAAAAAACTTGCTTTAAAAGCATTTACTGAAAGACAGTAGACTGGTCTGTTGCCTGTTTCTGAATTTGTATTCTAATATTTCTTTTTTCTCTTTTTTTTTTATTTCTATCTTGGCGCCTGCTGTTTAGTTCACTTTCTTTGACTTATTTCTCAAATGTGCTTGCTCAATCTCCGAATGTACGATTTATTTGACGTTCAGTATTTTATAAACTTCCTTCCTGCAGTCTACTTTCTTTCCGCCGAACTCGCAGCACGCTCTACTCACCTACATTTTACCCCCAAGGCTATTGTGTGAGTGTTTTCAAAGAAAACGTAACGTTCAGTAAAACGTAAAAGAATTTTAACCTTCTCTTTCTTCAGGAAGTCAACTTTCCATGATTGTTTTCGTACATATTTCCTCAGCAGTCAGTTTCCTCCAATTAATTATGTTAATGAAATCACGTGAGACAAATAGAGGTTTAAAAAAATAGCTATGCATATGAAAGTACCTTAATTTTCACAGTCCTCTCCCTTTAATAATTAAGTTATTTATAATTTAATAATTACGTTTCTTTTGATTTATTATAAAATGAAACTTTATTTTATAATTAAACTTCATAATTAAAATTATTATTATTACAACGTGACACCTCAAAGGAGGACTTATCGCGGGAGGGCATTCTACTTTCTACATACATCTCTCTATCTCTCCTACTACTTAAAAAAAAAGTATAGTGCTTTAAATCGAAAAAAAAATCATGAAATTGTAATAGCCTCTTTGGTGTTGGGGGAAATCTTTCTGAACACGATTCTGAGGTTTCTCTGAAACATTTCATGAGGCTACATGTAATTAAAAAGGTTTAATGGCTTAAATATAACGCAACAGTTCCTGCACCATTGTCAAGGTTTGAACGATCAGAGTATTGGGCATTGCAGATCATAAAGAATTTTTCTTTTACCTGTTGTTTAGTAATAAATGATCAAACTTTCGGTATAACTAGTAGAGGTCTAAATACTTATTCAATTCATGATGTTTATTTACATTACAAAGTATTTAAATATATTTATTTAAATAATATAATTATATTATTATTATTATTATTATTATTATTATTATTATTATTATTATTATTATTATAGTGGTATGCTAGAGATGAGTGAAATCGATAGCCCTGATATAAGAGAAATAACACATATTGTAAGCAGTTCTTGTCCCTCTATTCAGCAAAAATCTTCTTCTTTTTGAGTATTCTGCAATTGAGTAGGTTCTTCTTTTAGTAACAGAAACTTTCCTTCCACTCTCTTCTGTTCTGAGCCTTCTCTTTCAAGGTTCTGTACCTGTCTCCATTCACCATGTCATCTAGCATTGTTTTCCTTCCTCTGGATCTTTTCCCGTCTATTTTTCCTTCGATGGCATCTCCGATGATTCCATTCCCTCTTAGAATATGTCCAATCCGGTTTCCCTTGCTTCTTTTTATTCTCCTTAACAGACTTCTTTCTTCTTCTACTCTTTTTTTAAAACCTCTTCATTAGTTATTTTATCTGTCCATTTGATTTTTTCCATCCTTCTCCAAATCCACATCTCAAAGCTTTCCAAAATCTTAATTTCTTCTTTCTTCAGTGTCCAAGTTTCAGCTGCATAGAGGGCAAACACTCCACACATAACATTTTATTAGTCTTTTCTTTAGGTTTCGATCCATTTTACTTCTGAATAAATTCCACTTTCTATTAAAGGCATTTCTTCCCATCGCTATTCTTGCTTTTATGTCAGCAAAAATATTAATTAGAAATGACACATACAGTCTTCTGTTACATATGATGATAAGTTAATTGATGCTTTTTTTCCTATGGAAAGGAAAATATGACGTTAGGTCAACCAACAACGTTGATAGCTAATTTATATCAGTTTAAAAACTTTGCTTTCAAATCAAATATGGCCGCTGATGAAAGTAATCCGAAAGTTAGAAATCGAACGACGTAGTAATTTTATTGTCACTGTCTTGAGTAATATATTTCGAGACCCTCTAGGGATACTAGATAGGGAGCAAAAATAAAATAATACCAGTGACAGCACTCCGACATGACGATCAAAATGCGTTTATTAATATCATTCGCACACGCGAGAGTTGCGAAGTTTGTAACGCATAACTTTGGGTAGTTTTTGATGCACCGTCCTAAATCTGAAAAAAATTCTGTTGAACAGATCTGGAATTGAGCGGAAACAGGGTCCATTTCTGCACAAGCCAGAGGCTGAGGGAGCTTTGGATGTGAAATTGTAAAATAGGTGACTAGTCGTTTCAATGACTATTCACCTATGCAATGACAAAAGGAAATGACTAGTCACCTAGTCATTTCTTCTGTTAGCATTAAACTTATCAAGAAGGGAACTTGACTTTTTTTGTGCCGGGACTGCAGAAAATAAGCTTTAGATATAAGTCGAAGAGTTCATTTGATATATTGTCATTTGATATTCAGTCAAAAATCAAATGGTTTGACCAAAATTCAAAACTTTTCTCGGACTAGAAACGTATCCATAGGGCTACTTTGTTGAAAACGGACCAAACCATGAGAATATAGGTTTGATCGTTGATCTTGAATGACTATATATTGATCTTCACTTTAGAGACCTTAATGGACAAGTAAATAATAAACCTCATCGATTAAATCACACCTCCGGTATGGATTACATTCTTATCATGGCACCGAAGTCACGAAACGCATTTTGGATCACTGGTATTGTTAATTTACTTTGAAGGTGAAAGTTGACTATTCATAGAAAACTGTAGGATCTAAAATGAGATATTATTATGCTTAGTTAAGCAGTACGCGATTCTAGCTCCGTTTAGAATGTCATTATGGATATGTAAATAAAAACGTTACGTATTCGGAGATTCTACAGAACGATGCACTATACGGTTTTCTTACGTGCATTTTTACTTATTGCTGTTACTATACGGCAAATACAGCAAATTCTAATGTTTTAGCTACGGTTGGCACTTGTAGTTATCTAGCAAAGTATGCGGAACTATGACATGCACGAGCATTACATAATGTTCTTGTAATGTGAAATAAACGTGACCAGGAATGGAACCATAAAATTTTACATCTGAAAGCTTTCAGAACTGAGTATAAGAGTAATATTAGAGATTGCAATGGTTTTCTAATCATTCATAATGTATAGAACAGCAAACAATATATTAATGGAAATATCAGATGGGTGCATATTCTTTTTTTTAATATGATCTGTACATGTAGCACATCAGTAGTGCTAAACCAGCACCTCAGCGCCCAAAATACCTACTGAAAAGGATTATAATAGAAACAGAACGATCACTTTCTATGAGAAAGTGTGTGTGTGTGAGAGAGAGAGAGAGAGAGAGAGAGAGAGAAGATAACCTATGAAGCAGACTTCCTTTGGATATGAGTGACATCGATAATGAATGTTTTAAAATTCCAGATAGTCAGTTGGAATCTTGGAAAATATTGGGTTCCCCAGCAGCAAAGAATTGTTAACATGACCACGCACAGAGACAGTCCGAAAATGTGGCGTTTTAAAATTAAAAAAAAAAATGACTTTTAAAAAAAATAAAAATGTCTGACCCTGTTTGTTCATATTGCATTTCGTTCTACGTGCTCGTCAAATCATTTAGATGCACAAATGCAGTTCCGAGTGTAATGCCACATACCATTGGATCCATCTGTCACGATTCCAAATGTACTTTCTCGTCTCTGTTTTTTTATGTCTCTCTTCCAAATTAATACTGTCTCATTGTCCTTTGAATGACGATTCTTTATTTCCCATTTGTTGTTTCTAAGTCAGGCTAACTTTCTATTTCCATCAAAACGTACACAAACTGAGGTTTCCTAGCTTTACTTAGTCTGCTCTAGCAAACATACCTCTTTTGAAATCTGATTTGGAGTTTCTGCTGGGCTATTTGGTCACGTGGACAGAGATATCACGGTTGGATTCGAACTCACATTTGTTGGTTTGTAAACTCGAATCCTACCGTGATATGATTAAAGTATTTTCGTCACAGAATTGATTATTATCCAATATGCTTCTACCAATTTCTTCATTGGAGACCCTGAAGTGGCTTGAAAAGTACTACATTTGGTCTGTGGAGTTAGGGCGTCCAGATACCTTACTTATGAGCTCTAGATTGCTAACTTTTCATGACCGAGATTATCATAAAACAAATACGAGGTTTTCATTCATATTTTTACGTAAAATGTTGCATAAACTGTTGCCTAAATTATCTGTGTGTGTTCACGAATGATCAAGTATTTATATTTAATCATCTTTGTCACGGACACTTATGAATTTCTGGGTAAGTAATTTGACTAGTTGTTTGACTCTGTCTAAACGAAGGTGTTTATTTTGCAATTTGTCCCACCCACTAGGTGTTACGACAGGAAATTGAACGCCATTACTTCATCAATCCTGCAGCTGCCGAGCGTATTATTAGGAGTTCATCCGTTCACGACTGCGCTGCCCTTCTCAAGCAGTTCATCAGACAATTGCCAGAACCGATTCTGACTCGGGATTACATCGAAGCTTTCCTTCAAGTGCCAAGTAAGTGATCCAAGTGCATTTCTTTGGCAGCGGTTAAAGAAAATGAGAGAAACCGAAATAATATAACGATCGGACAAGCGTTCTTTCTTTCTTGTAATAAATGGCACATTCTGCTCTTTGAAAGAGAGAACTAGAACAAGAAAGTACTCTCGGAACACCCCCCCCCCTGAAAAATGCGTCAGCGTAGAAATAAGGCTTCTTTGTACATGTGTTGAAAGGGAAATTGGAAGGGAGAAAGAGGAGAGTGTGTGTGTGTGTGTGTGTGTACGCGGAGAATTTGGGAACAGGTCAAACAACAAAAGCGGAGTCCTGCTTGCATTGACTACCGAACAGGCAACGCTGCATGTTTAGTCAAGGACACACGGGGAAGAAACCAGCTGGATTGGTTTCGAAATCGGGCAGGTCATAGAGGGAGATGAGAACCTTGATTACCTAAGATTACAGACACTTCGCTGTCTGTGGGTGAAAATGGGGCATTGACTGAAATAGTGAGGGAGGAATCCACGTGTACAGTTTTTTCCCCTTCTGAATTTGTATTAGGATCCGAAATGCCCGTTAGATGTCGCACCAAGAGGGGGAAACTTGGAGCTTGAGTTTAACTAAGTTGATATTGTTGCGTTGACCTGTAACATGTCGAGACGTGTTAGACTATCTGCTGCTCTATCTGTTCAATATTATGTGCAAATGCAAACATATTTTTGACTAAGTCAGGGAAGAACTATAGAATTATATAAAAATATTAAATTAGCGTGGCTCAGATCTGACTGAGTATAATTTCTTTTTGTTTTAAATCAATTAATTAATTTGAAACGAATTATTTAAAGTTCATTAGATGCATTTTGTTTCATTCCTTTTTTACAAGCTCACGATCCTCTCCTAAGGCTGCGAACGTCTTAAAAAAGGGACACCATGAATTTATATACATTTTAAAAGGGGCTTGATAACGTCAAGTTTGAGAAGTCCTAGCTTAGCACATGCAATGAAACTTATAACCCTTTCTCTTGCTCGCACATCCATACACGCACACAAATGGTTCCACGGTGTCAGCATTTGCTTTGTTTCTTTTGACAGTGTCTTAGAAAGTATAAGAAATCCTTCTTTTACTGGCTTTCATTTGATACAGCAAACCAAGTGAAATACAATTTTCATTCTAGAAGCCACAGGCGGATAGAACTGTTTGCTTCAATCTGTAGTGCAACTAACTTTGGAACTCAGACTATTTATTATCCATTGGATCTCTACATAAACCTAAATCAATCCTGGTATGTCTGTTGACTCTTAGCTTTTATTTATTAAAATTGGGGTCATAAGGTTTCTTCCTTAGGTAGAGGTCAGAACTGTGTCTTTTTCTGGGTCACGAGAAGTAAATAAGTTTAAAAACACTACTCAAGTGAAGATAAGACAAACAGAATCACTCGCTTTCTTTAGCTATTGATTTTAGTTCTACCATCTCCATCGGACACTTGAACCATGAACTCCTTGCAGTATTTATCAGTACTTGTCTACCCGTGGTTATTTATCGGTCAACAAATCCACTTGCGCTTAATTATATTCTTCTGAGAACATATCCCTATCGCTAACAAGAAATTCATATGCCAATACTAACGAAATTAATATTAAAATTCATCATCGACTCGCAACGGTTTTGAGTATCTTTTTAACGATGTAAAAAGCCAATGATAAGAAGTGAATTCTGACAGTATTTGGGTAACGAGGTTAGCTTGTCACTATCTGCTTTTAACCCTTCCATATTCGGGAATACGTTAACGATTGTCAAACACATATACGACCCCCCCCCCCTTTTTTTTCCAACAAATCACTCTTCCCTACCGTGAGCAGAATAGTTATAAAAGAGACCAGTTTATAGAGTGGGTGATGTGCTAAATATGTCGACGACGTTAAAACTTCTAGACTAATTCAAATACTTCCAAGAATTATGTAAGAAATCTGCTAACCTTAATGGAAATGTGGGGATTTTACAAACTGGAAAGCACATATGCAGACCAAGTAAATTTGAGAATGAAAGCGTGCGCTTTGCTGCTAAGAAAACATGGATGAAAGACAAATTGCGGTCACAGAATAGAGAGATCGTTTTAACGTGTTGGAGGAATCTTTTTTTTTTTTTTTTTTTTTTTTTTAAAGTCATGACTCGGAAGTTAATATACCTTTCACCAGAGGTTAAAAAACGATGTTATTCATACAAAATCTGAAAGTATTAATATTATCAAATTATAAATTAAAATCGAACTGAATGAATAAAAAAGAATTAGATGGGAACTTACTATCGGATAAAATTTTAAATATTTTATTTAGAATTCTATTCATATTTTTTATTCATAAACATTTAAATTAAAACTAATAATGTTCGTTAGCGGATAAATAAGTGAATACTCGAATGCTTTTTGCTCTCTTTTTAACTCCACGGAGGTCGCGGTCGAAAAAATTGCAGCATAGGTCTCGTGTATCTGAGAGATACATTCATTGCTAGTATCTGCTAAAATGCGATAAAACTTAAAAAAAAAAAAACAACAACACTGCAAATATAATACATGATAGTTTATTTATTTTCAGTTTACAATCTAGAAATTATTGGAAAAAAAAACAAAGAAGTAAAAAACAACTAAACCAATACTATACTGACATCGTAGGTCGTTGGATCTCTGGTATCTCTCAGATACAATTTACTAGGAAATATCACATAACACCGCAATAAACAGTGTGGAATATCACTCGTAATATATGCATGCGCAGCTACTCATGACCTCCAAGCTGTAATTCTTACACATATCCACACTGGATATGTGTAAGAATATTTATACTAAACAATATTAAATAATGTTTGTATCTGACAGATACAAACACTATAGTAGAGTGTTATTAAGCTTTAAGCTCGCCCTGGAAGGGTAGGGAGATTAGCTGTGTTCAGCTAAGCATAGAATTGACTTGAGTCTTTTGTATTTGTAGAATTATGCTTCATTGTAGTCTGAAGCTTGTTTGATCAGCAGATTTGGATGATTACTTTTCTTGGTGAAGAACTTTTCTGCCAGATCATGAAGGAGGGATGTGATGTAGGGAATGTTGACTTCTCTGTGAATCTGGGAGTTTCTAATGTTTCTGGGAGTTAATTTCTAATAGGGCGTCCAGAATCATTCTCAGGCATTTATTTTATATCTTCGGCAATTTTTGAATGTTTGTATCTGATGTATGGCTCCATGTAGGAGATGCGTAAGTGATGACTGGACGTATTACCATGCTGTATATGAGTAGTTTGTTCCGAGTATCCAGTTTGCTTCTTCTGTTGATCATGGAGTAGAGTTGCGCGGTTACTTTGGATGTCTTCTAGTTTATGTGTTTTATATGACTGGTGAATTGGAGTTTTTTTGTAAAGCATCACGCCGAGATATTTGACTTTAGTCTGCAATGGACTCTTGACTCCTAGCAGGTGTATGTCCTCCTTGGTCTGGACCTTTTTGGAGAACAGTATGGTTGCTTGTCCATCAGCCACTTCTCCGATGTATGAGTACTGCTTTGGAGTTTTCTGATTGCCAGTTTGGGGCTGAGAGATCTTGCTAATAAAGCAGTATTATCTGCATATAATGCTGTGATTGTTGAACTTGGGTTTTGAGGGATATCAGCTATGTAGAATGAAAATAGCATGGGGCCAGAAGTGAGCCCTGCGGTACACCTGCTAGGATCTTGCGTCTGGTTGATACAGTTCATTTATTTTGACCTGCATGTATCTGTCTTCGAGGTATGTGTCAATTATTTTTATTAAATTGATTGGTATATTGAATTTGAGTTTGTAGAGAAGACCCTGATGTCACACCTTATCAAAAGCCTTCGCAGCATCTATAAAGACTGCAGCTGTGTGGAGATTCCAGTTGAAATCCTTTGTGATATATTCGACCAGTCGGTGTATTTGTTGTACAGAGCTATGGTTTTTTTTTCTAAATCCGAACTGGTCATTTGGAATAATTTATTCGTTGCTGATTGAAGCCTTGTAAGGACGACTTTTTTCCGCAACCTTTCCAAGGCTGGATAGAAGACTCATAGGTCTGTAGCTTTCGGGGAGTTGAGAGTTCTTTCCAGTCTTTTTGATTGGCGTGATATCCGCCGTCTTCCAAGTTATGGGAAAATGCTTAAATCTGAGAATGGCACTGATTATGTTGACTAGAAGCGCAATGGCTTTTCTGGGAAGTAGTTTGATTATTCTCTTTGTGAGTCCATCTGGACCTGGAGCCTTGTTGTTGTTGTTCAGATGGGTTATGATATTTGTAACTTCTGCTGGAGAAGTGGGTGTGATAGGTTCTGAATTATCCTTTTGTTGTCTTAAGACCCGCTTGACTCGGCGGTGAATCTTGTAGATAAGATTCATGTTCAGATTTTCATAAGAGGGGTTACATTGAGTTGCCACGCTTTCAATTAGAGCTTCGGCTTTTTCTTTATCTGTGTGAGCAATTGCTTTCTTCGTCTGTATTGGGGGTATAGGTTGACTTTTAGTGCGGAGGGTTCTCAAGAATTTCCAGGTGGAGATGTCCTCTGGGTTTAGATTAGTCAGTTTGGTTTCCCAATCTTGGTTTCGATGTTTTTTTGCAAAGCTTCACGGACTTGTCTGTTAAGATTATTTAGAGTTGTTTTATCTTGTGAGGTTCATGTGTTAAGGTACCTCTTTCTGGCTTTGTTTTTTAATCTGATTAGGTCCATGATTTCCTCAGGAATCCGACCGCTAAGGTGAAAGACTGTGGTTTGGGTAACTGATACTATTGCTTTTTTTGATTTGGCTGGTAAGGTTGTTTACGGCTATGTCTATTTCCTCTTTATTATGGATAATAGGTACTGGGCCAATGTGATCTGAGAGAGTTCTGGAGAGCTTGTCCCAAGATATAAAGGAGTGCGGAGGAGAGAATTGCTCTTGTGTACCGAGCTTAAGCAGAATGGAGTTGTGATCAGAAGATAACTCGTTTAACGTTTCCAGTTGATTGGTATCCGATGTTTCTGAGAATGGCGATGTCGAGTACATTTGAACTTCCAGCTGGAATGTGATGGGTGGGCTCTATGGGTCCGACTATAACAATAGAGTTTCGCGTTGAGTAATGGTTTAGAATACGACCTTTGTTATTGATTGTGGAGCTGAATCAAGCTATATGCTTGGCATTAAAGTCTCCAGCCATGATGATGGAGTCTGTGGAGCCGAGAATGGAGTCCAAGTCAGATACCAGTAATGGAATGCTGGGTGGATTGTATACAACATAGATTTTGATGCTGACAGCATTGTTTGTATGAACTTCAATACCTATTATCTCTAGGTTCTTGGTTTGCGGATTGGTCAGGACGTTGTGGCTTAGATAGTTTTTAATGCATACGGCTGTACCTCTTCCACTGGTGGTGAGTCTGTCTGTTTTGTACAATATGTAGCTCCGTAATTTAGAATTATTAGCTGGCCTGAGATGTTTCATTTACTAAGATTATATCAGGATTGTATCTGTGAGTGAACTCTTGCAGTTCCAGGATTTTGTTGCTCAGTCCATTTGCGTTCCACGCAGTTATGATAAGGGAGTTAGGCTTATATTTCCTTTTATTCATGATTGAGGGCTGTCAGAATTGAATGGGTACCTTGCAGGAATTTATTCGTGGAAGACAGCGTAGGATTTGTTTTGCTGAATTCCTGAAGCATGGTTGCTAGTGAAGCAGTTAGTACTGATGTTAGGTTGGAGCTTGTGAGTTCTTTGGAGGAAGTATCCTTGGCTCGTGCAGCCTAGGCGTATGTTTTGGTCCTGGTTTCAGGTTGTTTTCCTTACTGAGTTGTCAAAGTGGAGATTGTTGGGACTGGATAGCGATCTGCACGGTTGTCTGGAGTGTCAGTGCTGGGCGGTGGATGGGCGGCTTTTGCTGATCTGCGGTTCTTTGAGTGTGCTACGCACCCCTTATAGTTGGATGGGTCCTCAGTTTGCGCACTTAGCTGGCATAGATCTTGGTTTGGTGCATGTGATGGTCTGGTGGCCTTCGCCGCATTTTAAGCACCTGAATTTGGCCCGGCATAGTTTTTGGGCGTGCCCAAACCGCTGACCTCTGTGGCACTGTCCTGCTGACGCTCTCTTAGAGGTTTTCTGGTAATTCTGAGGCCACAAATAGCGTCAGTTCATGTATCGTCTTCTGCGTGTTATCAATCTCTACAAGTACTAAAGGCATTGGCCTTTTGTCAGACCTGAGCATCCTGCTCACTTTGATTGGGGTCAGGCTCTGGTTGCTTAGATCAGCGGAGATTTCTTCGGGAGTGATTCCTTCTGTGACACGGCGTATCACTACCTTTAGGGTCTTTGCGCTTGGTAAAGCAAAGGTATGGCAGGGTATATTTTGTTGTCCATTAGCCTTGTCATCTGCCTGTAGTCAGTGACAGCAGCTGGCTGGATTTTGACTCTCTCATCTGAGTTTTTTGCCCAGGAGTATGTGATGTTGTGTTCCCTGAGGGCTGATGTGACAGAAGTCCATTTCTCATTATCCCGTAATATGACTGGGGGAACCTTCTCCGAATTTTTCGGAACGTCCTGTGTGGGTGAGTCCTCTTCCATAAGATCCTCTGTTGTTATAACTCTCTGTTGTTTGAATGCTCCCGTTGTGAGTTGTTATGGAGATGTTTTAGGTGGTTGAACAGTAATTAATTCCACTTTAGATTCTTCATCCTCTCCTTCTGGATCGTTTGTTTGGGCCTGCAGGTTTAAATAACCCGGCCAGTCAGTCTCAAACTTTGACTTGATAAACTTTAGCACATCTACTGTCTCCTCCTTGTTTAGAGTTTGGATCTGTTCCTTGATGCCTTCGATGCCAATGCGGCGTCTCCTGGTTATTTGAGGGCTGCGAAAGACTTGGTAATAAAGTAGGACGGTGAGCCTACAATTATATTCCCTCAGGCTTAAGACCTGCCAGAACAATCCTGTTGACTGGAACAGTCAACTAGCAAAGATCGAGAAGTGGTGTGTTGTAGTGTTGTGGGAAGAGACCGTGAAACTGCTTGGCTCAACTCGGATTCCCTACCTCCCAAAAACCATACATCCACCACTGGTCATCAATGCGGTGGGGCCTACGCGGCCATTGACCTCATACACATTTCGTGTATAGTGGGAGATAGTAGGAATTCGGGCAGAGTTAAAGCCAGTGCAATGCAAGATTCACGGAATACCTCCGTAAATTATGTAGTACAGCCTAAAAAAGTACGGTTTTCAAGCACAATAAATAAAAAACGTGTATCCGCATCGAGTTAATCACCTCTAATCCATCATTCCCTCCTCTAAGCACTTTTTTTTTTTTTTTTTGGCTAGATGGGTGAAACAAAAATGCTTTTCATATTCCCCGTTATCTGTAAAGAAAATGTATGCATAGGGTTATATAGCGCTATAGGCTCTGATCATGACAAGAGGGTAACAGCAATAGCCGAGCCTCAGTTAAAACTTCATTCGCTACAGTATTGCCATCCATTACACTCCCTGGGGCCCCATTTTAGTCGCCTCGTGCGACATGCATGGGCTACAGTGAGGCTATTCTTATCCAGGCCACCATACAGGGCCTCTAAGCACTCAGGAATTTCCAAACATTAAAAAGTGCCAGATATGTTTTCGTTTGAACGGTGTATAATTTAAAAGTAAAATATAATTTTAAGTTAATAAAATAATTTTAAATTAAATTAAACATATTTTTTGGTCGTAAAATATTAAAACATATAAGACTTATTGTTAAACTGACCATAAATTTTTAATTCGTACGTATGTTCGTACAATATTGCCTACCGGTTTCGCTAGTAACTGACTAGCTTTCACAAGGGTTGCACAGTACAAAAAATGATAAATGCAAAAAAAAGGTTTAAGAATACAAAAGGCGTTAGTACCTGTTAGGTAGCTAAGGTAACACGTTCGCGTGACATGTCCGTATGAAACTGTGACTTTCTACCACGAACACGCGTTACATGCATACGCGTAATATGATTATTCGCGTATTGTAGTTCTGTTGAATTGAAGGAATTAATTAGACTTTTCCGTGTATCGTTCAGTATGGTCCCTTGATTTCTATTTAGGTTGCTGCCTGTACGTAACACTACTGCAGCTTCTTTAAATAATCGATGTCTGTAATCTTCGTCCACGTAGGGCATAGAGCTGTTATTTCAGTCAATGGTGTGGTTCGACGTTGAAAAGTGATGTGCTAACCTGGAGGTGACCGTTCTGTTGTGATTTACATCGCCAACATGTTCTTTCGGTCTTTTTTCCAGGCTTCTCGAAGTCTGTCCAATGTAGGAAAGACCGCACGTGCATGGAATATTATACACACCTGGATATTTATAAAATAGAACACTGTCTTTAGGATATCATAGAACCTGTCTGATGCTAGTAGTTGGTTTAAATACAACCCTGATGTTATGGCCCTTTAACAATCTCGCAATTTTGGTGGAAATTGAACCCATAAAGTGGATGATTGCTGTTAAAATTTGCTGGGAGGCTGTTCTTTCTTGTTGGTTATCTTTGTATAGAAATTTGTTGATGATGTTTCGAGGATAACGATTTTGCGATAGTGTTATAGCGATTTGGGACAGTTCTGTTTGAACTTCTTCATCGTCGGAGATAAAGTTTCTGGCTCGATTTCTCAACATGTGGATGATGCTCTGTTTATGTGACCTATGATGGTTTGAAGAGTAATGTAGATATCGTCTAGTGTCCGTAGGTTTTTTGTAAATGGACAGTTTGAAATTGTTACCTTGTCTTTTAACAAGTATGTCCAAGTGTAGCTGTTCGTTGTTTTCTACTTCTAGAGTAAATTTGATTTTATTGTAGAGTGAGTTGATTCTATTGACAAACATATGTAGGTTTTCCATGTTGTCCTGCCATATAATGATCTCATCTACATATCTCCCCCATATTGACATTTTACGACCACCAAAAAATATGTATAATTTAAATAGTCTATTGAAACACAAAGTACGGTGCCTAGAAAAGAAAAAATGCAGAAAGACCAAACTATTGAACCACTTAACATTCCTAAAAAGGTCTAGGGATTTCTCTATCATCCCTATCATCCCTAAATTCCTTATCATCAAAGGACATATTCAATCCATACAAGCCAAAAGAACTTACCAAAAGACTTCATTGGCACTACTCAGAGAAGGAATCCAACACATCAGGTACGAATTGAATATAAGTGATGTTAATTGCCGCAACTATTTTGATGACATTTCTAATAGTATAGATTACACGACCTGGAATAATATAGACCACATGATAGAACAAAGCTGAGAAAAAACTTTCCAATTAAATAAAGTCAAACAAATTAGAAAATTTGAAGAACTTTACAAGAAAAAATACCAGACACACAAAGGCCTCCCAGATAACAAAGTGATTTTCAACATGTCGAATCACTGCCTTTCGAAACATGAATCAGATATACTAAAGAAAGGTTTCAATCACTCCAAATTACATTCCTAAAATGGACTTTATGTGTGGAGTTGAAAAAAGTCTCTACTCGCTACCACAAGTTGTAGCCAACGATATTAAATTCCAAAGCACGATCATCCTAGCAACAGCAAAACAACCAAAACTGAATATCACTCCATGTTATTGTTATTATTATTCCTGACACCTCCAAGGAGTCCGAAGACTCATCGCGGGAGGACACTTACAACTGTTTCAACCACTACATCGAACCTCTACTACGAATCATCTCCATCAACGGCATCTACCGCCCACCACCACCACAACTAGTATTTTTTGTCTGTAAATTGCGTGTGTTCTGAAGAGCCGATTTTTATGTATGCGGGATGAAAAACCCGGTTTCCGGGAGAAAAAAACCCTGCTACC
This sequence comes from Typopeltis vanoorti, assembly GCF_054136105.1. Taxonomy (NCBI): domain Eukaryota; kingdom Metazoa; phylum Arthropoda; class Arachnida; order Uropygi; family Thelyphonidae; genus Typopeltis; species Typopeltis vanoorti. The sequence goes on from NC_143565.1 coordinate 82,585,738, forward strand.
TCCGTGTGAGATCAGCTAACTCATCTTCGATTGAAATCGCCCAGATAAAGATTCCTCCCTTCACGACGAGAATCGAACTTAGGCCTATTCCAATCGAAGGGCGCAATGTACCGTCGTTCTTCCAATTGCGCTACGGAGGCGCTTTGAGGAAGAACAAAGAAATAATAACTAAAGCGGACAAGGGGAATGCCACTGTCATCCTAAAATCAAAAGACTATTTCAAGAGGATAAACTACTTACTATCAGACAGTTCCACGTGCAAAATCCTCAATAAAGACCCTACCATGAAGATCCATAATGAGACAAACTTTCTGATCCGTAACATGAATACTTGGCCTGAAGAACTAAAAAGAAAGCTTAAATCCTCGCATCCCATCACTCCTAGACTGGATGGGGCGCCTAAAGTGCATAAGGAAGACGTGCCACTTCGTCCGATTGTGGATGGCAAGTCTTCCCCCACTTACCTATTGGCTAAGCACCTAGCGAACTTAGTAAAGGGAAAAATTAGACAAATAGAATCCTACATAAAAAATTCTCAACACTTTGTTGACAAACTCAAAAACGTGAAGACTTTGTTGACAAACTCAAAAACGTGAAGTTATGTCTGTTTGTGTTATCTTCACGTTTTTGAGTTTGTCAACAAAGTGTTGAGAATTTTTTATGTAGGATTCTGTTTGTCTAATTTTTCCCTTAACGTAGTATTCTTATTCACGAATGTACCAGTAGAAGAATTCATGAACATTATCAAAGATCTCTTTCCTGCTGATATTACAAAGATGTTCAAGCACTGCCTACAATCAAATTTCTTCCAAGTTAGCAACAAGGTATACAAACAATTTATACAAACAAGGTATACAAACAATTGTATACAAACAAGGTATACAAACAATTAGAAGGCCTAGCCATGGGCAGCCCTCTGTCACCACCATGTGCAGACCTTTTCATGGAGAAATTTGAAAATGAAATATTCACCAGCATTACTCCTAAACCTTCAATATAATGGAGATATGTAGATGAGATCTTCATCATATGACAGGACAACATGGAAAACCTACATATATTTGTCAATAGAATCAACTCACTCCATAATAAAATCAAATTTACTCTAGAAGTAGAAAACAACGAACAGCTACACTTCTTGGACATACTAGTTAAAAGACAAGGTAACAATTTCAAACTTCCATTTATAAAAACCTACGGACACTGGACGATATCTACATTACTCTTCAAACCATCATAGGTCACATAAACAGAGCATCATCCACATGTTGAGAAATCGAGCCAGAAACTTTATCTCCGACGATGAAGAAGTTCAAACAGAACTGTCCCAAATTGTTATAACACCATCGCAAAATCGTTATCCTCGAAACATCATCAACAAATTTCTATACAAAGATAACCAACAAGAAAGAACAGTCTCCCAGCAAATTTTAACAGCAATCATCCACTTTATGGGTTCAATTTCCACCAAAATTGCAAGATTGTTAAAGGGCCATAACATCAGGGTTGTATTTAAACCAACTACTAGCATCAGACAGGTTCTAAGATCTCCTAAAGACAGTCTTCCATTTTATAAATATCCAGGTGTGTATAATATTCCATGCACGTGTGGTCTTTCCTACATTGGACAAACTTCCAGAAGCCTGGAAATAAGGCCGAAAGAACATGTTGGCGACGTAAATCACAACAGAAGGATCACCTCCGGGTTAGCACATCACTTTTCAACGTCGAACCACACGATAGATTGGAATAACAGCTCTATGCCCTACGTAGACGAAGATTACAGACATCGGTTATTTAAAGAAGCAGCAGTAGTGCTACGTACAGGCAGCAACCTAAACAGAAATCAAGGGGCCATACTGAACGATACTTGGAAAAATCTAATTAATTCCCTCAGGTCAACAGAACTACAATAAGCGAATAATCATATTACGTGTTTGCATGTAACGCGTGTTAATGATACTGAGTAGAAATGTCACGCGAACGTGTTACCTTAGCTACCTAACAGGTACTAACGTCTTTTGTATTCTTAAACCTTTTTTTTTTTTTGCATTTATCATTTTTGTACTGTGCAAGCCTTGAGAAAGCTAGTCAGTTACTAGCGAAATCGGTAGGCAATATTGTACGAACATACGAACGAATTAAAAAGCTATGGTCAGTTTAACAATAAGTCTTATATGTTATAATTTTTAATTATTATAATATTTAATAATATTCAAATTATTGAATATATAAATAAAGGATTCTTTTATATTTATAATTCACTATGAATGCCATAAGAGTGACTTACTGATATGCTGCTCTTGTTATGTTTATATATTTTATTCCCTTTGTAATGTGTATTAATATGTTAATTTTCCATCAAAAATTAAAAGAAAGCTTTTTTTAAGCATTTCAAGAGTAGTAATTATATATATATATATTTAAATTTTATTTAAATTTTGTGAAATATTATAATCAAATAGTTTTACATTCATTTTTTTAGATTTCGAGATGGGACTAGAGACTTCATTCCCTTTTCCTTTTGGGATGTTTATACTATCCAATTACTCACCGGTTGCCTTTTCTTTTTGTCTTTTTCAGAAATATCAGATATAGAACATCAGCTGAAAGCTCTTAATTTGCTTGTCATCCTTCTGCCAGACCTCTACAGTGATGTATTACAGGTAAACATCCAACTAATGATAATGATTTGGTTTACAGAAGTAATGTTATGAAATTACCATAGATGGCGACACTATCCTTTGTCCTATTTCGAATCACTTGATCTGAAATAGAACAAAGAGTTAATTTTCATTTAAAAAAATTAACCAATTGCATAGATGATATAAATGTCGATAACAAAATTTATAAATTTCAAAAATAATGTCCTTGGAAATAAGACAGTTAAAGTCTTTTGTTTTCATTGTTTAGGAGCTGCTACGGTTTTTGAAGAGGGTGGTCGAACACGAACAATACAATCGTATGAGTCTGCACAATGTGTCGATGATTATGGCACCAAACTTGCTCAATTCGACTTACAGGAAAAATAACGGGAAAGTCGACATGGCAAGCGAAGTGAGTGTGGCAACGGACACGTGTCGACTCACCCAAATGATGATCAAGTACCAGCATATGCTTTGGGTGGTAGGTTTTTCAGTACACTTGTCATATTTCCTATCGAAAATTACTAACATGCGCTATTCCTCCTAATACCCGAGTTTTGTTTTTATTTAGTACTTAGTTTACTTTCTACAGAGGAAAAAATATCATTAGGTAAAACACTGATTTGTTACTTAAATATAAAGAGCCAATAGAATCAGAGAGTTTCATGCCGAATATAGTAAACTATAAAAGTATCGGCGATTACTAGCGTGAGCTAATGCAAGTAGTCCTAGTACGTAGTACAAACTCGGGCAACTCGCAGCAAAAGTGACTACTTAGCTCACGCTAGTAGTCGCCGATACTTTTATAGTTTACTATATTCGGCGTGAAACTCTCTGATTCCAATCTTTGAGTTTCTTATTCGTTTTTAAAACAATGTGGGATTTAATATCCCCTTAATTTAAATAAACAGTGATATCTATTTGGGTTACGTGGCGCAAGATGGCGCCAGTGATTAGTCGACATGCGTGTAAAAACAACGTATATCGGTCTCTCTGTCTTCATTGAAAATGATTAATTACTTAAAAGTTAAAACAAGGGGAAAAAACGCCAAAGTTCTGAGTTTTTCAACGAACAGTCATTTGTTATTTTGTAACAAATTTGTTATTTGTAACAATAGAATATATGGTCTCCTAGCAACAGCATTTCAACTTTGTCTAATCGTATGTTGATTATTTTTTTTTTCTTTCTTTGAGGTTCCACCATTACTGGTCCATCAAATAAGATCGTTGAACATCGAAGGAGGAAAGAAAAAGGCCATCAAAGATAAAAGACAGGTAATAACTCCCCATCTACTGCAGCTTCATGATTCATACTGAAGATAATATTGACAGTTATTTCCTCTTATTCAAAACTATCCAGTAGTTGATTTGTTGTTAAAATCTGAAAGGTGATAATCCAAAATATCAATTTCATAAAGTTGGTATGTTTGTTTTTTTCCTGCAGGGTCGACATGCAAAGCAAACAGAGGATGGCAGGGAGAGGTCGAAAAGCGCCAGTAGTGTGAGTAGAATACCATTATTAAAAACTTTTATTATTATTAAGAGAAACCTCCAGGGATTCGGAGACCCATCGAGGGAGGCCACATACTACACACACACACACCAGCTATCATACTTATTCTTGAATTCATTCACACTGCTTGCACTCGCAACATCCAATGGCAAATCACGCACCACCCTCTGAGAGAAAAATCTATCCTTCACGCTCTTCATTCTCAGCTTCCAAGGATGCCTCTCGTCCTTTCCTCACTTTCCGTAAATTGAAAAATTCCATCAATTGAAATCTTGTATGACCCTTTCGATCTGTCTTCATACTTAGTATTCCACAATCCTGATATCATTTTAACACTCTCCTCTGCACTCTTTCCACTGTATCAGAATCACAATGGAGACCAGACTTGCACACAGTAGTCCAACTGAGGTCTTATCAAGGCTTTGTAAAGAGGCAAAATAACATCTCTATCTTTACACGTGAACGTTCGTTTCAGCATTGCAATTATCTTTGGAGTTGTATTTGCAATCTTTGCCACATGGCCCCTAAGCTTCAACTTCCTATCTACTAACATTCCAAGATCCCTAGCCTCATCAGTTTTTTCTAGCTTAATCCCACCAATATAATACGTCATTGGATATCTAATCATGCCGAAATGAATGACTTTGCATTTACTGACATTGAACTGACATCCATTTTCCCATGCCCACAATTCCAGGCTATTCAAATCATTCTGTAAGTACAGCAATCCCTCGATTAATGAGCCTAATGCGTTCTTTAAAACAGGCGCACTAATCGAATATATATGATACATAATAATCTATGGGAAACAGTATAATTCGTTCCTCAAATTTCTTTTTCGAACCTTAATTTTTTTAATAAAAGAATTAAGGTATGTCTCAGGGCCTAGTTAAAGGAAAACCATGAAGCTGAATGACAATAAAACATATTCAGAATATAAATTTTATTATTCTACTTCTTAACAAAGAATTGAGCTAACGCAGTTTGGCGCCATTTTGTTTCTTTTTTTCATACAACCGACGGTATGGCCCTATTGCCTCTTCTACTCTTCTGCAAATTTTACTGCTTCTCTCTTCATCATCGAATCTTTTTCTCACATCCACTTTTTTGCTCACTAATTCTTTTACCCATGATTAAAGCTTGGGAAAATACTTTAAAATAAAAAAAAAGTAAGGAAAACACACTCATATAACATTGCAAAGGAGGCATGAGATACGACCATCAGTGCACTTTGTAATTATATTATGCCCATACTTTTGTACAGCTTCGCTTGGCTTGGTGCCAAGAATAGTCGATTCATGCTGAAGGGGAGAAAGAAATGAAGGACGTACGAATCGGTCGCCAACATGCGAAATCACTTGCTTTATAGATAAAATTTCCCAACTGTTATACAAGCAAAATAGTTCCCACTTTAAAAACTACAATGTTCATAAAAGTTAATTTTCCGACGTGTAATAATAAAAAACAACTCATCCCAGAAGACGAATTGACCACCCTATTATCGGAATGGATTCTCCTTTTTGTGACATGCGCAGAAGTGTCTCGAATCTGTGGACGTACTGTAGCAGACGACATAAATATTGGCGGTAAATTTTGGAACATAGTGTACATGGAAGTAGTGTAGTAGGGCATTAAAAATAACTTTGTAAAATGTTTTAAATCGGTAACTAAATCATTTCATTCTAGTGAGTGATTTTTTAAAATAGTTAGCCATAACAATGTATAGATAGAAAATTTTTAGAATCTGTAACATTTATTTTTAAGATATATATAGGCGCACTAATCGAATTTGGGTATCGAAAAAAAATGACGTACTAATCGAGATTCCTGTACTGCATATCAGCAGCATTCCTGATTACCCTACCTATCTTTGCTTCATCAGCAAATAGCTGTATGTCGCTTGTCAAATCCTTCCCAATATCATTAATGTACCTTGCAGACTCAGATCCCCCGTTCTCATCTTTCTCATATTCTCATCTTCATCTTCATTCTGAAGATGAAGATGAGAATAACTCCATCTGTGTAAAGATGCTGCATTCCGCTTGATAGGGATTCAAAATTGACCTTACCCTCTAGTTAGGGATGCGATTTAAAGTTGACGTTTCTCAGCATCGACTGGAGTTCATTTGTTTTAAATTTTCATCTAAGATTTCGAAATCATCTGACTGAAAGTCTAAAGCTTAGATATTAGTGTAGCTTGATGTTCTTAGTTTAAAACAAAGTACCAGAACAGTGAACAAAAAAAAAATATTGGAATATTAGTTTAATAAAGAAATACAGTAGATATGTTTACAATAAACCACGAAGTATAAACGCTTGCATATAATTAACAATTTAATAAAATCAGAAAAAAACATAATAAAATATGTCCTATATATTTACGCTTGAAGATCACGTGTTTTTTTTTTTTTTTTTTAAATCGATCTCAAAAATTAGGACCAAGTTTAGTTCATCTTCTGTATTAGCAATTAATATCTGATCATCTGCTTACCATAACGTATTTAGTCAGTAAAAAAAATATTTTTTTCCATAATTTCAAGCTATTACTTATTTATAAATTTTATTTAATAGATTTAGTAATCTCGCATTTAATTCGACTTGTCATAATTAAATAATTATATATTTTTATAAATATCTTCCTTTATTTTATTTTATTTTTTAGATTTTTCTTAGAATTTCTGTATCTCTCACTTCAGATAGCTCTATTACATTGATTTTAATAATAATCGCCACGAATTATTTTAAGATAGTATAGTTTAATTTATATTATAATGGCCCGATGTTGAAATAATATTTTATTTCAACATCTGGTTATCAATAATAATATTTAATAGAAGAAAAAAAAAAAGATTCTACTGACATAGTTTCATCCTCTTTTTCCCTTCTTTTCCAAGCTTGGACAAAACCTTGAAAAGTCTTCGGTTTAAGTATCGAAAGCTTCAGGCGATGTTGAATATGTTGATGCACATCATTATTATTTGAATCACAACACTAAATCTCAGCATGAGTTTCTTCACTCGCTCCCTCATCTAATTATCAATCCCTTTATTTCCCAGGCCATATTACACGAGGGATTTATTTTGACTGTTCATGCTCCCCAGTTGCAGCGTTTCACAGACATGGTGATTGACGATACTTACACCACAGCCAACGAGGTAGTGCGGCAATTTCTTAAGACATTGAAGTACTCGGACACTGTGGACAATCACATAGACGGAAGGAAAAGGTTAGTAAGAACAAACTAAATCTTGTGTGGTCCGTTTTCTTCAGTTATATATAGTTCATATGATGTTCGTGTTATTAAGCCTAAATGAATGTTGTTTCATTTTCTTAGGCCCTCATCACTTTAACATTAACCTATTCTTGACCTTCCAGGTCTCAAGATGAAACTTCATCGCAACGGAGTTGTCTACTTGGGGTCAGAGGGTGCGATGGTGCTCACAACCACTTCTTGTACGAGGTAGGAGGGAACATAGGTACGTAATCGTATAAGGGAGGGTGTTGATGATTTTTCCAATATGTTGCATTGATTCTTCGCTGATCAGTGACGAAAATTTGCTAATTTTTTTTTTTTTTTTTTTTTTTTTTTTTTTCCCCTTTAGGTGAAAGGCGAATAGATGGAAGAGCCAATGTATTATCAGTTTATGGCACAAATTCTTCCGCTGAATGGGAAGTGAAGTGTGACTGGAAGTAATCCCAGCTTTATTTTATTATAAATATTTTATTTGTTGCACGTTTTGGCAAATTAGTCGAGAAAAACAGTTGAATTAATCTGGAAAATGCGATCCAACGAAGGTCAGAAGGACATTTGAGAAGTTCAAAAACTCTACCAATATCCTCCACCCCCCCCCCTTTCTCTCAGTTTTCCACACATAAAAGGTGTAAATGAACAAGGTGATCACCATTGCCAAGCAACCAAGGACGCAATAAACTTGGTTGCTGGGATAAGTGCCATTTAATTGCAGGAAGTCGAAGTGGTTCAGCTACTGCATGCTAATATTGTTGTATATCAATATTTGGGATTCCTTCAGTGGATTTTCCTTTGTGCTTAACAGAGATGTGTATATTTTATTTCAATAAATAATGGCCGTGTTATGTAACTAGTAAATTATGGTAAGTTGAAGATGCTGTGACGGGAAGTTTCAGGGTAAAGTAATTTTTTTGCAGTTGCCTTTTCTGCTGTGTGTGTGTGTGTGTGTGTGTGTGTGTGTGTGTGTGTGTGTGTGTGTGTGTGTGTGTGTGTGTGTGTGTGTGTGTGTGTGTGTGTGTGTGTGTGTGTGTGTGGATATTTTGGTACAAATAAAGTAGCCCGAAGAAAGGTACTTTTTATTGAGATCAAACAGTTATTATGTGTTTCATTAATGACACTAAAATACTTCAAATTTATTCTCCAGAAGCATTTTAGATGGTCTTCCACCTAAAGCCATCCATGCCCACGGCAGGATTCAAACCCGAAACCAACAGGCTTTGGGTCTTAGCTAATCAGGCATCCAATATAATTATCTAACTGCAATGATGACTAATTGTGGGAAAAATTCTAAAAATATTCTAAAGACCACATCTGAAGAGGCTCAAAGAGACCCCAAGATAACATCTCCATGTTTGAAAAGAGTTCTCTGATTAGAGTCAAGTAAACCCACAAAAAAAAGTATAGCCATGCTCTTCACTAAAAGGCTAGCATCCCCAAGTAGATATTCAGTTGTTTAATACTAAAATCCCATGGAAAACAGGGAAAAAAATACTTAGGTATACAATTAAATAAAGGACCACGATTCAATAGTCGCATCGAACTCATTTGTACGAAAGTATCCAAAGCTAACACTGAACTTTAGCCCATGATTAACCGACGCAGCAAAGAAAATATTACTCTCAGATACTGATTCGACCTATAATTGCTTATGCCTCGCCAGCTTGGAGCCATACATCCAAATCTAACATCTTAAGACTACAAAGAGCACAAAACAAATGCTTACGTATGATACTAGCTGCTCCATGGTTCATCAGAAATGAACAGATACCCCGTGATATCCCATCTTGTTTTCATTCTGTAGAAGTCAAGTTCTTTTCAAAGGCGCCTTTAGAAAAGAACTCAAATCAACTGATCAAACAAGCTTCAGACTACAATGAATATGATCACTACAAGTATAAAAGACCTAAAGCCATTTTGCTATTCACTGATTGCGCGTGATCTCACAAACTCCCAAGGGCAAGCTTAAAGCTCACAAACTACTCATAACAATTTTACTCTGTCTCCACAGATAAAGACGAACATGAATAGGGTACACTTCTGCCAACCTATCAATAACGTTGTTGTTAGAAAAACACTTGAAATTACAAATGACAATGATAGTGGTTGATCGCGTGTTGTCTTAATTTTATATAGTTTAATTTTTTTTATATGATAATCAGTTTCTGTAAGAAACTAAATGAAATTAGAAGGCAGTAAGATGAAATTTAGATTTTAATTATGGTGGTTAGTTGCTTTCCCAAACACTTGTGAAATCACTTCTAAGTTTCTTAATGCCCTGCTAAGTGTTCGTGCAAATGGAAATTGGAATTAATGAGCGTAACCGATCTCGAATCTTGCAGTCAGATGCCTAAAACTTTCTAAGATTTTAAGTCTCGAAATGTTCATATAACTCTTTGCAGTTCATAATGCACGTCTATTATTTAATACGATTTGCCGTCATTTTGGCGATTTTTTGCTTATTTATTGAAAACAATTTCGTACTTAACATACCGGAAAGTGTTTTTTTTTACATGCCATAAATATTGGAAATATTGTCCCGGAGGAGGAGGGGCTATCTTATTTTATCGAAAATTAAAAAAAAAAAAATATATATATATATATATATATACACACACACACACACACACACACACACACACAGTCATCCCTCGACTTCCATGATACGTCTGTGTTCCCATAATGGAATGAATACTATTTGCGACTATACTTTCGAGCAAGACGCAAGCGAGCGTATAATAAAAAGATTTCTATTTAGCAACAATGCAGTGGCAACAGCGCATTCAGCGGCAACCTCTGTCGGCTTCAACATTTCCTCTGTTGATTTTGTGTCTGAAAAATGTGTTATTTATCATTAAATATTTCGCGATATTTTGTGCAACATGGCCCTTATGCGCCCAATTACAAAACCTAGTGAAGAATCACAGAAAAAGAGGCGAGCAACTGATGTTGAAACGAGGTTGCAAGTTCAACGATAGTGACGAAGCAAGGACAAGGTCCTATCGGTGATATGAAAAAGTTACTTCCATCATGCATAGAGGACCTGAACCAAAAGCGCATATCCCTTATCACTTTGACCGTAACCGCTAAGGCACTGAGTCTCTTTCACATTGAAGGAGAAAGCAGAACCCGATTATGACTATGAATTCAACGCTTCTTCCAGTTGGTTCATGAGATTCAAGCAGCGTTTTGCTCTGCATAATGTGACCTTGTTTCGGAAAAAAAATGCCCTAGCGGACAATTCACCCACAAAAAGCTCTTAAAGACCGTGTTAGGATTCTGTTAAGGGGTAATGTGACTGGATATAAACTGAAACCATTTGTGATATGGCACACTGAGAATCCACGAGCCTTCAAAAACATTAGAAATCATTCTCTTCTAGTTCATTATCGGAGCAATAAGAAGTCGTGGATGACTCTCAAAAATTGTTCCAGGATGCTTTAATCAACTGTTATGCGAGTGAAATGGAAAGCTGTTGTGTGAAATAAAATGTAGAATTTAAAATTTTATTAATTCTGGATAATACTCCAGGTCATCAGTCTTATATCGGTGATCTTCACCAAGTTCAAGGTCATATTTTTTTCCTCTAAACACTACTTCATTCATCCAACCGATGGATTAGGGAGTTCTAGTGGTGTTTTAGGTTTATTATCTACGGAAAACTTTTTCACGAGTCATTTCTGTTAATGAAAGAAATGATCAGACTCTCATGCGATTCTGTAAAGCATTCAATATTTATAATGCTATTAAAAATATTGCTGTGGCTTGGGATGAAGTGACCTCTCAATGTATTTGTGGCATATGGAAAAGACATTAAAAAGGTTTGGGCACGATTTTGGAAGTTTTTAAAAAAATGAAGACCCTTGTAAATTGAGTGAAGAAATAGTGGGCCTAACAAACAACCTGAATCTCGAAGTGAATGATGACTGCATAATTCAACTCATAAGAAGTGCCCCTGAAGACTTGACCAACGAAGAATTGGAAGAGAAAGAAGGAGAGGTAGTTAAACAATTCACAGTGAAGCGTCTTGCAGAATTGTTCTTTGCAGTTAGCGATGTTCTCAAAATGGTTGAAGACATGGACCCCCAATGTTGAACGCTACTTATTAGTAGAAAGGAAAGTAGATGATGAGTTTGCTTGCTATAAACAAATCTATGATGAAATGAAGAAGAGGAATAAGCAAAGCACATCGGACATTTTCATCAAAAAAAAACAAAACAAAGGTTACACCAGAAGTGCCCCAACCTGATCGTTCACACAGGGAAGGTAATGAAGATGTGATTGTGGAGGAAGATTTGGATGATTGTTCTCCTGTTTTACAGTGGCAATAGCGCACAGTACAGTTTTATAATAGGGTTTAAAAATTAAAATGACAGTATACTTATTACTGTTAAGTCTCTAAACCCTGGAACTCTGTTGATTTAATGTATCGACTTACGTCCTGCCTGATGGAACTGAACCCCGACGTAAGTCGAGGGATGACTGTATATATATAAAGGTTGTACACTCCTTCCTTCGGTCTGTAATGAATCTGGTGCATTATGTAAAACCAGAAGCGTAAAAAAAAATGTCGGAACGGGCTGATTCTTCTCCATTGAGTACTGATTCTTAGCTAATCAAATGATATTTGAAATGTTGGAAACGAGAAACATGTCAAAGAAAGAAAGATGAATAACATTCTTATATAGTGCCATCATTCATTACCCAACAGTTGAACTTTAACTCTTGGACACTAGACATAATTCTGTTTTTTCCTAATTTGCCATTACAATGGACCAATGCGTAAACACCAAATACTGATTCTAAATATCAGTTTCACTCAATTCTAACAAGATAGGAAGCACTTATCTTAATAATATTTTCTTTCTAATATCTTGAAACTCTGATTTTACAACTTCACTTCAGAAAAATCAAATCTAAAACAAGCACCTTTCAGACAAATTTATAAGTGTTTTGGTTTAGGATCACAAGATGGCTGGATTTGTCTGCCATATTTTCTTTCAGATCTCTTGAAAATTATCAATTCATATGTTCAGCTATTAATGATGGCTGAGGGATGGAGCTCAGCTGTCTACTGATCTCCAAAAAGTTACGGAACAAAACAGTTCCCCCCTATTTCCTTTGGAGAATAAAGGTGTTAGACAACTTGTTTATTTTGCCAATAAGTACTTCCCATTATAGAGAAAAAAGGAAATATGGGTTCAGATTTTATTGTCAATGAAAATGGAATTATAATAGAAAAAGATTCAGTTAGCCTTGAACTTGTTTAAAAACTAAACCTAACTGCTCAGCGCTGTACAACAATAACTAAATATATAATGACAGCTACAGAGTCTTTTATTGCTGACAGTAGCATTCAGAATTGAATTGTAGAGTGTTCGTATTTCCATGGTTTTTTGCTCGAACAGTCACAATGTCTGTAGCGGATTGATATTATTCACAGAAATCTATCGAGTATTGGTACTGTTTTTAAAAATCCGTCCAATATCGAAACTCACACGTCGAATCTTGCATGAAACCACCTCTCTGCTTGTTGGAGGCCTGAAGTGGCTTGAACAGTTCCATGTTTAGTCTTTAGAGTAGGTAAAAAAAATAAAAAGAAATAAAGAAAAACGATCAAAAAATTCTTTAACTCACCCATGTTACTGATGTACTATAAATTTATAGTACAATCTTTTATGTCTCCAACCTTTTATAGAATGACTGCTGACCACTGTAAGAAGGACGCCTTTCTGTTGAGTCATTTATCATTCACAAAAGGAGAGAAGGTAGTAAATACTAACATTGATAAAAAGATTAAAATTACCTCATTTTTAAATAACCAATTTATGTGGTTTTAAACCACGTAATTGGGTAGCAATTATTTGGTTTAAAATTTAGAAAAAATTTAGAGAAAAACATGAAAGCATAGAATTATCTGAGAGCAGAGACTACAGGGTGTTCGGGATAAATTTGACAGTTTCGTAAGGAAAAAGAAAATCTTCTTTGTATCTATTAAATTTAATGAATTGACAAAAAAACATTACAGGCAGAGTTAATTACAATACTATCAACAAGATTTACTCAAAATAACCACCATTAGCATCGATCACAGCTTCAATTCTGCTTCGGAACCTCGAACAAGCTGATGCTACAGTCTCCCTGGGAAGGGCCGCAAAAACTGTTTTAATTTTATCCATTAACTGGGCTTTTGTATTACTGGAAGTGCGATTGGTGTCTTTTTCAACTGCGCCCCATACAAAATAATCCATGGGGTTAAGGTCTGGGGAGTTTGGAGGCCAAACATTTGGACTGGTGAAGTCGTAGAAATTTTCAGACAACCATTTTTGACTTTTCCCAGAGGTGTGGCAAGGGGCCGAATCCTGCTGCCATACATACGGCCTACCATTGCCTACCCTTGTTATCCAGGGCTTGACTACAGTTAGCAACTCCACGAACAAAGCCCGAATTCCAATGCCAGGGTTCTTCAACACCTGTTCCTGCAGATTTGCGAGGAATTCTGCTGTACGAACGCAATCAGATCGTCTGCTAGGGATCTTTCTTCTTGCTACATCCTCGTAGTCACCATTGCAAGTCTCTAGTTCATGCCTGATTGTTTTTACTGTATTCAGGGAGCATTGGGCAGCAGTCGTAATATCCTTATTTTGATGGCGGGCACGAATCATCATGATACAAGTTATTCTCTTCCATGATTCAGGTGGGTTCCAGCTATCCATCCTTTCTGACATCTTGTATATGAATGAAGAAGGGTCCAAACTTTTAAATGAAGAGAAGTGTGTGTTAATACATGTAACTTACGGAAAAATATAATTAATTATAAATATGTCAAATTTATCCCGAACACCCTGTATTTGTATCTAAACTACATTTCACCAAAATTCGTCCAACTGTTTATTGGGTCACAGTCATGACGTAGACCTTCCTCGTACTTCGTCTAGAAAGAAAAAGCCTTAATCAACAATTGTAACGAAGCCTACTTCATTTTCGTTATCATGACCTCATCTGTGCATGTCTGACAAGGGAAATTAAGTGGAGAAATAAATAATAATTACAATATTCATACTTATTTTAATTCAAAATTAAATATATATACATATCAATATATGATGCTATTTCGTATCACACTAATGACATATTTAAAAATGCTATTTATCAATAATAGTATAAATAATATGAAATTAAAACTTCGATTTAAAAAAAAATCTTTGTGTATTTTTATTAATAATATTCACTTTATCAGAAAGAAAGTTTTTATTTGGCACAAAGAGGTTTGTTCTGTAAATGCACAGATAAACCATTAAAAAAAAAAAGTCTAGCTTTCATTTACAATCACTGAATCAACATGACAGGTTGACTTACGTCTCGAAAAATCAGTGTGGTAATACCCGAATACAAATAATAACAATATTCAGTTTGTATACATAAAAACTAAAGGTTTACTTTAAGTAAAATTCCTAGCAAAACACTGATTTATAGCAACATTTTTCACAGCGTCCATGTAGGTACTATTCCATGCAAGTAACAGACGGAACCTGACCCCCATATAATACATGTGTGAGGCACTGCAAAACATAGCAATGACATTGGCTACTACGCATGTTCCATGTAGAACTCGAAACCGTCTGTTGATGTCCATATAATGTTCGTCAAAGATCAATGGACCAGGATCGTAATAGCCAACTTCCATTCCTATTCCTGCTCGCTGCTCAATCTCCATCCTTTCTTTTAAGATGTCTAATAAGGGAGGCACAACATATAAACGGGTACTCAGTTCGGTCATAAAGCAGAGGACCAACAGCCATGTCTGAAAGAAAGAAAAAAAAAGCGCTGTGAATGATAATCGAAAGTTATAAAACATAATACAAATACTTTTCATTTGTACGCTTGATTTATCAGATTGAAGTGATACTAAACAAAATCTAGATTTTAAAAACAGTCAAGAGGAAGGTTATACAAGAATATGTGTTCGTAATATGCCTAGATTCATCTTCTCTTGATAATCCATTGTGAAAACGAATTTGAATCCTACCGATCCAATAATCCGTTGATTCAATTGGTTAATTAAAAGACTGCAAAGTATTAGTTTTGTTAGAATTAATTTTAATTGTAAATATGGAGTCTAATGGAAGTAGCATTCTACTAATGTTTCCTTAAAAAGCTATAATCAACAGAAATTCTACTTTAAAATTTAAGCATTGTTTAATGCTGTTAATGACTACGTTACCTGTATCCATAATTCCCAGTCTCTAAACGGATGGTGGCAGATGAAAATGATTAATGTAATGAGAGATAGAAGCGAATTCAGTAGGAAATAAATAGGGAACAGTTGACGTTGAACTTGGCCAAAAGCATGACGTGGTAAAGTAAAGAACAACACCAATCCTGTAAACGAGAAAAATAATTTAGCATCAATTAAAGACAGCATAACTAAAAAAGGAAAAAGAAAATTAAACTAGACAGTGTAGTCTCTCAATTACCTAACTAGTATAAGGGATACTTCCGTTGCTTACCTGAAGCAAAGGTCATCCATAGCTGAGTTCCAAAATGTGTGGAGAAGCAAGTAACGTACAGAAGGCTCGTAAATACAGACGGCTCTTGAGGCGTCCGACTGTTCTCTGGAAAAAGGAGAATCGCCAAATAAGTACTTGAGATAAAAGTAACCAGGTGAGCTGGTTGAGAAAGACGCATCAACGACCTGAAAGACAGTAGCATGTCGTTAGTAAAGTGAGGAATGTCACATCTGTCAAGCTATGCCGTGGAATGCAAGGAGCATTTACAAAAGTGCTGGCGCCAAGCCAACGTTGTGCCATTTGAATTGGCTGAGAGAGTTTTGTTATTGTATCGAACTTACGCTCACGAAAAATAAAAAGGTTGCAAAAACATTGCGAGGGTGTGGAATATTGTGTAATCAATGGACTATTGTGTGTGTGTGTGGAGGGGGTAGGCTTTTGTTCCGATAGGAGCATATTAAATGAAGTTTGTGGATGCGTGCTGAGAATTACTTAGTTCCTACAACGAAGTACGCAGTGACTGTGCAACCATCATCGCACGACTGAATTAATTGGCCAATTCGTCACATTGGAAGCAATGTGAGAGATGCTTGCGCTCAGAAAAAAAATAGTTCCTGTGGAGTACGATTTCAATGCATGAATTTAAGTGACCTAATTAAAAAAAAAATATATATATATATATCTGCAACTGAGGTACGTCGCGATCGTTAATTATGTCTTTTCTGTTTCCGAAACACTGCATCTATTCTGGAAAATAGAACTTCAGTAGATGAAACAAGAATTCAAAGTACAAACGCAATTGATATTAAGTCAACGTGTATAATTCGACTCTCGTGGATACAAAAAAAATCTGTATAAGGGCTTTTTAACTGATAGTGAGTTAATCAGTTTCATACGAACGTAGCAGGGTGTTTTCTTTTCTAAAACTTTGGTTTTATCATCCAACAAAAAGCAGATAAACCGCTTCAACATATTTACATACACAACATGCTTCAAGCTTAGGAAATACAGCAGGAATGGCAATAATTCCCCTAAACCCTCAACCAGCAGACTCAATCTAACTTTGAGTGGAAGGGAGAAACAGACACCGAAAGATGTAGCCTTGTTATGATTTCTAACCAGAAGAAAGACTGAAGAAATTCCATTGAGTATAAGAACTTTTTTTAGGCTTTTCTTTAGCCAGTTCTCAACACATCGTTGACGCAGACAAGTGGGAATTTTCTTGTGAAAACTCGAGCTTTTAACGCTGCAGCTCAGAAAATTCGAACCTAAAACTCCAACTATTTCAGACTATGCGAGTAAGGCGGGGGGGGTAGAATCAGGGCAAAGAAAGTTTTCTGCAGTCTCGATGTCTTGAGAACCACCGAAATTTCCAAATGTTACTTAAGAATAAAGGATTTCTGTCCACTCCATTTCAAGAATAAAACGGTGATAGAGGATTTATTATGTCCATGAGTATGCAGATAATGCACATTCCTTTTATGTTGGTACTTCCATGATAGTACCATTGCTGAAGGTACTAGAGACATTTTATATTGGACTCAACCATAAATATTGATGGCCAGATGATGAACAGGAGTGGTTAATTCAAGAAATTTGAAGCTGAACTGTGAATTGATGGCATTTAATTGATGGTGTGTTGGGTTGACAAATGTTGAGATGAATTATTAGACATATGAAGAGCCAAAGGCTTCATGGTGAAATGTATAGCCATAAGCTGACATGAACAATGACTTTTCACGTATCAATAGAAAATTCATTGGTTAATAATCAATTTCATTTTGGGTTTTAGACAAGAAACATTTGCCAAAGTGGAAACACTGACTCCATCTGACGACAAAACTGAAAACGTATGTTTTTTTTTTTTTTTAATACTTATATAAGTAAAAATTAGATACGTTTGTGCCGAAGAAGCGCTCATGCGTAGTGTTATTCCAATAGACAATTAGGAGAACAATGCCTATGAGAACATCATTCAAACATTGTCTTTGAATCATGCTTTATAATAGAGGAGATAGACGTTAAGATATGAAAATTCCTCATCTTCACTGGAATGAATTCTGGTTTGGACAGCACAAGCTTTTTAAAGCTAGAAGAAGTGTGGTATTGTCATCCGAAGCGCTACGAATGAGACAGAGAGGTTGGAAAACACATGCCTGCCATCCAAATATGTGCTTACGAAGTTGCATTTGGAATTCACCCTTTTCAAGTACAGCATTTCTTCGAGTTACGGCGCTGAAATGTCATTAAACATATTTTAATATGTCTAATGACATATTTAATATTAATAATATTTAATATTAATAATAGGTCAGTTTTTCCCCATATATTCATTTAGGCCTTATTATTTTTTTTATGAAATCCCATCTACCAAAAAAAAAAAAAAAATCTTTTTGCTAGATGTGACAATATGCAGCATCAAATGTTGTGGACACAAAGAGCGTCCATACCAATGTTCAGCAACCAGAGATCGATCTGCATGTCACGTGCGTTCTTTTTTTTTTTTTTTCCACATTTGACGTCCGTAGACGCCGTATAGTCACTAGGAACGGTCCTCCGCTAGAATAAGTGGTAGGGTTACAGATTCCCTTTCCACACAGAGCTTATAGGGAATTCACAAACATCCATGCCCATGGCGGGATTCGAACCCGAAGCCTCTTGGCTGGAGAGCTGACAAGCTAACCACTCAGTCAACCAGACCGGCAATCGATCATAAAAAAACAAAAGGAACACTGCATGAATTGTGAAATTATACATTGGAATCATTCACCCTGTAGATGTCAGTTCTCCTGTTGGTAACGCAGACCACAACTCTCTTCCAAGATCCATTTGTCTTAGCTTCACTCAGCCATTCTCAATTTCTTGTTTCTCATTTGGCACCACGTTATAGGGGTGCCAAACGAGATGATTTTGACTGCTTCTCTCTGTTTCTTTCTCACCTAAACATCCGCTGCAATCGAATAATACAAATAATTCTAACTGAAAAGCTTCATCTTCGCATTCCAATCACAATCACCGACCAGTATATGAATCTTTGTTCTCCCTTAAGTGTGTCAAAGCAGTCCAAGAAAAAAAAAAACTAAAAGAGAACGAATGAAAAGAAACCAGTATATTACAAGTAACTTAAGAATAAAAAACATCCCACTCAGCCTATAGTTCTCAACAAATTCAGACAACACTATCAAGAAATCTAAGTTTTAAAAAGCGAAAAGCATAAAGTTCAATTCATGCTCAAAGGGTAGTCGAGCTTTCTGGTCATTCACCAGAGCCACTGGATTCCTTCCCGGGGATCCAACTGTTAATAGTCCTTGTGGTACAAATGCAGTGCCTCTTCAAAGTAACGCAGATTTTATGGGATTTCCTCTTCTTCTTCTGGGAGTCCTACATTAAGGAACACATCAAATCACTTCCAGCATTAGCAACAAGACTTCTAAATGTCTCCACGAATCTTTCGACAAAAGAAAACAGAAGAATTGCTAAACATTTGTGCGTAGTCTTTCCTAATATCGACATCCACTCTACAGCAAGAAAATACTTCTGTGTTCAGTCCCCTAAACATTCCTCCAACCTTGAACACAAGCCATGGGAAGGAAAGACTTAAAGAAATGCAGGTGACCACTCTTGATATGGCTAGGAGTGGAATTCAGCCCAAGACTGAATATCCTGACTGTTTGGAAACTTATTATTAATAAAAGTAAGAAAAAATGAAATAAGATCTTTCTTGCTAAAAATCAATCAAGACTGAGTTTCGGTAACAATGAAGCGCCGAAATTTTCACCTTACTACAGAACAGCAAGGAGATCAGAGTTTAATACGTTGGTTATGTAAGATCTTGAAGCTCCAAATGATTATGCATCGCACGTTTTGTCAAATTAAGAAGAAGAATGTGTGTGTGTGTGTGTGTGTGTGTGTGTGTGTGTGTGTGTGTGTGTGTGTGTGTGTGTGTGTGTGTGTGTGTGTGTGTGTGTGTGTGTGTGTGTGTGTGTGATAAAATAGAAAATTAATAATCAGAAATCTCTTACGGTACACAAAAGACACAATGCACCGGTCATTGACGTCACGCACTGTGTGTATGCAAAATACTTGGTCACGTGAGTCACCACGTTCTAAGCAACTATTTAAGAATGATGCTGGTCGGTAATCGTCAATAATGTTGATCCGAATGGGGAAAAAAAAGGATCTTTTCGGAGTTCGGAAAAAGGCATATTGGGGATGCCCGTCTGGCTGGAACCAAGATTTTGAAAACAGCAGAGGCGACTTGTTCCTCAAAAGATGAGATAACCCGGATGTTTAATCAGTGGAAAAATAACCCACATTGCTTGTCTAAGAGGCATAACTGTGGTTCTAAGACAGTCGTTGAGGAATGAGATCGCCGTCGTGTGGGAAGGCTTGTACGGACCGAAGCATTTAATGAAGGCTGTTCTCGACCCATATCTCACCAAACTATGCGCAGGGAATTGAAGAGAATCGCTATAACTCGGCTTCTAATGAAACAAATGTCATAAACAGTTTGACACAACACTAAGGAAGGTTTCCGCTTTCGACAACAAAAAGATACAACAGGTGGCGCCACTAGTTTCTTCTGTTTTTCGAAAAGTTCGGTTTCTTTTTGGACAGAGGATATATACCATTTTTTACCTAACACTAATTTGTAAGTAATTGTAATACTCATATAGCCTGCGTGCGGGCATACACACACACACACACACACACACACACACACATACATATCAAATTATGAAATACTAGATTCAAAACGATATCAGACAGAAAACAAAATATGAAAATATACTTCTTTATGAATTATATCAAAGCAGCCTAAATCGGGAACTAATAAACTTTGATCTATACAGAAACGAAAGTTAGAGGATTGAGAGAATTGTGTTATATATTTCTCTTATTTATTTATTACAGTCTGTATTATCACAATAGGACAAGGATTTTGGTAACGCCTTCAAACCGAGCTTGTAGATCGGAGAAATTAATTATTGATATTATTTTTATTCTTTGTCATCTCCAGGGAGTCCAAAGACTCATCGAGGGAGGGCATCTACTCTACAACTCTGCTTCCACCACGCACAAATCCACCAACTGACCACAGCTACACCACCGCCATCTACCGACGACCACCACGACTAGTATTTCCACAGACAATCACAAACATCCATATCCACAGCGGGATTCGAATCCGCAGTCTCTTAAAAGGAGAGCGGACACGCTAACCACTCGGCCAGCCAGCTGATATCTTTCTATTTGATACATTTGTGACACCCAGTGACACAAATATGAGAACGACTCTGGGAGACATTTCTAAGACCGAAAGAACATACATTCATTTGCAATTAAAATTTACGTAGAGTGTTTTTAACGATGAATTCCATTTGCAAGATGTAAGCCTACTATACATTAGTATTAATATTATGTGTGGGTTAAATACATCTTTCAAGAACTCTAGTTTAGAGATCAGGACATGGGACATTTTCAAGACACTTCAGGCTTCATAAGTAGGAAGATGATCGCACATTGGCGACGAAATGCATCTTCTACTTAAAGACAATCATAAGCATCCATGTGGGATTCGACCCCTCAGGCTTTGGTTACTGATATGTTAACTACTCGGTATCAAGCCGTCAGTTAAGAACATCGACAATGTAACTGGAAGAATGCGAGTGGTTGGCGTCTTTCTCAACAGTCTCTGGACGCAAATACTATTCTGTGTATGTGTGTTTGTTAATGTCTTTAGGTAGTTGATGGTTTCGTCGATTTTCATCGTCCCGTATGACACCGGTGATGTCATACGGGACGATGGCGGACCTGAACTTGAAAAAGTTCTATGCTTGGTCTCCAGACTATATAATGCTAAGCCCACTCACTGTACTATGGATCTGCAATCCTCATGAGTGTGACTCATAAAAGAATAAAAATTATAAATCAGTTGTCATTCTAATTAGCGTTCACTGAAAATGCATAGTACTATTGTCTCTTTGTAAACAGGTCAAAATGGGTAATGTAAACATGACTAAAGTGATATTTGATTCGTTGTTAATCTGCAGGAAATCCAAAAATCTTGATAAAACAACAATAATAATAAAGCGGAGGAAACATTGCATTTCAAGCTCAGGGTTATTCTTCTCATGATCTCTCCTTTATCTCTGCTGCCTCATTGACCAACATCCGATGTGTCATCGTTTGACAGAGGATATATTTTTCCATGCAAGGCAATTCAAATGTTCCAGTCAGAGCTAATATTATTAGCTCTGACCACCTATTTATGAGATAGTCCTTATAAGGACTGGCTTAAAGGGGCGCAGCAAGAATGCTTTTCATCTTCCCCGTTATCTATAGAGGACAGTGTAGGGATAAGGTGTTATTGAGCTATCAAATTAGAGCTCTGATCATGGCAGGAGGGTAACAGTAATAGCCGAGCCTCAGTTAGACTTCATTGCCATCCATTACCCTCCAAAGGTATTAGATTGATTCTCCTCATATTGTATGAGAATATTCTCATAATTCAATTATGATGTATTTATAGATAATATTTTATGGTATTTGAAATACTTTTAGAATATTTTTAAAAATATATGAGTAGTTTTTAAAATATTAGAAAAATTTTAAATATAAATATAAGTTGCATTATTATTTCATAGAAGAATAAGATATTTTTCCATACCTTCTTTATAAGTATCTAAAATATCACAAGCTTCCAACTATCAATCAATTTATACAGAGAAATACTTACAGCAAAATATTGACAATCGTAATGGAAATGGTTAGAATTATACATTTAAAACATGTCAATTTAAGATCAAATAAATGTTTATTATTTACATAATTAAAGGGAAGTTGAATTTAGCATCTATTTCTACTTATTTCAGCCAATCTGATAATCAGAGAAACATTTTACTTCCTCGGCCAATATTTTAATGATAATATTGTATTAAGCAAAAAGTCAAGAAATCATCAAATAACAGAGCATAATTAAAGGAAGCGACTTACCGTAATCTATCCTCGTTAACCATCGTATTTCGCATACCTCAAAGTAGTAGAGGTTTTTACCTTTTTTTTTTTTTTTCAAAAACTTTGTCACAGCACAAAGGTTTTGACAGTAGGAACGCCTGGAGGAGTTTCTGGCTACGGTTAGCCTACCACGAGGTGTGAATGCACAATATGCTTCAAAAACATCTCATAAAAGAGCGCGTGCTGTAACAGAGAGAGATTCCTGGCATCTGTACTGAAAGGAGTTGTTTTGCCACGCTGGGACGAATGCCAACACACACACATAAACTGCGAATTGATTTCAAGGCAGAAAAGAAAGATTATCACTCTCTTCCAAAGACAGGTGTTTGTTGGTCACAGGATGTATGCCGTTCTTTTACAGTTGCTAATTAAAAAAAAAAAAAAGGTTTATTATGAAAAAAAAATGCCAACAAAATGGGAACAAAAACGTGTTTTTAACAGAGGATATGTTATGTTAAGAAAAAAATGGCAATAACAAAAATGTCAAAAACGTGTTTAAGAGATTTAACTGAGGATATTTTCTCTTTTTTCTGATATTACTCTAACTTATTCTCATAATTAAATTATAATAAATTTAGAGATATTATTTTATGGTATTTGAAATACTTTTAGAATATCTTTAAAAATATATGGGTATTTTTTAAATAATTGCAAAATTTAAAACTTAAATATAAGTTACACTATTGTTTCAGTTGTTTCATTATTATTTCTTTATTATTTCATTTTTATCTTTCTGTTCATTTGCTTTAATGGCTTGAGATTTTTTTTTCTCATTGAAAACTACACTTCAGTTAGTCATGCTAATGCAATGTCATCCAGAATGCATACTATGAACGTGTTTTCAGTAAACAGGGATTTGTTGCATTGACATTTACAGCTTTGCTAACGAGTCACCTAAATACAGTGTTCGTTCTCAGCAATTTACATTAAATTTGTTGACGTCACCGTTCAGACGATAAAAATTACTTTTTTCAGTATATTGCGATCAAACTAATGTTCTAACTGCATACAGAACTAAAAGAGATGAACATGAAGCTTGAGGCTTTTTTTTTCGAAAGCTCAGAAACGGATAAACCAGCCTTAGAACGCACCAGACATAATGTACTGTCTTCATAGCCTTATTTGTTTTTCAGAAGTAGTAAACAGTCACAACTTTTAAAAATGCTACGAAATTTTAGAAAAATGTTTTTATAGGAGAAAGATTTCACTTTACTCTCCTTTACGTTAGATAATATTTTAATGTTCAATCAGAATCAAATTTCTCTTCTTTTTTTTTGCTTAATCTCGTCTGGCATATGCCCATCACATCAACTGCTTCCTCCTCAACCTCCAAAAAGCTTTTCATCCTCTTCTGTTAAAGGATCTACTCAGTAAGACAAGGATGTACACTCTCCCCGACCATCTTTCTGATTGTTGTGGATTGGGTAATGAGGAAAACAGCTGAAGAAAGAATTGGCAATCAACGAAGGTGGTCAAATAAAATCAATGACTTGGATTTTGCAGACGATATATGCCGTTTGCCACAAAAATATCAACACATCAAAAGAAAATAGATAATTTAAACCAGGAAGCAAATAAATGTGGATTGAAAACAAATCATAACAAGACTAAAGTAATGAAGATAAACCCCAAACAAGAAGTAGTCTTTGAAATACTAGAGAAAACACTGGAACAGGTACATAACTTTATCTACCTGAGATCAGTGATTACCACACAAGGAGGAACCAAACAGACATACAAAACTTAATCCAGAAAGCACAGATTGCATCCAGTATGATTTAGAAAATTTGGGGGTCCAAAGAAATAAAATTAAAAACCAAAATTAAGCTCTTCAACACTAATGTTAAACCAGTTTTACTATATGGAGCTGAGACATGGTCGCTACTAAAGAAAACATAAATAAAATACAGGTCTACATAAACAACTGCTTGAGCTAGATACAGTACTAGGAATATACTGGCCAAATAAAATAACAAACACAGAACTTTTGGGAGAGAACGGGTCAAACCAGCATCAGAAATGAAATCACTAAAAGAAAATGGAACTGGATAGGTCACACAATCAGGAACCCAGGTAAAGAAATAGCAAAAATTGCACTAGAATGGAATCCCCAAGGCAAGAGGAAAATATTCCAGGATAACATGGAGGAGAGAACTAGAAACAGAGACAAGACGGCTGGGACGTTCCTGGAAGGAGATCAAAATAGAAGCATTGAACAATCAGATGGAAGTCAATGGTTGAGGCCCTAGTCTCCGCAGAGAGCGAAGAGGGTAGGTAAGGTACGGTAATAAAAAATGGCAGGATCCATAATATCTTCCATTCGAATTAATACATACAATATTACATATTAATAAAGAATATGTAATTTGGTTTTCGATAGAATTTGACAAGTATTGTACTAGTGACCTCTGCCTTTGGCGATACTACGAGAGAACCATTAGTATTAGAAAGAAGGGAAGAACAGAGATCGGCAGTAGATTCAACTAATGCCTTTATCTAGGAACTCAAAATCAATACTGTCATTTGAGCAGTTTCATATAAATCTCACCCACGAAAAGATGTCAACTTGTAGAACACTCAGTGGAGTAAGCATTAAATATTCCACCAAATAAGGAACTTTTTTCAAGCCATTTCAGTCCGTCCGTAAGAAGTTAGGTAATCCCACAATCGGCGAAAAAATTGCCTGTTATCTAAAGGTGTTCACACACATCGAATCCCACAATGGGCACAGCCCACTGTGGGATTCGAACCCGAGACCTATTGGTTGGATGTCATTTGAACAAGCATTTGATCCATTAAACGCGGCCAGATTAAAAATAATGAAAATAATAATCCATCAAACATTTGATATTAATAAAAGGACGTTATGAGAACAAGAAGGATTCTGATATATTTTATGATTCCCGATGCACTGAAGAATTTAAAATTCCAAACAATTCATTAACGCACGGATGTCTTGTTTTTATTTAGTATAAAATATTTCGAATAATTACAGTGAAAAATTATATTTTTCCTTTTTACCAAACCCAGGAAACAATTGAAGAACGTCAGTGAGACCAAATCGATAACAGAATAGGGCGTGAAATATTCTCCGAATTACTCAAGTTTTAATGGAGTAATTTTAATTTTAATTGGGGGGGGGATTCAAAGCTTAAGTTGAGCATTGAATATGAAGAAATGAACTTTTTTGAGTACTCTACGCACACGAGAATAGAATTTTGAACTGCTTTGGGTCCCCTTAAATTCAGCATGGCATTCTTTGATGACCAGGCTACGGAACTGTTTTTCTGTTCTATTGTACCTTCCAATCGGGGGGGAGGATTACATCCCCCATAAGATAAAAACCAAAGAAAGTCAGAGCATCCACAGCGCCAGTGTCCAGATAATTTCAGGCACACTTTATGCCTTTGTGATGTGATGATATTGCCTTAAAAGTTTATCAGCTGAATTATAGGAGCCTCCGCCCTAGCTTACTAACTTATGATGATAATGATGTCATTATCATCATAAGTAAAAAGATCTGGGGTTTGAATCCCGTCTAAAACGCGAAAAACCTTTATGAATTTTTTTTTTTTTTTCGATTTGAAAGTGAGTTACCCGTTCTCATACGGAGGCGGAGTGTTTTCCCTCCAAGCTCTGATTTTTCATTCTGCAAACCGGAAAACTACATGCAGTTAACAGTCATAAATATGGCCTTATAGCTTTAATTGCAGACAGACTGTTGATTATTTTTCTGAGCTGCTGTTTTATTTTATTTTCTCTGTTTTTTTTACTGCTAGCTGAATAGATACATTGGTAAATTTCGTGAATCTTATGATAACAATTCATTCTCTGATCTCACGTTATTTTATAATCGCGTTCTAATTTATACAGTTTGATTTTATTTATGTATTAGGTAGTAAAGTAAAACCCTCAACTTCGTTGGAGACCCAAATTTTTTTTTAAACGAATTTTAATTTTAATTCTGATAAAAAAATTCTGAGAATTTTAATTCTGATAAAATGTTTATTTTATCAGAATTAAAAGTGAAAGTAATGGTGAATTTTTTTAAAACGAATTTCAATTTTAATTCTGATAAAAAAAATTCTGAGAATTTTAATGGTGAGGTCATAATTCCATATACCAGTTGCTAAAAGGTGTTACAACTTATTATTAAAATACTCTGGATTAGAAATAAATTTATTGAAACTTTTAAGTTGACAGTTTTAAATAATATTCATTCATTGAATAAACTTAAACACAACAATTATAACAAGAAAAAAAAGCACTTCACCTAAACCCGCTGTCATTGATGGATTGCCAAGTACTTGCTAAATATTTACATTTTACACTTGTATGAAACATTATACTTATACTAAGTTATACTAAGTTATACTAACATTATACTAAGTTATACTTAGTTTAAACTGCGTTCTTGTCAAAAAAATAACGGAATTCAGAAAATTGTCATAAGCTAGTATGTACACTTATCCCACTAATATCATTCGGAACAAGCGGAAAGATCACAGTGAAGTTTTACGTTATAGCTTTTGCATTCTTTATTCACACAATCTAAAAAACGTACATCCATGGTTTATTCAGGCATTCTGATATATTATTGCATATTGATGACTTTTAAGTTCTAGAATTTTTAGTATTTTTTTATCATTTATGCTATTTTGTATAAATTATATAAAATATATATATTTATCCGTTTAAATATAAACATGAATTGCGTCACGTTTTTATATTTTGTATATGTTTTGATATTTTATTTTTATAAATAAAAGAATTCTATAAATTTGTTTGTATATTTATATATAGATTACCATTTGATTTTAATTTTATTGCCTGAAACGCATTTAAATAAAAAAAAATTGTAAAAGTTAAATAAATATTTAAATAAAATATTTTTTATATTTTTTATAAACTTTATAAAATATTTTTAAATAAAATATTGAAAAATATTTATAATAAATATTCTTTTATTACAATGTTTTGTTCTTAATTACACCAATTCAAAAGCCATATAGAAGTGACACAATCGAGACTGTAAGCAATAATAGTTTATTAGGTATTATTTACGCTCACATAAACAACACAAAAAAACACACTGGTGAGTATAACACAAAATATTTACAAAATAACAAATTGGGTACACAGTAACCCTTGAGTCAGGCTTATATTGTACTGCAGTGGCAGCCACAGGAGTACATGTAATGTAAATTCATGAACTAGAATCTTTGGACAGAAAAGAATGAGTAGTTATGTACAGGCTGACATGGAGCGCCACCCATCCTGCCGGTGGCGTTCACATGTAGAGGTTAGAGAGATTTATCGTCGTCTCCTAAATCCACCGAAAAGACCACCGACTCCTCTACTTCCAAATATACTAGAAATAAAAGATCATAACAATAATAAATTTTTTTAACTTGGTTGATTTAATATAAATTATATGTTTTTTTTTTTCAATAAAATGTAATATCAACTTACATAATATACGTATACATTAAATTACACTGTCATTTCTAGACATCAGATGGCGCCACATGATTAATGGAAACTTTGGTTTCTTAGGTTAATTTATACTAAAGGTGAGTTTGTTTACAGAACTGCTTTATCCATTTATTTTTTTCTCTGTCGAGTGCATCTCAAATCAGTTTAAATTTTAGATATAATGAGCTGGATCATAATTCTTAATTTTTATTATGTTACATACTTTTTAGGTTTTAATTTTTTTTAAATTTAATCTTTCCTTGCAAGTTAATTTAAAAGATTTTAAATTTGAAAACTAGTTTTTAATCACTTTAATTATATACGTTAAGATCTAGTCCATAGACAGGCTAATTACCTTTAACTACATAAAGTAATTTTTGCTACGTTTAAATACATGAGAAACTTATCTACTTACAACGGACTCGAAGCTCCATAGGACAGCTCACCACCTGGTGCTAAACCTGCAGGGAATCCACCAGGTAGACCTCCAAAAGCGGGAAGAGGAGCACCTATTGGAGCTATCGGAGCACCTCCTATTGGAAAAGCACCAACTGGAAGTGGTGGAACTCCACCGACGGGAATTGGACCTCCATACACAGGAAGGGGAAATGGACCTGGAAGTCCTGGTGCTCCACCGGGAAATCCACCAACGGGACCGAATAGGAAAGGCGCTTGAGATACAACACATGTGGCTAGTAATGCCATGGCTAGTAGTGAACAAGTGGGCTTCATGTCTGTTGCCATTTAAAACCTATCAAATAAAAGATTGATAATTAATTGCTGCAATATAAACTTGATAACATACGAGGATCTATCTCTCTCTAAAAATCGCATAACGGTTGCAATTTTCTTAAAATTAACTCATATTTAATATTAAAAAATATATATATTAATAAAAGTAAACCTTTTTTACATATCTTTAAGCTTGCTTACATAAAATGCTATTAAGTTATTTGAATATTCAAATCTACCTTTTTTTGTAAATTATAAATATTCTTATAATATCACAAGGGTGAAGAATTTTTAATGATTTGAATTTTCAAAATCTTCCTTTTTTTTAAGTAAATTAAATTATAAATATCGTTATATAAACTCAAACTAGACGATGAGTTAACAGCACCGTAGAAATTTAGCCAGGAAGCGAGATGAGAACTAAAAACACGATTGTCATTACCTGAGTAAAATCGAAGGAACAGACGTCTGTTGGACCAACACTTTGTTGTGAGCTATGGGAACACTTGGTTTATATAGCAGACCGATCTGCTACTCTGTGGGAGAAACGGGAACATGTTGCGTTCCCCGACCTTCTACCTGATTATTATTATTATTACATATACCGTATGCATTTTTTTTTCTTCGCCACTTGCATCACTGCATCGCTACCATCTTCGGGGATTTACGAGGACAAAGATTTGGTCCAATGTCAAGCCCAAGGCGATACTTCTTGTGCTAGAAAGTGGGCCAATGCTCCAATTCTAGTAGCTGCTTTGGGGACGCTAACCTCCGTAAGGAGACGGTGTGCATAAATAAACTGTTGTCGTTGCCAGGTGCTACGGCACGAGAATGCAAGCATTCACTGCTCACCTGGTGTTTCATTCACGGTCCAATGGCGGGAAAAAATGTGAAGAATAAGTGTAGGAAAGTTTTCTCTCTCTCTCTCTCTCTCTCTCTCTCTGAATGTTTATTTATTTTTTTAATCTTTTCTTCTTTATCTGCGCCGAATGTTAAATGTCCCATAAAGTCAAATTATAATAGTGTCCAACTTTCTAGAAGTATGGACGGGAAGACTTAAATACGAAGATATTGATGATAAAAAAAAAAAATAATAATAATAAAATCATAAATTCGTACTCTGCCAGCATTAGCTATATGTTGTGTAAGCACTTAAGCCAATAATGTTAGGCTTAATGGCTTTTTTTTTTTTTTTTTTTCGTATCTTTTCCATAGTTTGATGGATTTTTAAGGTTGTGATCATGACCGGGTTAAAACAGTAATTCCCAATTTGTCAATTCAGAAAATTTTAATTTATTTTTTCCAAAAATGTTTGAAACTAAATTTAGTTGATTTCATCTGATTTTTTTTTTCCGGAATTTCTCTTCCCCTTCAAAGTTCATGCTATATGGTTCACGTGTCTTCGGTTATCCTCTTTATCTTCCCTATGCTGTCACATTCTTCCTGATGTGTATAGTATAAGTCCCATCCGCGTTCCCCAACGCATTTTAATGTGTTACATCCTCTTTTATTCATTTTTTGTCAGATTAATATCTCATATCCGTGTATGTGTTCCTAGAGAGATGAATTCCAACGTGTACTTCAGTCTTCCATAACTAATATCGCATTTCGAAAGAAGTGATTCTAAATTGGGATTCACAACCACTTTTAAAACTAAGGAAGTGTCTGTTAAATTAATAGGATTACGTTGATATGTTCAAACTGCCGAAAATAATCAAGGGAATATCATTAATCCCTTATTATGAAGCCGTCGACATTTACAATACTTGAAAAACACTCTTCTGTTGCCAAATGACTCCATGGTGCAATTGTGAAGACCTGGGTGAGAACCCAGGAAGCGTGTATAAAATTTTTTAGACTGAAGAAGAATAGTTCCTACGGAAGTAACTAACTGCTTACTGACTTGATTTTTTTTCATCTCACAAAACACGTCCTTCCTACAACACGTCGCTATTAACACATACACATCATATATAATTGATTTCATAGTCGGATATAATTCCAACCAATACAGTCCCTGTTGCTTTATCATTAGAGTATTTTAAGAGAGTTTATCTTTCTGAAAATCATCTCGATCTCTATCAGAATAACATTAACTAGTTACTTCATACCAGACAACTCAAGCTGCTCCACCTATATTATCCCTATTTCATGTGTTCGTTGGTTGGTTTGTCTAGAATCTTTCATAACATGTTTTTTCTTCCATGAACTCGAAATTTATGGAACAAAAACGCTATTAATTCTATATGTTATTAGTTAAAAATTGCTTACAAATATTCCTCACGTTATGGGATCCGAACCCAGGTCTTTCCATACTAAATGGATTGACTTAGGAGTGCTTTTGAGTGTGCTATGAAAGTGTTTATCATGGTCAAAAGATTTAAAGACATTGTACAGAACATGAGTTTGTCCGGTAGTGAAATTTATCCTATGAAATGGTTTCATGACATAAAAAAAAATAAATAAATAAAAAAAAAACGAAGATCTTGTTCTAGAAATTTTAGTAATTATCTTTTATATTAACAGTAAAACATCATTAAAGCTTGCATTTATCCATAAAGTGACACATTTATCCATGTGTTACGTCACATGACGTCATCAAGAACTGTAAATTAAATAATATATTTAGAAACATTTCCTATTCTTCTTGCTTTTCCGAATTTTGACATGATGATTGAAAGCTTTAGATAGAAATGTCGGGAATAATCAATAGAACCGAGTGTATAATCATAATTTCTAACTTCTTCTGACAATTTAATGATTAACTGGCGGGAACTGTTGATAAGATGCTGAAATTCTTATTATCGGGATCTTGATGAACTGGAGCGTATACCGGATGAAAAATATCTCACGTTCTTGAAAACTGTTTGATTACTTCGAACTAGATGGAATGCATCATTAGTTTTTTGTCTTTTTTTAGTTCAACCTTTCACCCCTTCTGCAATGAAAACAACCCATTACAGAAATAGTAATTGGAATGCACCTATCACAGTAATACTTATCATCAATTCTGTGATAGTGCTTTCTTATTAACCTTCTATTTGCAACTTTATATAATATTTTATATGAAATAATAATTTAATTGATATTTTACTTGAAATAAATGTAAAATAATTTTAAAATGTTTAGAATTATTTTTAAAAATCAAACCTACTTTATACGCCTTTAAATCTTTCATATAAATATAATATTATTATTCTATTACACAACTTTTTTGTTCTGTAATAACTGAAAAAGAATGGAAAATTACTAACTGATTGACTGAATTTTGCAATCATTTTCTTGAATTACCAATACTTGTAAGCCATCAAAGGCCACCCTTCTTTTCATTGCAAATACATGACGAAGAAAAAAAGGTACTGATCGATTTTATTTTATGTGTGTTACTTTCTGCATTACTAAACCAGAAATATACTGCATCGAAACCAGAGCCATTCAAAATCACATCCTCTGCTCAAACTAAGCTGCGGATGGCCGGTAACCAATCCAGCTGAATATTTTTTTACTCTAATGTCTCAAGAAAGAAGTAACTGGACTGTCACTATGGGAAATGACTCGGACAGGTTAACGGATATGAGCAGAATAACGAAAGTAAAAAAAAAAAAATGAAAATGGTGGATGTCAGGAGTGTCCATCACAAATATCAAGATCTAGACAACATCATCATCATGCATATCAAGGATTTAGGCCTAGCATGACCTGTTCCGACCGTAAAAGTCATCGTTGAATCTTTTAAGAGGACGTGCTGGTTTTCTTTTTCCTAATGGCTTGTACTTTAAGGCTTGTTTTGGTAATCTTTCTGTTTTCATTCTTTGAACGTGTTCCATCCATCTATGTTTATGTTTTTTAATTTTTTTCTATTACTGACTCTTGGTTTAATTCTTTCATAATTTCTTCGTTTCTTTTGTGATCAAATAGGGTATACTTTGCAGTTTTTCTTATAAACTTCATTTCTGCTGTTGTTAATCTTTGTTTGTCTTTTTGTTTTATTGTCCAGATTTCGCTTCCATACATTAAGACTGGTAAGGCTAATGTACTGTATACTTTTAGCCTGGTTTATTTTTGAACTAGGTTTGGTTTAAATATAGAGTTAATTACGCCTGTTATTTTTAAGTATTTTGCAATTTTTTGGTTTATATCTTTTTCATTTTCATATGTGATCATACATCCTCGGTAGTTAAATGAAAGGCCATAGTTTTTGATTTTTCTGTTGATATTATCATACCATAATCTTTGGCTATCTCATTTAGATCTAAAATAGCTTTCTGTAAGTTATCTTCAGAATTTGTAATTATTATTTGGTCGTCGGCAAAAATGAGAGTGTTTAAGTTTACAGTAGGAGAAAGTTTAATACCTTGATGGAAATCTTTATTCCATTTTATTATTATTTCATTTAGGTAAATATTAAAAAGAGTTGCTGAGATGGGGCATCCCTGTCAGACCCTTTGGTTTATCTCTCTCGTACACGATAGTTCATAATTTAATCTTATTTGTATTTGATTATTTTCATGTATCATCATTTCAAAAGCTATCATAGATACTTATGATAGCTTTTAGGATATTATTTGGTATTTGTATTTCTTTTAATATGTTAAATAAAATGCTTCTTTTAACTTTGTCAAATGCTTTTTCAAAGTCAATAAATGCAATATGTATTTCTAAATTGTATTCTCTTCTTTTCTCTATTATTAATTTTAGGCAAAAGGCCGGATCTATACATGACTGTCCTTTTCTAAATCCATTCTATACTTCTAAAATAAAGTTTTCAGAATATTTCATTAGTTGTTTATTTAAAATTCTGCTGTATATTTTGTAACAGGAATTTAGTATACTTATACCTGTATAGTTTTCAGTGTCATCTCTATTACTTTTTTTTAAAGATAGGAATCACAATTGCTTTTTTCCATTCTATTGGGGGGGATACCAATTGAATAAATTTTATTTAAAAGTAATAAGAGTCTTTCTTTGAATCTTGGTCCAGCGTATTTATATAGTTCTGAACCTAGCTTATCTTCTCCAGATGATTTTCCGTTTCTTGTTTCTTTCAAGTCAATTTCTAATTCTTCTTTAGTTATTTCATTTTCAGTAAATGTTTGCCATCTAGATGAAATCCTAATAGAAAGAAATATCAAATTAGCAGTAATAAAAACCAACGAAAAAAACAAAAAGGCTCAAATGAAACAGATAATTACATCTGCATCTACAGTGGAATCAACAAGGAAGAAAGATCAAAGGCAAGAGTAAACATTTTTATTCAAAAATCAATTAAAAATATCAGACATTACAAATACTGGAGTGCGAGAATGCTAGAATCAAGATTGCAAGTAAGCTGGGCCTCCTGACTGTTATTGGTGTGTATACCCCAGAGGAAGGACGAGAGGAAGATAGCAATGCCTTTGATTCAGATCAGATCTGCAAAAAATAAAAGATAAAGTAAACCCAAATGATTATCTATTAATAATGGGAGATTTTAATGCCAGAGTAGAGAACATTCCACTAGGTAGCTAATATGATGCTAGATAGCCGGGTATTTAGATGCGGGGAAATGGAATCTTGTCATTATCTCTTACAAGGAAAATTAAAAATAAGAAACTGGGATGAAAAATTGAAGTAACAATCAAAGACAAGAAAGAAGCATATAAACATAAGATCACTAGAAGCAAAAATTAATTATAAATACAAAAGAGCAATAAAAGCCTGTCGAAAAAAGAATAGAGAATGGGATAACTTCATAGCAAAACTGGAAGGAGATCTTACCGTAAAGAGATCTTACCGTAAAGAGACCAAATACATACATTATTCTAAGAAATATGAATAAGGAGGTAAAAAAAAAGTGAAACATGAAATAATCAAAGAAAAAACGTGGCTGGACTTCTTCCAAAACTTATGGCAAGATTGTAACAAATCTAAAACTGATATATTGCTTACTACTAACTGTACAGTGGAAGAAATAACATTACAAGAAATGCAACAAGCAATGCAAATAAGGGAAATCCCTTGGAGAAGATGAAATAAATATAGAACTTATAAAATAGGCAGGGATCCTATTCATCAAACGATTTTTAAAAATTATTTAACAATATCTGCAACAAGGAAATATCCCAGAAAGTTGGATTGAGGGAATTATCATTCCAATATATAAAAAAGACGATAAGTGCAACTGTGAAACTAAAGAGGAATAAATACTGGTTATAAGTTATATGCGCGAACCTTAAATTCAAAACTTAAATCATATATAGAAGATACGCTTTGCGAAGAACAAAATGGCTTCCTAAAACGACGATCGTGCATTCACCCAGCTTTTACATTAAAAATCTTAATGTAAGAACATTATGAATACAACATAGAAACGCATTTGTAGACTACCAGAAAGCCTTTAACGGTCTTAAGGAACAAACTGCGGACCGTACTCAAGAATCTAAACATTCCAAATCAGCTGCTTGCTGCAATAACTGACATGTATCAGAACAATCAAATAGCTTTAAGAAAATGGAAATCAATAAAC
Organism: Typopeltis vanoorti; assembly: GCF_054136105.1. NCBI lineage: Eukaryota > Metazoa > Arthropoda > Arachnida > Uropygi > Thelyphonidae > Typopeltis > Typopeltis vanoorti. The sequence continues at coordinate 82,621,382 of NC_143565.1, forward strand.
AGAGGGGGTCCGTCAAGGATGCCCAATATCACTACTATTATTTAATAGCTATATAGATGAATTAGTAAAGTAATGGAAGGAAAATATAAAACCGGCATTTAAACTCGCTCGTGGAACTATACTTACTACCCTTTTGTATGCAGATGACCACATAATCATAGCAAGAAGTGAAGATGAACTACAAAAATAAATATACGCCTTAAACATAAATGCAAAAATTGACATGTTGAGGGATAAAACTGGAACACACCCCGCGAAGGACTGTGGTGTTAGCCAGTGGTGTTAGCCAGTAGTATATTTAGCCATATACTACTGGCTAACACCACTGTGGCAATTATCGAAACATATTAATCTTCCATAATTCTCTGTTGAACAGGATAGCTTGTAATGCCCGTTTTTTTTCATTCCCTATCTTTCTTTACATCCAATAAAATATTCAAGGGTACTAATGACATATTATCAAATGTCTTATCAATTTATTTTTCTGGATGTCCATATGAACTATACAAAATGAATTATAAATATTTTTATAGTCTTAACCTTCCCTCCACACATTTATCCATTCACTGAGTTATCTACAACTCTTAAGGAAAGACCATTTGATCAAAATTTCAACCCTGGCTTCTGGTTCTGCCAAGCGCAATAAAGTCTCATAACTAACATTATATTTGTTATTAACTACTTTATAAACGACCCCCCCCCCACTCTTTCTCCTGTCAAGCAAGTTCGACAAATGGATGTGTCTCATAACTTTATCGACGTCATCCATCAACACTGATCCTGCTTTGTGTACTTTCAATTCTTTTAACATGCATTCGAAATCTGGATGACCAAAGATGAAAGCCATAATCCAAGGCTGGTTTGACCAGAGTCTTATGCAAGGATATCATAACTTCCTTCCTCCTGCAAAGTGAAGGTTCTTTTAATCAGCCCAACAGTCCAATGTTCTTTATGATCCTGATAATGTATTTTATAGAATGAGCTTCTCTTATCCATTGTTATTATTCGTGAAAAATTTCAGTGAGTAATAATTCCTGCATGTAACGGCTCATTGAAAATCATCATAAACGGTTGAAATGTCTTCGACATATTTATTAACTACCAATGGGGCTATCATTAAGTCATTTTTACCCCCAGCATTTTTAGTTGCAGACATTTTAACACACCAGTAAGCTCCTTATCCTGTATAAGATCTGTATACCTTATCCTGTATAAGTCGTATCTTAAAATTCCAGCTATAATGCTTCCTTTTGACAATTTTACCTTTTCATTTGAATTCCCATTCCACGGTTAACTAGTCATTGTTGCACTGGCTCTAAAGCAGCTGTTAAAACTAATTCTGAGTGTCTTCGAAGTTAATTTTAAATCTAAGACTCTACTACTCTTAAGGAGTTCACTTACATGTTACCTTATAAAGCTATCTCGAATTTTTTTTTTTTTTTTTTTTACCATCATGAAAATTACTGTTCCAATACTACATTCTTACTCTCAAATTAAAACTGTGTGTTTATTAGACACTATTTCAAATCCGTTCCCCTTACACGGATTTAATAAGTTGCCACTTTCCCAATTTCTATCCCAATTTATGAGAAATAATACTTCCAATTAACCAATTTGTTTCCATGGCTCTGACCACATACTCTACAGTATGGAATCTTCGCACAATCCTATATAACTGCTTTTAAATCATTTGTTCCTATTTATATAAATACCTCCGAATTTCCACAGCTATCCGCAGACGATAGTACTCTCCATTCTTCCTACTCATTTACAAACCGCGCAATGCTCCGATTCTAAGATTCAAGATCATCTATAACCATTTAAACAGTGATTTGCGCATACCATCCTTCAATGGAGTTCACCAAAATGCAGTCTTTCCTTTTCACTAGCAAAAGAGATCACAATTCACTTACCCTCAGTAATACAAAAATCACCAGACAAGGTCAGATCTTTCTCTCAATGGAGTGAGATTTAGTTCCAACCCTCTCCTACCATAAACACATTCCATCAATTGCTTCCTCAACTTATAAAGTTGAGGAAGCAATTCGCCCATCCTTAGACTAGTATGTTTGAGGGTGGTGCACCCTAAACCTCCCTAAAAATTCCTAATTCTGTCCAGAGGACTTTGTCTGCAAGATAAATTTCTATTCGCTGTGACTGTTTTCGGGAATGCTTGAGGCCCGATTTATTTCTCATTAAATATTTGGTGTAGAGATTATGCTAGAATTTATCATCGCCGAAATAAAATTTAAAAGTGATTTTTTTTCCGAATTTTTTTTTTCCATTTCCAAAGTGCTTTTTGGACGATGTATCCATTTCCAATGGACACATCATCCCAAATACAGTTACAGATTTGCAATTTGTACAGAATAAGTAATTGTTATTCGTATTTAATAAATGTATTCTTTAGGACTTCTACGTTGGCATATACGGTATTTATATGATTTTAAAATTTTCTGCTTCTAACTGTCTACGTATAGGAAGGATCATCGTTTGGCTAAACCGACTGCGTGGCACGCCAACGTATCAACAAAAAAAAAAAAAAAAAAAAAAAAAAAAATTCATCCTATATGATTATCACTGGGAAGTACGTGACTGTGTGAAGTTGGGATTACAGTGGTGAAAACTGGGCTTGGTTTAGAGTAAACTAACTTCGGAGAGGTATTATTGTAGTATCCAAGATGAATTGTGGGTAAGACTATTAAAAGATAGAATCGTGATGATATAAGCAAGGACATTGAAATGACAAGAAAAGGGGGGGGGGAATTAAAACGGATGTGCGTTCTTCCCATCATGCAGCAGTGCACGCTCTCAACCATGAGTTCGCCGTGTCCACAGCATTTGTGCGAGAACACGTACCGAACCCCATAACTTTCATTTTCATAGGATTGCGAATTCCAAGCTAAATATCCTTCCAAACAATACTGGAGGTTTGACTTTGTGTGATATAGAGGTCGCCATGATAGACATTCGATTTCGTGACTCTTAATTCGTTCATTTAAGCCTAATGATGTACGGTTTTTTTTTGGTTTGAACCAGAATTGGTTGTTGCAGTGCACTCTGGATCGTTTTACTCTGTGATGGTTTTTATAAAAGCGACATGGGTGTGTCAGCTGGGCCGTATGAGGTTACGCATCAACACCGAGTTCAAACCATGTTTGTGAAGAAATACGTGAAAGCACTAGCGTCAATATTTAGCAATATTTACAATGTAATTTCCTCGGAAAATAAAGTAATATCGTGGCCAAAGTAGACCAATGGCGTATTTGCATTCTTGAAGATTAAAGGGTTTGGTATCGTCCGTATAACCTTTAAATATCTACACGTATAATTACAATATGACATGAGGAATGCATTTAAAACATCAGGATGAACGTCAAGAAAAAATAATAATAATTCCTACTAAAGAAAGAATTAGTTAAGATAAAGATATTTAAACGTAGTTGATTGAGTCTTTCTTTCTCTCTTTTGTATAGATCATATTTTAGTGCAATTTATTGAACGGTCAAAGACATCATACGATCGCTTTCAAATACTGTTCGTGGGTGTGGTTCCAAAACTTGAAAAAATTCATTGGATCCATCGCGTATATCTATTTGTTTCAAGAGTCGTAAATGCACTTTTAAATGTACTGATTATAATGAGGATAATAAATTGACTTAACGAAGCGATAAAGCGTATAGTTATTTAAGTAAAAGTTTGTTATGGATAGTGCGAGAGAGAGAGAGAGAGAGAGAGCATCGCAGGGGCAACAGAACATTTCGAGTTGTCTTTATGGCAACCTAAATATCGTAAAAGATTCAGGGTGTGGACGATATTTTCAATTAGACTCTACAAAAAATTTAAATGCCTTAAATATTAGAAGAATACATGAAGCATATATCTTGATGCTTTAAATACGGAAATACAATTCAACCATGAAAAGATATTCATGTTATTTATAAATATCTCTTCATCCACTGGCTCCACCAGTTGAAGTATGGTAATTCCTACTTAGCCGGTGAAGTATGCTTGAGCTGACCTGCTAGCCACACTTGAAAAAGATTGTTTCAACTGTCAGTTGTAAAAGCACACGGGTAATTGTTAGAGATTAAGTAAGATGTCGAGATTATGGACCATAAAATATGTCACTTCTACATCTATGCATATAAACAGGTAATTTTCAGGATATGCGTGGGTATTATAAAGTATTATTTAAATTGAAATACTATATGACATCTCTATTAAACTTTAACTACGAATTCCAGTTTAGACCAAATCCCATTTTATAACATGATTGATGTTATCGGTCCTCCACCAGAATATTTAAATACATCTAGAGTGGCAATAGCATGCATTTCACGTATGATCCAAATTTATATTTTTTATCTGGATGCTTCGTTTAACTTCTACCTGATGTGTTCAATATCGGTTTTAAGTTTCTGAGGGAGAAACTCAAGCAACCGAAAGAAAACTAAACTTATAGTTTTAGTGAGAGACCCAGAATCTCAGTTTTGCTTAGTATATCGTATAGAGATCCTTTCAAAGAATTCGCCATACACCTACAACGCTGGTTGTTTTTATAAGACTGCAAATGTAAAAATATAAAACTCCCTACCACTCCGATCTCAGTCTGAGGTGACAGAAAAGTCTGTGTTAGGCATTACAGATGTTTCTTTAATAAGACAAACCAACCAACCATAGTACACACAACATATGGACGCACTGCAATGATTCTAAAGTTCCTTCAGCATTAATTATAAACAGTTCAATCAAAGTGACTGTATGAAAATCTTTATTAAAATGGGAATTATGACAATGATTGCGTAATTAATAACATCAACTACGGAAAGGAAAACCTAACAATCCTTTCAGGATGGTTGACCAACTTACATCGAAGAATCTTTATAGATTGAGTTTTATCAAAGAGGATTCTGGAATTTATACAGGTTTTAAGATATTTTAAACTTTTAGCTTGAGTATGAAATGTATGCGTCATATACGGATACCCTGCAAGCTAATCTCATAAAGGGTCACGAAATGTATAAAAAAAATAAAATATTAATATTTACAAAACATATATATATATATATATATATATATATATATATATATCGTACTGAGGTTTCTTCTAAACTTGGATTTGATATTTGTGCCCTTCCGAGAGGAACTCATTTATCTAATCCTTGTAATGCTAGGCAAAGTATAGTAACTACTATAATCAAGCAAATACAGTAAAATTATAGACAAACAAAACCCTCTACGAGTTCTAAATTCACAACAGTTGTGAATACAAAGTTTATTTTCTTATGAATAATTTAATTTCACAATGAAAAAGTAAATGTATCTCAGAGTTTGTTGCAAAATAACAAATACCTTTCCTCTGTCAGCATAAAAGAAAATTTTCTAAAAATCTTTTCCTGATTAAAATTCTTTTTTTTTTAAATTTATGTTGTGTCGTGTCTTCTATTTGTATACTACTTATGAATTAGCGATCATTGCAGATGCTCAGTCATGAGTCGTAGGCGATGCGTAGTGCGCATGCTTAAATCGTCGACTCAACTCGGCCCCCACCCAAGATTAAATCCTAAGTGCGCTACTGGTTATAAGTACTATTATACCTAATCGTTTAATTGCCTTATAAGGATTGCTTTATAATTGCTATATAATGATTTTCGTTTTCGGCATTTGTAATCTATCAGTCATTTGTAATCATCAATCAACAATCACTTGTAATCTATCCTAATTTGTTGTAAATAATGTTGTATTACTTACTTACTACTGTACCACTTGTATTTGGATACGAAATAAATAAAATAAATTTTAGGCATCTGCCTGTTTTGGAAAAAAATAGGCTATTGATCGTAAATTGTACTTTACATGAATTCTGTTGGATTGCTTACAATCACGTGATATAATTTGCACAGGGACGATTAAGTATAGTAGTGATTAGCGAGTGGAAGCAATTCCCCCCCCCTTGTAAACGGGATTACTTTTTCGTCACATGATCACCAATTCACATTATAGATTTAGAAACATCGGTGGGATATGGCTTTCTGAACACTCCCAATAGTTCAGCAGACTCACCACATACACACCCACACATACACACGCGCGCGCGCGCGCACGTACGCACATGAGGTGTGCAAAAAGAGGCGTCGGTAAGAGGAAAATCCTACTACTGAATGAAGGGTTAAATTGTGTGGCAATGGATTGGTCATGGGATTTCCCTAATGTAGGTAGGTTAATTTGTTTATCTCGCAATGCCTCGATAAATCTCTTTTCACCCGCGTGAACTCTGTTCTATCTAAAGGTGTTTAACCAAGCCTCAGCCACTTATTCTGAATTATGGTACCAGCATGTTTTTTCCCCCAAAAAAATGCATTCTTATTCCTGTAATATTTTTAGCTTCTTTTTCATCATCATTTCCTTAAATACTTCAAGCGCCAACGACTTGCCCGTAAACATTCAGACAAAATCGCGTTGACAATCTGTGGGAACTTTATTCTGAGACAGGAAGAGATTACTTCAGGATCTCCAAGAGTCTTGAACTTAGAGCGTGTTTCCAAGTTTTCAGTCATTTCCGATTTGAATAAATAAAAAATAAAAACTATTTAAATGCTAAATTACTGCCGAAATGATAGAAAAAACAAAAATATTTTTGTTATTTTCAGAGTAAAAATAAAATATTCTAATAAACCTTTGAATTTTTTATATAAAAAGTAAATATAGTAATAACAATCTTCATGTTGCTACGTATGTTGATGAACATCCATTCATATTGTTAATAATATTTTTACTATTTAACATTGTGATGATATTTGAGGGTGGTCTGAAAAGTTCTCGACCTAACAATGAAAAAACGAATTTATAATTTCAAATTATTTTTATTTTTCAACATAATCTCCCAACTCTGCAGAGCTCGCGGCTGATCTGACAGATACATTCAAAATGATTAATATAAATATTCTTACACAATTCAGTGTATAGCTTGGAGGTCATGAGTAGCTGTGCATTCATTGTGTTGCGAGTGATATTCCGAAGCTGCAGTTTTTACCACCGCGAGCTCCGCAGGGTTAAGACTAATACATTTATTCCAGCGATGCTCCAGCGCCATTATCCCATCCCTGTAGTGGTTCTCAGTAAGATCTGTAAAATACCCCTCTACAGCTGCAATCACCTCTCGATTCGAAGAAAAACGCTGATCAGCAAGGATGAGTTTTAGTTTTGGGAAAAGATGGAAGTCAGAGGGAGCGAAATCTTGGGAATAGGGTGGATGTTCCAACAATTCATAGTGCAGATCCTTTAATTTTACTATTGTCAAAGCACCTTTGTGGGCAGGTGCATTGTCCTGATGAAAGATGATTTTTTATTTCTGCAAACCATGCATTTTCTCACGAAGTTTTTCGTCTAGTCTGGCTAAAAGATCGGAATAATACTCTCCGGTTATTGTTTTACCCTTTTCAAGATAATTAGTAAACAAAATGAATTTAGCATCCCAAAACACCGATGCCATGACCTTTCCTGCTGATGGAACCGACTTTGTCTTCTTTGGCGCTGAACAACCGGCTTCTCAACTGTTTTGACTGCTGTTGGATTCTTGTGGGTAATGGTGAATCCAAGTCTCATCCATAGTAATAAATCGACTCACAAAATCAGTTTTATTCTTGTTAAAACGCTCCAAGCACTGTTCAGTGATTTTCATGCGAGTGCGTTTTTGATCTGCTGTGAGCAAGCGTGGCACCCATCTTCCGCAAAGCTTTTTCATATGCAATTCTTCATGCAAAATATAACCTACACGATCTTTTGAAATGCTCATAGTCTCAGCAATTTCACGCACTTTGACTCGGCGATCATCCAATACCATATCGTGCACTTGATCAATGATTTCTGGTGTTGTTACACTTTTTGAACGTCCTTGACGTGGATCATCTTCAAGGCTGGTTACGGCCACGTTTAAACTCGGCAGCCCATTTCGTAATTGTCGAAAACGAAAAAGAAGAGTGTCCATAAACTTTCATGAACTTCGAATGAATTTCTTTTGGCGTTAAACTTTCTTTTACAAAGAATTTTATAACCGTACGATACTCAATTTTATCCATTTCAAGGGATAAAAGAAGCAAAAGACAACACTTTTGCTTCAGACATCATGATGATATATATATATATATATACAGTGTATATATATATATATATATATATATATATATATATATATATATATATATATATATATACACACACACTTTAATTAATAAAATTAACAAATTAATAAAAAATTAATAAAAATATAAAAAAACTTTAATTAATACTTCCTATATTTCGGTAATGTTACATTACCATCTTCAGGGAACATGAAAATAATGATATGTGCACGCACGCACTAACACTAACGAGGTTACCGGCCAAGACATCTATAAACGTCAAGGTTATCATGGATACTAAGTGCATATTAAAATTGTAATACCATTGATATTACATTCAAATATATGATGGATACGAAGCGTATGAGGATGCATATTTGATCCATAATGGCCGGTCTATACAAATATGATCGGCCCAACAGCCAAGAGAATTGAATTTTCTTCAGTCATATTTGTTCAGCGTTAGTGCCTGCGTGCACATATCATTATTTTTATGTTCCTTGAAGATGGTAATGTAACATGACCGAAATGTAGGAAGTATTAATTAAAGTTTTTTTAATTAATATACTAGTATACTTTGTCTTTCCTTAAAAATCTGACTGTTATTTATTATTCAGTTAGGACATTTAGATATTTAAGACTCATTATCACTATATCTTCTCTTCTCATCTTATCCTGGCTATTTATGGAGTCTGTATGTTATAGTTATTCAGCTAGCAACATACAGGCAGATCAACTAGTGATCACACGCAGTTTACAGACAAAAATTCTATGTAATGGTAGGTAGTGGATTAAGTAATATAAACGGTAATATAAAATATTATACATAAAACACCAAAGCATGGGAAACAAAGAAATAGAATAATATTTATGTAAATTTGGTTGTGCCTATTTATGCATTTAGAAAGAAACTAATGAAAATAACTTACCTGGGTTGCTTTTAGTACTTAAACAACACCATACGTTAAGTACCATATCAACGTTGATTTTCCCCGTCCCATGTTAATTCCGTGGCTTTTCATAGTCAAGTAACAAACGAGGCTTGTTTGAAATCTAATTTAATGTTCTGACTGGGCGATTAATTCTATCTGCATGGTGTATTATGGCTGTCAAACGCTCGCTTTCTTATGTCTGGTTTGCCTTTTATTGTGGGAAGAGATGGAAAACCCTGCCACCTCCGTATACGACCGGCTAACTCACTTTCAAGTGATAATTTCGCGGCTTTTTAAAATTATTTTAATATTGTTATATGTTCAAAATAAATTAATATTATTTCAAATAATTACATCTTAAATAAATTAAGATTTATCAATTTATTTTTAAAATTTTATTAAAAAATAATAATAAACTTATAAAATTAATTTAAATGTTTGAAAAAATGATTTTAAATAAAAATATATTTTATAAAATTATAAAAATCATATAAACACCTTTAATTATTTCGTATCACTTTACTTGAAATAAATTCTTTTAGAAATCAACTCTTGCAGGATTCGAAGGGACAGACCTGCATTCGTTTTCAGAAGAACACGATATAACCTTGGAGGGTAATGGATAGCAATGCTGTAACCAATGAAGTTCTAACTGAGGCTCGGCTATTGCTGTTATCCTCCTGCCATGATCAGAGCTTTAATAGCTCAATAACACCTTATCCCTACACTGTCCTCTACAGATAATAACGGGGAAGATGAAAAGCATTCTTGCTTCGCCCCTTTAAGCCAGTCCTTATTATATAAGGATAAGGACAACTCTCGTAACAAATGGCAATGCTATAGCCAATGAAGTTTTAACGGAAGCTTGGCTATTGCCGTACCCAGCCATGACTAGAGCTTTTTAGCTCAATAACACCCCATCCACACAGATCTTTTTCGTTCAGATGAGGGGATACAGACTCAAGGATTCAGTCCATCGCCCAGTTCTTTTAAGAACAACTCTCGTTCATTATTGGAGTAATTGTGTAATCATAGGTATTTGATATCAATGTTAAAAATTCAATGTAAATTATTGATAATATTACGTTGAAGTTTAAAATGATGCAATACTTAAATGATACTTCTAATATAACTCAGAACACAATTTTAATTAGATTAAAAGATTTTAGAGGCATTAAAAGTTGGCTGGAATTATAGCCGTGGCAAGTAAAACTGTGGAGACGAGAGTATGTATTATATTATATCTGCTAATTGAATATACTGTCCGGCCTCTTTTGTGGATCGAAAACCCGGTTTGCCCTGGAGAAAACGCTTCTTCCATCCTCATCTTCAGGTGAAAATCGCTTATGAAGGTTCTACAACAAATCTCATAAAAATAACCTGAGCTCAATGAATAATCTTAGGATTTTAAGAGAGAGAGAGAGAGAGAGAGAGAGATTGAAACTGAACAGATAACAGGATTCAAATTCGGATTACGATTTACGGACTAATCAGGTGAATTGGAAGATGAATCTTATTTTAAAAAACTGAAAACGTTCCTCCGTTTTTGTCAAGATGTGCATCGGTATCGGCTAAGCCTAAAATATTAATATTTAGAACAGAATACGAAAAAATAATGGTTTCGTTCTATGTGTAAAACAGTTATGTGTGATTTGTTCGAGAGAGAAATCATTCTTACTATATTTAGAATATTTATGAATTTATTTTTAAAATTTTCATTAGAAAATAATAATAAACATATAAAAATAATTGGAGTGTTTGAAACAATGATTTTAACTAAAAATATTTTTTTCTAAAATTATAAAAATTATATATATACCTCTAATTATTTCGTATCACTTTACTTGAAATATATTCTTTTAGAAATCGACACTTGAACATTATTGAATTAATTATGTAATCAATTCTAGTTGATTCATATCACGGATGTTCAAAATCCATAGAAATAGAAAGATAATATTTGAGATAACTTTTGAAATATGTTTCAAATTATTAATTTTATGGTTAGTGCAAAGAAATGACTTCAGGTGGCGCTTGTTGCATCTTGTAGTTGGCCGTTGTTCGCTTCTGTTGAACTTAGAAGTGAATCATTTCACAGACGCTTTCGTTGGTGTCAGGAGTTCATTAAGTGCGCTTACAACCAAAGCTATAGAGAGAGAGAGACAATGAAAAATGGGAAATTGCGAAAGGCGAGTGAACAGTGTGCAGCAAACTAATCTCTTCCTTGTCGTAAGTAAACAGGAATAGTAGGTCAGACACTGTTCTGAGGGAAGTAGAGGAAGTAATTGTTGGTTGTGTCTCAAAGCATCTAAAGAGGTGATTCAACTCTAACTGAACAAGATTTGAAACCTGAAATAGCGAAGGGGGGGAAATTCACTAGTCTTGCTGCTGATCACTGAATTTCACTAAATTGTTCAAAAATCATTTTAGTCATTGACCAGCCGATTCTACTACACGAAACCCATGCTGCAGAGGGCAACACTTAATTGAACTTTCGATGAATTCAAAATGATGTCAATTTGCAAAACTGACTCTTTCCACAATCACCTTTTCACGGGCCCAAGAGATCTTTATCAGACTTTTTAATGTTTATTTTCAACTCGACATTGATCGTTTTAATATCTGCTTCTTTGTTCAGTGTACCTGCTTCTGCTCCATAGAAAAGAATAGACCATATAAGGCATGGAATCATTTTCTCAGAATTAGATTATTTTTCTTTATTCTCGATGTTACTATGGTTTTCATTCTATTAAAAGTTGATTTTGTTATTTTTTTTAACTAATTTCTCTGTTGCGTCTTTCTTTTATCTTCTGTAAATTAGCGGTCCTAAGTATAGGATTTGACTAGGATAATGTAAGGCCAAAGAATGTAACACTGAATTTAATATAACTCCTTTTTTTTTTTTTTTTTGCTTTGTGTGCTCTATTGATTTTCGCAAGTCTTGTTCTCTCTTTCTAAGCAATTAATAAAGTATTATATGCATTACGAAGATTGCTTATATGTCTTCGTCCTATTTTTACTTCCAGTTCTTCAGTGCTTTCTAAAATGTCTTCACCGCAGAAAGAATCACAAAAAGAAAGATGAGAACTCACTCATCTCCTGTAATATCTTTTTGAAATTGGAAAATTTCCGACAATTTTTAGGTTAATTTTGATTTTCGTAGTTTGGTTGCAGAATATATATGGAGTTCAGCCTTAAGTCATTTCTATCAAATTCTCTGATGATGTTTCTATTAATTACTTATGATGAATACCATGAAATGCTTTATTTAATGTAATATCTTCTACATGTCTAAGTTTCTTTTTCAGTACCATTCTAGTGTTGAAGGTATCCTCTATTTTTCATAAATCCACCTAAGTTGGACTTCCTTTAATTCATTTTCTAACCGAAGTTTCGTTGTGTGGCTTGTTAGGCTTATTGGTCTATAATCTTTACAATCCACTGTCTCAGCTTCCCTGGGGATTCCAATCTAATGAAGATGGAATTTCTGAATGCATCGGAAGCTCTTCTTCTACAGGAATATCATTTTGACTTGGTGCCTTTCCTGTCTTGCATCTTCTAGTAACGGGAAGTCTTTCTTCGAGACTGTCAACCTCCGGTATTATTTTCCTCTCCTCATCTGTGGAAAAGATCTGAAATACATCCCGACCACCTTTTCCTGATTTCTTCAGAATTCAAATAACAATATCTCCACCATTACTTTTTATCAAAAAGTTCATTTTTGTTTATCATCGTTTGTTCAACAGATTTAATATATTTGCTACGATTTTCTAACATCCTGGGCCTTATTCTGGATACAGTCGTAGGTGCATCTTCAGAGTCTTCGTTAAAAGTGTTCCATTCTTCGTCACTTCTACTATCGTCAGTTTATTATTTATTGTCATGTGGTAATCAGATGGATTTCAATCCTGTCAGCATGTGATGCGCCTTAGATGGCACTTGATCATCTTAACAATCTATTATATAATAATTATTATTATTACGAGACACCTTCATTGAGTCCAAGGACTCATCGCGGGAGGGCACTCTACACCATACAACCCGATACCTAAGCTATTCAATGGACCACCTACACAAAACTACCATCTAGTATTTTTACTGGCAATTTTTAATTGCGTGTGTTCTCCGGCTAGTTTGTTTGTATGTAGGATGCAAAACCCTAGATCTGCTGATACACGTTTAATTGCAAAATCCTATTATGAAGATTCCTGCCATCTTATAGAAATGAACTCAGATCTTTTCCAAAAATCAAACAGTGTATTGCTCTTCCAACTGCGCTTATAAGAAGCATAATGTGAATTGCCCACATTCTAGGCTATTATTGGATGTTTTACATTTTTCACAAGATGGCTGTGAGATCAAATTTGTTATAAAGTTAAATAGGAAATTTGTTATAAGGAAAATAGGTTAAATAGGAAAATAAAGTGGAAATTTGTTATAAGGTTAAATAGGCTTACTGTTCACAATAAGCTTTAATGTAATTCTATAATTTTCTCTACAAAAATTAAATGATAGTTACAATTTTTTTTTTTTAATTTTAATCAAAAGTAACATTTCTTCTTTATTATTTAAAAATCAAGAATGTTCATTCTAACTTCAAACTGCGATTCTAAACTCTAAAAAGTTTATAGTTTGGTAATATTTTCTCTTGCACACTCTAATGCGTCGTTAACATTTAAATACTTCCTTCTAGTGGTCATTTCTTCTTTTTATTTTTACACTCTCTACCATTCTTCCATGGCTTCAATGTTGCTAGCATTATCTAGTATTGGTCACTGTCCGACCCACTTCCCAGCTGATACCCAAGTTCTTTGCTTCCTTTCTGCTATAACTGGATATTGCTGAGGGGGGGGGGGGGTTTCTATTATACACGTTTCCGTTTAAGTGAATCTCTCTCTCTCTCTCATTGTAACACAATCGCAACAAGTTTGTTGTCCGCTAGTGATCTATCTTAACTGGTTTTCTCTACATCTTGTAAAAATATCTAATATAAAACTGAAGCTTATTTTGGGATAGAGGGTTATATATATATATTTCACCTTTAATGGTGAAAATAATATTTGGATCACCAATGGATATTTTTTTTCTCTCTCACGATCATGACGCTGTCGCTTTTGATAATTTACATATCGTTGATGGCTAACGAATGACTCTTGAGGAATATTTTAACAAGTTTTACAGCGAGAGGACACATTCGTTCATTACATCATACTCAAAATAATCTCCCTACGTGAATTTGCTATTGAGAACAAACAGTCCTTTTTTCAAGCTCCTAAATTAAGAAAGATGTTGGGGCTAATGATGGACGAAATTGTACACTACATAAGACTATGATATGTCTAAGAATTCAAACCATACCCTGTTCGTTGAAAAGCGGAGATGCTATCCACTCCACCAACCCGGACTACAATTCCAGGAAGAGCAGCATTTTTCGGTATTACCTTTAAAATCAAAGAAAATTTTAAATACCGTATAATCAAATATTCAGAAAAATAAAAGAAGTTTGGAATCTCTCGATTCAAAAATACATTAGTAACAATTATCATTATCATTTATATTTATACAAATTTCTAAGAGGTGTTGGAATAACATTACAATTTTAAAATCAATTTACATTAACATGAAAATTCAGAAATAAAAGAACATTCCTATCTCTCGATTCTAAAATAAAATGTCCTTAAAAGGACTGGCTTAAAGGGGCGAAGGAAGAATGCTTTTCATACATATTTCCCGTTATCTGTAGAGGACAGTGTAGGGATAAGGTGTTATTGAGCTATATAAAGCTCTGATCATGGCAGGAGGGTAGCACCAATAGCCGAGCTTCAATTAGAACTTCATTGGCTACAGCATTGCCATCCATTACCCTCCCAGGATGGGTTTTTCTCCAAAATGTTCTTAAAAGAACTGGGCGATGGACTGAGTCCTTGACTCTTTATCCCGTCAACTGAATGAAGAGAATCTGTGTGGATGGAGTGTTATCGAGCTAAAAGCTCCAGTTATGGCTAGGTAACGGGCAATAGCCGAGCCTCAGTTAAAACTTCATTGGCTACAGCATTGCCATTTGTTATCCTGGAAGTCCTACAAAGGACTTTTTTTTTTTAACTCACATCTCCCTTCCTCCTTCTCCAAGATAAATTCTTCGTTCCGGAATCAATGCATCAATACATCATCCTTCTCCAAGATCCTTATAAGGACTGGCTTAAAGGGGCGAAGCAAGAATGCTTTTCATCTTCCCCGTTATCTGTAGTGGACAGTGTAGGGATAAGGTGTTATTGAGCTATTAAAGCTCTGATCATGGCAGGAGGGTAACAGCAATAGCCGAGCCTCAGAACTTCATTACAGCATTGCCATTCATTACCGACTATGTAAGTAAAGGTGAAATCTCAAAAATACGGACGATCTCTAGGCCACTCCATAGTGGGCGAAAGACCGTCCTAATCTCAGCGTTGGTTCCACTCAGTGACGGGCTCCCCGACCACTGAGCAGAACCGCTCAAATTCCGAGGAAAATAATTCACCGACAAAGCCCCTCAGCGGGCCGTGCCGGAGAACACTTTCTCCGGAGACTCAAAGTGCTCCCTTAAGGCAAAAACCTTAAGAAAGCGAACTCAAAAACTCATCGCCCAAGGGTGTAACAGCAACAGCCGAACCTCAGTTAGAACTTCATTGGCTACAGCATTGCCATTCATTACCCTCATTAGTAAGTAAAGGGTAAAATCTCAAAAAATCGGACGATCTCTAGGCCACTCATTCGTGGGCGAAAGACCGTCCATATCTCAGCATTGGTTCCACTCAAGAGAGCGAACTCAAAAACTCATCGCCGAAGGGTGTAACAGCAACAGCCGAACCTCAGTTAGAACTCCATTAGCTACAACATTGCCATTCATTACCGTCCAAGGGTATTGGATTGAATGAATCAATCCTTTGCATCACACCTTCTAAGTAACAATTTATCATATCATTTATATTTATACTAATTTCTAACAGGTGTTGGAATAACTTTGCAATTTTTAAATTATCGTTTAAAAAATGGAAATCTTTTTCTTATTATTTAATTTTATGTATATTTTCGTATTCGATTATATTCGTTTTTTTTTTGTTAATTGAAAACAATTAGTATTAAAAGTAATAAGCTTTAGTTGAAATCCTACTCCAATATAATAATGTTATCAAACTGCTTTTATTCCATCAGAGCCCTCTGCAACTATTTGTCTTAGAAATGTATTTACACTACGTTAGCAGTAGCACTCCCATTGGAAGTTTCTTTTTTTTATTAAGTAAAAATAAAAATATTATTATAAAAACAATATATTATTAATGAAATATGAAACGCAATGGCATCATTTCTCTGTATGGGAGACCTCGAATGTAGAAAATCTTCCGAAAATACTTGAAAAATGTCCGTTATGCAAAATATCAATTTTTCATGCAAAACAGGGTTCTCGCTAAGTGAACAGGAAAGGCACAATTGCATCTAATGTACACTGGCTTGACGACTCAAGAGAAAGGAGAACTATGGAAACAATACTGTGTACCAGATGACCTCGTGGTGCAGACGTAAGTGTGAGCGACATCAGACTATAATGAACATCCGAGTGAGTGTTACAACAAGAGAATCGACAGTCGGCAAACGAATTGTTTCGGCCACGCGGGGGAAACCAACTCGGTGACATTTTTGTTTTTTCTTTGTTAGAAGGAAATAGTATCTGCTCCTCCCAGTATCTCAATGGCGTTCACTGAACTTGGCCTCGTTCCTCTATCTCCCCCCAAGCTCCATTCAAGGTTAGTATGTTACATAATTGGAACGCATAAAAGTGCTGGATAATAACTGGGTTGTCCACAGATCACCGACTTCTAGCGGGTTTCCGGAAAAAAAAAAAAAAAAAATCGAGACACCACGTGATGGGAAAAATCATGTTGTCCCGCTAGAAAAATATCAGCGAGTGCACAACGGAGTAGCCTTTGTTTCGTTTTAAACAAATAAACAACAAAAAAAGAAACACTTGGTTGGCTGTCACTTTTTTTTTTTTTTTTTTTTTTTTTGCGAAGCCTCCGGGATTCAAGTTGAATGTCGACCCTTTCGCATCCTTGTAATGGAATGTTGTTGCCAACCCAATTTACATGCGTAAATACGCCTTCACGTTCTCTGTCTCGTTAGGAGGCACCTAAGAGAAAGGGGGGGGGGGGGAGGAATAATCATGAGTCTCTTTTCACTCCGCATAAATGTCAACAAACATGGGCCAGTCATACGACCTCGCTATGAGAATGGACATGGCACGAGCGGAAAATTAGCACTCTCTCACTTTAGGTCAACTGGTGTCGATGACATAAATCTTGTTCTGACATCGGACTGCTCTTAAAGCATCCCTAACCACATTCTGAAACGGGAGAGTCAGTGTGAGGGTGATTGTGTATCGGAGTTTTATTAGTGTTAATTGGTTCTTAAGAACTGTTGCTAATTTTGTGGATTATATATATATATATATATATATATATATATATATATTCATCTTTTTTTTTTGACTGACTGAAACCGAGAAAATAGATAACAAGTTAATTTAATGGAGCACACAACATGTTTCGTCACACACACACACACGAGTTTGTGTGTGTGTGTGTAGAAAGTTTTTTACCTTGGGTATACTATACGTTAAAGATACCAAGAAATATTGTAAAGTGGGTTTTAATCCTATTTTCCCAAGTAAGCTGAGTTTGCGCCTGAAGTATCTTCAGGTCTGAGACAACTTGTGGTAAAGGTGGACTAATCTCTGATCACTTGCCTTAGTATCTCCCATAATGCAAAGCATATCTCCTTGCGGACATGTATGTATTGAAGCTAAAACATCATTTTAGCTTCAATGGCATCGCTAGAAAAAATAATAAAGTGTGTTTATTACTATTTTGTCACATATCTTACTATTCAAGATACCAAGTAATTTTATATAAACTTGATTTTATAATCCTATTTCCCAAGTGAGCAAACAGACAAATAAGTCAAGTTTGCGCCTGCGCGTAGTACAAGTCTGAGGCAACTCATACTTGCACTACGCGCAGGCGCAAACTTGACTTACTTGTCTGTTTGCTCACTTGGGAAATAGGATTAAAAAAAACAATTTATATAAAATTACTTGGTATCTTGAATACATAATATACCCAAGTTAAAAAAACTTTCTAAAATCTATTGTAGTTTAACTGTCATTATTATCGCCTTAGCAAGCCAGTCAGCTCCGATGTAACTATTGTTCGGAATAGAAGTATTCTGATTTAAAATGTGGGAAAAAATTCTGTATTTTATTAAAGATATACATAGTCTATATTTTTAATATTCTGATTTCAATATATATATATATATATATATATATATATATAGAGAGAGAGAGAGAGAGAGAGAGAGAGAGAGAGAGAGAGAGAGAGATGATAGACAGATTGATCCTTAGACAGGTTGGTTAGTAGTATATATAATTTGAATAAAACAAAGCAAAAAATAATAATAATAATTAAAATTAAAATTAAACTCCATGTACCTCGAGTTACAAGCGTTTTTTAAGCTAATAACAGTTGCTTATTCTGATTGTTATTGTATATCGGAATGAAGAAAAATTAAAATCTCATAATTGGAGTACTTGTATATAGTTGATGCCATATGTGACGTGTGATTGACAGCAGATAAATAAAGGAATTATGGTAGATTACTATTTTGAATCATTTATATATTTATCTATCAGCAAAATCTGTTGAATTAAATTATTAAGGACTGTTTACCTATATGATAAGCATACATCATCATCATCAAACTGTTGCGTACCTCCAGGGAGGGATCATAAGAATATTATGATAAGTTTACTTTATTAGTAACATCATTAGTTTATTACTTGTGAGGAGGGGGAGGGTCATTCCCGTCTCTTGGACGCCGCTGTATTGTCACTCCTGCACCTCCTAGGGTTTGGAAGTGGAGTCTGCTAGAAAAAAGCAGTAGAAGCAGCGATATATGCAGAGCGAAAGATGCACGCAAACACAGGAAAGAAAACAGATTTTGTTTATAATTAATTTATGTTAATACGAGCAACTGTAATGTTATTTTCTTCGGGTTCTCGTGTTTGTCGTTTTACTTTCGTTCCGCTGAGTATTTTCGAGCTTGTAGATCCTTCTCCAGTATTACACACACCTTCCTTCCGACAATACCAAAATTCAAAGCCAACCAGGAAAATATTTAAGGCAAATTGGGAACGCAGAACTATTCGTGCATGTTAGCGAAAATAAATACGAACCAAATATAGATGAGGCGGAAATAATTTCTTACTAAAAACAAGTGTTGGTGCTGTTCCTGTACTGAAATACTGGCCTTCAAAAAGAAATCCGTCATGAATAAATAAATAAAAAAGCTTTGCATACTACCCGCCCCCCATTATTCTACAATATAATCCACAAAATAGTTTAATGATAAGCTTCCTGTGCATCCGAAAAATCTCTTCGATAATAATAAATACAATTACTTCGCCTATAATGCCTTTTTGACCAAATTATGGTGCATATGTCAAAAAAAAATTCTATTTGCGGATTACAAAAAACAGAAAGATTATGAAAGTATCAGTTGGGCCTGACTCCCACTGAAGAGACCTCAATAAAGGTCGAAACTAGTCTGGGTAGTGGCCCTTCCCTTAATGCATAACATTAGACATATCCGCAGGGAGATGTGTTTTGCATTATAGGAGATACTGAGATAGGACAGTTGGTAGCTTGCTCCACCTTTGCAACGAGTTGCCCTGGTATTGTACCACCTTACCAAAGTCCTGAAGATACTTTCAGGCGCAAACTTTGTTTGCTCACACTTGGATAAAGGATTAAACTAATTTTATTATACAGAAAGATTATATTCAATCTTGATGGAAACGAGCAACTCATTCAGCTACACATTCAATCTTGACGGGAGACAGCTACATAACGAATAACGTTTGACTGTAAAGGAAGAACTTTGAATGGAGTGTTTATGAGCTATAAGCTCTCCCAGTGAGCGCACTGAAATTGACCGTGTTCAGCTGGACGTAAGATTGACTTGGGCCTTTTATATTTGTAGCTTTCCGCTTCATTATATTCCGAAGCTTCCTTGATCAACGGGTTTGGGTGGTTGCTTGTCTTGGTAAAGAACTTCTCAGCTACATCTAGGAGAAAGGAAGAAATGTAAGGAATGTTGACTTCTCTATGGATCTGGGAGTTTCTAATAGACCAAGGGGCATCTAGAATCATCCTCAGGCACTTGTTCTGTAATCTCTGTATTTTTTGAATAGTTGTATTCGCGGTTTGGCTCCATGAGCGGGATGTGTAAGTGATGACCGGTCGAATTACCATCTTGTAAATTGTTAATTTTGTTTGTGTGTCCAGTTTGCTTTTTCTGTTGATCACAGGGAAGAGCAGTGCAATTACTTTGGATGTCTTGCACTTTGAACCTTTTTGAACTTTTGCAGTTTATTCTAAAATACAGTCTCGAAAACTCATTTCCAAATATTGTAATACTACTGCGAACGTTCCTCAAAATTGTGTAAGTGTTGCTTGTTGTGAGAGGAGTTTTTCTAAATAAAATTTATTAAGAATTACCTACATTATTATGAAATAGACTTCGTCAATGTAATCGGCGATTTTGCTAACAGAAAAGCAAGAAAAATAACATTTTAGAATGTTGAAGTTGAAATTTTACTTCAAAAATAAACAACACAGTGTTTTCATTTATTTCCCTATGCGTCGTTTTGACTTTTTGTAGTATTTTTGGTGTGTGTTGAAAGAGGCGGCAAACTCGGGGACCGCCCCGGGTGGCAAAAGCTCTAGCTTCACCACTGCTTATATGATTGCTGAATTGGAGTTTTTTTTTATCAAGTATCACTCCAAGATATTTGACTTCAGATTTGATTCTGCCATAGAATCTTAACTCCCAAAAGATGAATGTCCTCCATACTATGGATTTTTTTTATAAAAACAGTATGGCTGAGCTTTTTGGGAGTTTACTTGGATCCTCCAGTCTGCTACCATTTTGCTAGTATATGTATACTGCTTTGAAGTCTTCTAGTTTCCAGTTTTGGGCTTAGAGATCTTGTCATTAATGCAGTATATCATCTGCATATAATGCAGTGAATGTTATTCTCGGGTTCAGAAGGATGTCTGCTACGTAGACTGAGAACAGGAGAGGGGCCAGAAGAGAGCCCTGAGGTACGCCTGCCATGACCTTGCGTCTGGTTTCGTTGATTTTGATTTGCATATGTCTGTCATTCAGGAATGAGTGGATTATTTTTGTTAACTTGATTGGCAAGTTAAATTTTATGAGTTTATAAAAAATGCTTTGATGCCATACTTTGTCAAACGCTTTCTCAGCATCGATGAAGATGGCAGCTGTATGAAGTTTCTAATTGTAGCCTTTTGTGATAATTTCCACTAGCCCGTGTACTTGTTGAACTGTGCTATGGGCCTTGCGGAAGCCAAAATTATCTATTTCTGCCTGAAGCCTGGCGGAAGCCAGACTTATCTGTTTCTGCTTGAAGCCTTGTGAAGATCACTTTCTCTGTCACTTCTTCGAGGCTGGACAACAGGCTGATGGGTCTGTAGCTTTCGGGGAGTTGAGGGTTTTTTCCCGACTTCTTCAATGGCATGACGGTGGCTGTCTTCCAAGCAGTGGGAAAACGCTGGTATCTAAAAATGGCATTGGTAATGCTGACGAGATGAACTATGGCCTTTCTTGGAAGTGGTTTTATTATTCGGTTGGTTATGCCATCTGGGCCTAGAGCCTTTTTACTGTTTAGATGAGTTAAGATATTTATTATTTCTGCCAGAGTAGTGGGAGTGATATGTTCTGAATTATCAATATGCTGTCGTAAAGTTGTCCTAACATGACGGTGAATCTTGTATACAAGGTTAATATTTAGATTTGCATAAGATGGATTGCACTGTTCAAGGTTATCTATTAGTGCTTCAGCTTTCTCTTTATCTCTGTGAACAATCTCTTTCTTGGTTTGCATAGGGGGTTGCTTTTTTGGTGCGGATGGCTGTTAAGAATTTCCAGACGGAGTGATCTTCAGCATTGATGTTAGCCAATTTGGCTTCGCATTCATGGTTTCTGTGTTTTTGAAGAGCTTCACGAACTTGTCTGTTTAAGTTGTTCAGTACTGTTTTGTCCTGTGTTGCACTAAGGAATCTCTTTCTGGTTCTATTTTTTGCTCTAATTAGTTGGTTGGGTGGAAGACACTGGTTTGCCTGACTGATTCTATTGCTTTCAGAATTTGGATGGTTAAGTTATCTACTGCTGAGTCTATCTCTTCCTTTTTACAGATGTTAGACACCGGACCAATATGATCGGGAAGAACTTTGGCTAACTTGTCCCATGGTATGAATGCATGCGGTGGAGAGAATTGATCTGATGAACCTAGATTAAACACTATGGGACTGTGGTCAGAAGATAATTCATTAAGTGTTTCCAATTTATACTTGGTATCTTATATTTTTTTAAAAATAACGATGTCTAGCACATCTGAGCTGTCTGATGGACTGAAATGGGTGGGCTCGGTAGATCTGGCCACAACAGCAGAGTTGAGCATTGCGTAGTTGAATAGCGTGTAGCCTTTGGTGTTAATTGAAGTGTTGTACCAAGCCGTGTGTGTTTTGAATTGTGGTCTCCTGCTATTATTATCGAGTCATTTGATCCGAGTATGGAGTCCAGATCTGTTGTCAGTAGAGGAATGCTCAGAGGATTATAAGCAGCATAAATCTTGAGACTGCCAATGTTGCTGTTATGAACCTCCACTCCGGTCACCTCCAGATTTACGATTTTGAGGTTGGGTATTGTATTATGATTTAGGTAACTCTTGATTATGATTTAGGTAACTCTTGATATATATGGCTGTGCCTCTACCTCTTGTGCCAAGTCTATCATTTCTGTACATAGTGTAGCGATGGATTCAAGGGTTATTAGCTGGTCTTAGGTGTGTTTCACCAATCAAGATGATATCAACACTGAGACGAGTCGCAAATTCTTGAAGTTCCAGGACCTTGTTTATCAATCCATTTGCATTCCATGCTACTATCTTGAGTGACTTTGGTTTGAATTTTATACTCATGACAGATGGCTGTTATAATGGTTTGAATGCCTTGCAGGAATCTCTTTCTGGAAGATGGTGAAGGGCTTGTTTTGCTGAATTCCTGCAGCATGGTGGCAAGCGAGGCAGTTAAGATGTAGGAATCTGAGTTCATGCCGCCTCGGCATATGTTTTGGTAGTGGTTGTGTGGATCGTGTTCCTTCCTGTGTGGTTGAAGATGAGGTGTTTCGGACTAGGGGGGGGCGACCTGCTTGGTTGTTTATGGTGGCGTTACGAGGAGGAGCAAGATTGACTCTTGCTGACCCTCGATTTTTTGGATTGAAAAGGCAACCCTTGTAGTTGGAGGAGTGAGGTCCTCTGCAGTTAGCACAGCAGGCAGTGTCGCACTTCAAGCACCTGTACGCTGCCTTACATAATTTTTTGGAGTGCCCGAACCTTTGACACCTATGACATTGTCCTGCTGATGCTTTCTTCCTGAGCGGCTCAGTTGATATTTTGAGTGCGCATACAACTGTCAGTTCATAGATTTGCTTTTGTGTATTGCTGATTTCGACCAGCACCAGAGGCATTGGTCTTTTAACTGACCTGAGCATCCTGCTCACTTTAACTGGGGGACAGGCCCTGTCTGGAGAGATCGGTGATCACATCTTCAGGGGTGATAACTTCGGAAACCCCACGAAGTACCACCTTCATGTTCTTTTCGCTGGGTTAAGAAAAGGTGTGTTATGGGAGATTTGAATTGTCCATAAATCTAGTCATTTGTCTATAGTCCATAACTTTGGCAGGTTGAATTTTAACTCCTTCATCGGAGTTTTTGACTGAGAATGTGATATTATGTTCCCTGAGGGCTGATGAGACAGGAATCCGTTCTTCTTTATCCCTTAAGATGACTGATGATACCTTTTCTTTAAGTACATTGATTGATTCCATCTCTGTTGTTTTGGGTTCTTCTGTGGTGGTAGAGATTTTTCTCTTCTTTTTGACCATTTGGAATTCTGCATGTGTTTCCAAGGTCTGACAGATGCCGCCTTGGGATGTAGCATCTTCTAGATTTGGGGGAGTGTACACAGTCTGATTGTGTCTGTGTAATGTTCGTCCCTTATGTCAACTATTTTGTCTTCTATGACTGCTGAGGGGGGAGGGGAATGTATCAAAAGCTTAACTTTTCCCAGTCAGTTTTCACTCATTAGCTTTCCTAGTCTGAGGAATTCCTTGTATACCTCCTCAAATATGACCTCATTCATGAGTTTTGGATGATAGTGATAAATGTCTCTATCTGTGTCTTTACACTGAAAAATGTGTAAAGACACAGATAGAAAAAAAAATAAAGATTACTCAGGTGTCCCGAGCAAATTACAGATAATCCTGTGGACTTTTGAGGATCCACTGGCAAATCCTAGACACACACACAGGTGCCGACAAAACAATATATTAAAGTTTAAAATGCCCTAAAAACAGCGGAAAGTGAGTTCTTGACACTACTTTCTTCATCCACTACTCCATTCATCCACCACTGCTCCTCGTTGCAGGTGGAGACTGCGCGGCCATCAGACCTGCTGCAATTTTCATGCAGAGTGGGGGGGGGGGGGGATAGGTTTCAGACTGTGTTAGCGCCAGTGCAATGTGAGCTTCCCGAAAAACCTTGTATAAAATCTAATCAGGCTCAAAATAACATGTCTGATCTCAATCACACTCCGCCATTGAATCCTGTCCACATAGCTATATTTGACAATTGACATTAATGGCTTTAGGGGTGAAGCAAGATGCTTTTCATATTTCCCGCTATCTGTTACGGCTACAGTGAGGTAAAATTTTATGAGAAGTTTGCATTTGGTCTTTTATGTTTGAATATATCCGTTGCCTCGTAGGCTACAACATGCTGAACTAGATCGTTGGGGTATATGGACGTTTTTAGGAAAAACTTTGTTGCTAAAGATTGTAGGAAAGAGAAAATATATGGAATATTTGTATCTCGATGAAGTTGCTTGGCTTTGATGAACCATGGGGCGTTTAGAATCATTCGCAGGCACTTGTTTTGTACGCGTTGCAGTTTCTGAATGTTAGTGTTGGAGGTATGGCTAAAGACTGGAGAAGCGTAAGTGACTATGGGACGAATCGTAACCTGGTACAAAAACAATTTGATTCTGATGTTTAGCTTGCTGTTACTGTTAATTACGGGGGTAGATCTGGGCGATGGCTTTAGATGCCTTTACACACTTAGTCTTCATGTGTTGGTTAAAAGTTAATTTTTTGTCTGCCAAGGGATTATAGTATTGAATAGTAAGACGTCTCCTGCAGGAGATAGCGATCTTTTCGTGAAGAGAATGGGTGAGTTCTTTTTGGGGATTCACATGTAGTCTCCATTTGGAGAACCATTTCTCTAACTTTAGGAGGTTTTCTTGACGTTTTTTAGTAACCATGTGTGGCTGAAGAGATCTAGCTAATAATGCTGTATCGTCCGCATAGGGCCATGATGAATGACAATGGGTTGTGTGCGGAATGTCTGACATGTATATAGAGAACGGTAATGGAGGCAGTAGGGATCCCTGTGGTACTCTAGGTATGCAAGTCAAGATATATGGCACTGGGATGAGGTAGCACCATTTATCTTCACTTGCATGCTTCTATTCTGTAGATATGATCTAACTAGGGGTACCATTTTCAGGGAGATTCCGGCTGAGATAAGTTTCAGTTGCAATCCGAAATGCCATATTTTGTCAAATGCTTTGGATAAATCAAGAAAAACAGCTCCAGTGTATTGACGTCAGTTGAAGCTGCTAGTAATATATTCAACTATTCTGATGATTTGTTGGGGAGAACTATGGTATTGCCGAAAACCAAATTGTTCTTTAGGAAGGATGTTTAGTTCATTTACTGAAGCTTGAAGTCGTGAGAGGATGACCTTCTCTGTCACCTTACCCAAGTTGGAGATGAGACTGATTGGACGATAATTTTGAGGCAGGTGTGGGTCCTTGCCTGGCTTATGTATAGGGATTACATCCGCAAGTTTCCAAGTGGTAGGAAAATAGTGAAACCTCAAGATTGCATTTATGATTATGGTCAGGTGCACTACAGCTTTTCGGGGAAGCAGTTTGATCACTTTATTTGTGATGCCATCTGGACCAGGAGCTTTTTTGTTCTTTAAATTTTTTATGATATCATATATTTCAGCAGGTGATGTGGGTGCAATATGGTCAGCACCGGTATCAGGGAGTTTTAATGAGTGTCTGACCTGTCTGTGAATTTTATACAAGTGACCGAAGTCTAAGTTTTCATGTGAAGGTTTGCACTGCTCTTCTAAATTTTTTGCTATGGCTTCTGCCTTTTCCACGTCTGTGTGAACAAGACCCTGGCCAGAAAGTATAGGGGAAAGAGATCTGCCTTTGTTTCTGATATTCTCGGTAGTCCCCAGATAGAATGATCAGTAGATGAGATGGAAGCTAACTTTTCTTCCCATAGTTGGTCCCTGTAAGCTTTGAGTGCATCTCTCACTGCCCCATTTAGTCAATTAAGAACGGTTTTGTTTTGTGGGGCACGAGTGTTGTGAAATTGTTTCCTTGCTCTATTTTTTTCTGTGATCAAGTTCATAATGTCTTCGGGCGGACGACCAGGCTTGGAGACAGATTTGTAGGAGGTGGCTGCCATTATAGCGAAGTTAATTTGGTGGGTGAGGCTTGTGACTGCGGTTTCGACATCTTCGTTAGAATTTATATGAGAAACAGGTCCAATGTAATTCCGGAGTACTTTTGACAATCTTTCCCAATATAAATGAGTGAGGTAGTGTGGAGACAGGTGTTCTTGTTTTCCCAGCTGTGGTAGAATTGGGTTATGATCAGATGACAACTCGTTCAATGATTTTAGGCTGTACTGAAGTTTAATATCTTGCAGGATAGCAATATCCAGGATGTCAGCAGTGCCGAACGTACTGAGATGACTTGGTTCGATGGCGCCAGCCACAACACAGCATAGTTTGATCCTATATAGTTGGAAAGGATGCATCCATTCTTGTTCATGGTTCTACAATTCCAGGCAGGATGCTTGGAGTTTAAGTGCCAGCAATAATGATAGACTCTCTAACGCCTAAGATGGCACTTAGATCACAGTGCAGTAGAGTTTTTAAGGGTGGGTTGTAAGCTGAATAGATTTTCAGTCTGTCAACCGAGACAGTGAATAATTCCACACCTGAGACATCAAGGGTTAGTGGTTGAATGGTTTATTACAGGATGGTGTTTGATATAATTTTTAATGAAGATGGAAGTACCGTCGTCTGTATAGTTTAGCCTGTCGGTTCTGTATCCCCTTATTTTGGGGCTTTCCGAGGTTCTTAGATGTGTCTCGCTTATTAGAATAACATCTGGTTGATATCTATGAGTAAAGTCTTGGAGCTCTAAAATTTTGTTTTTGAGGCCATTTGCATTCCATGCAACGATCTGAAGAGAGGCTGGAATTAGCTTGTTTCTATTCATCTATAAGTTCTGTAAGGATGGCCATTGTTTGGCGTAGGAACCTTTTAGTGGGGGGTTGCTGAAGGTTTGACAGGCTAAAAGCTTGTAGAATGTTTGCTAGAGAGGCCATAATAACAGCTGTCAGGTTCGTAGGTGCTGTTGGTTGATTCTGTTCTGGTGTTGACGTGTTTGTACGGGCCACATCTGCATAGCTTCTTGCTTTCTTTTGGCACCCTCTATTTTTGAAGGCCTCTGAGCCTCCGACTGTGGTGCAGGGGCCTCTGGTATTCTTGTACTAGAGGACGAGGACTGTTTAGCTGTCTCCAACCGTCTGTTCTTCAGGTGCTGAGTACATCCCTTATAATTGGCAGGGTGAGGGTCACCACAGTTGGCACATTTAGCCGAGGTGGTTTTCGGCTTTGTACAGATATCGGTTGGGTGACTATTCCCACATTTCAGACATTTGAACTCAGCTTTACACAGCTTCTGGGCATGGCCAAACTTTTGGAACCTGTGGCATTGCCCAGAAGATGCCCTTTCCGAAGTGGCTCTGGTGTGATGATGAGCCTGCAGACTGATTTTAAGTTGTAAATATTTTTGTAAATGTTATGGATCTCTACAAGGACTAACTGCATGGGAGTCTTGTCAGATCTATACATTCTGCTTACCTTAATAGAAGGCAGATCCTGTAAGTTAAGATCAGCAGCTATCTCTTCTGGATCAATGTCTTCAGAGACGCCACGGAGGACCACTTTTAAATTTTTTTTCTTAACTGAGTGAGAAGGTATGGTACTGAATACCTCTGACGTCTATAATCTGTCACCATCGTAGGTTGTATCTTGATACCCTCATCCACATTTTTGGCCTTTGTGTAATCAATTTGTAAACTGGACATTGTAGATCTTAAAGCTGACCACCTGTGTTTTTCTCTTAGTATGTTTGGAGGCACATTTTCTTTGTGAAATGGTGCCTCCGAACCTTTTCTCCGAAACTGGACCTTGTTCCAGTTCTTTATCTTTGGGTGGTTTTTACGGTTGTTTTGCGCTTCTTGCGTGCACGGACCACTTCAAATTCTGAGGATCACCGATTCCCACTGTTCCTCCATATTAGCAGCGTCATCGAATGTGACGCTTGCTGGGGGGGGGGGGGGGATGTATCATAAAGTTTCACCTTTCCCGGTCAGTTGTAATTAAGCAGCTCACCTAGTCTGATGAATTCACGATATACTTCCTCAAATATCGTCTCATCTATTTGTTTTTCCATGTCCATCAACATGAGGTGTCAGAAGCTGAGGGGGAAAAAAAAACTGCATACTGTGCAGTTGTAGTCTGGCCGGCACTTCTGCGAACCTCCGAATTCTTTGGATAAAAGCACTGGCGTAAAATGGCAAAGATCTTCACAACTCATCTGAAACAAGTATCACTTACAAAAGTCCCTGACTACCACAATCCTATTGATTGACTCAACAAGAAAATTCTCAGCCAGAAAATTCACATAGCAACATTGAGAATTGATATCTATGACTTTAGGGGTGAAGCAAGATGCTTTTCATATTCCCTGCGGTTACAGCAAGGATAAAATTTATGAGCAGTTTGCTCGCTCTGATAGGACATGGAGATTATGCACCGCTATAGGAAGTTAATATAGCTTTTGGTCTTCTATGTTTGAATATGTCCGTTGCCTCGTATACTGCAGCTGGCTGAACAAAATCGGGGTGTGTGGACGTCTTTAGGAAAAACTTGGATGCTAAAGATTGTAAGAAAGAGAAACTATAGGGAATATTTGAATAGGGAATAGGGAATAGGGCGTTCAGAATCATTCTCAAGCACTTGTTCTGCACTCGCTGTATTTTGATAATGTCAGTATTAGGTGTGTGACTCCAGGATGGAGAGGCGTAGGTGATGATAGGAAGAATCGTCATCTCGTATAGTTGCAATTTGATTCTGTTGCTGAGCTTACTATTTCTATTAATTAGCGGATAGATCTGAGCAATTGCTTTAGATGCCTGTGCGCACGTAGACTTGATATGTTGGTTGAAAGATAACTTTTTGTCGAGAATTACACCCAGGTATTTTGTTTCTGTCTGCCAGGGAATTTTAGTATTGAATAGTAACACATCTCCTGCAGGAGATATTGGCCTTTTCGAGAACAGAATGGCTGAGCTTTTTTTGGGGTGACTTCCAATCTCCATTTGGAGAACCAACCCTCCAACTTTAGAAAGTTTTCTTGAAGCTTTCTGGTAATGAAATATGGTCGGAGAGATCTGGTTAGTATTACTGTATCGTCCGAATACAGGGACAAGACGGAAGACATCGGATTGTGTGGGATGTCCAACATGTATATAGAAAACAGCAATGGAGCTAGTAGGGAACCCTGCGGCACTACAGCAAAGATATAGCGGTGGGATGAGGTAGAACCGTTGATTTTGACTTGTATTAATCTATTATGAAGATATGAATGGATTAGATGAACCATTTTTAGTGAGATACCGGCTGAGATAAGTTGGTGTAGGAGTCCAAAATGCCAGATTTTGTCAAATGCTTTGGATAGGTCTAGGAAAACAGCTCCTGTGCACTGGCGCCAGTTATAGCTGGTGGTGATGTATTCCACAATTCTGTGGATTTGCTGGGTAGTACTATGGTGTTGCCGAAAGCCAAACTGTTCTTTAGGGAGGATGGTTAGGTCATTTACTGAGGTTTGGAGTCGTGAAAGGATGACCTTCTCTGCAACCTTACCCAGACAGGAGATAAGACTGATTGGACGATAATTTTGGGGTAGGTGTGGGTCTTGCCTTGCGTATGTATAGGGATTACATCAGCCAGTTTCCAGGTGGAAGGAAAATAGTGAAGTCTTAAGATGGCATTTATTATATTGGTCAGGTGCACTACATCTTTTCGAGGCAACAGCTTGATCACCCCTATTAGATGCCGTCTAGTCCAGGAGCTTTATTGTGCTTCAGTTTTTTAATAATATTATGTAATTCAACAGGTGCAATATGGTCAGCACTGGTATCTGGGAGTTTTAATACTTGTCTGACCTGTCTGTGAATTTTATACATGTGGTTGAAATCTATATTTCCATATGCAGGTTTGCACTGCTCTTCCAAATTTCTTGCCATGGCCTCCGCCTTGTCAGCATCAGTGTGTACAAGGCCCTGGTCAGAGAGTATTGGTGGAAGTGATTTGCCTTTGTTTTTGATGTTTCTTAGTAATTTCCAGACAGAGTGATTAGCAGGTGAGATAGAGGCTAAAGTTTCTTCCCATAGATGGTCTCTGTGTGCGTTGAGTGCATCTCTCACAGCCCCAGTAAGTCTATTTAGATTTGTTTTATCTTGTGGAGAACGAGTGTTTCGAAATCTTTTTCTGGATCTGTTTTTCTCCCTGCTCAAGTTCATAATGTCTTCAGGCAGACTACTAGGCTTGTGGACAGATTTGTAGAAGGTGGCTACAGTTATAACGGAGTTAATTTGTTGAGAGAGGCTTGTAAGTGCAGATTATACGTCTTCTTTTGTTCGTATGTGAGGAACAGGGCCAATACTATCCCTGAGCACTTCCGACAATCTTCCCCACGATATATAAGAGTGAAGGGGAGAAGACAAGCATTCTTGTCTTCCTATCTGAAGTAGTATTGGGTTGTGATCAGATGACAACTCATTTAATGATCTTAGGCTGTATTGAAGATTAATGTTCTGCAGGATAGCTATATCCAGGATGTCTGCGGTTCCAAACGTACTAGGATGAATTGGTTCAGTGGGGCCTGCTACAACAGCATTGTGTGATCCAATGAAGTTGGAAAGGATGCAACCGTTCTTGTTGGTGGATCTACAATTCCATGCAGGGTGCTTGGAGTTGAGATCCCCGGCTATAATGTGGGTTCTCTGACGCATAAGATGGCGTTTAGGTCAGAGTGTAATAGTTTTTAGGAGTGGGTTGTAAGTAGAGTAGATTTTCAGTCTGCTAACCGAGCTGGTGAACACCTCCACGCCCGTGATCTCAAGATTAGTGGTCGGAGGGTTGTTCACAGAATTGTGCTTGATGTAGTTCTTGATGAAGATGGCAGTGCCTCTGTAGGCCAATCTTTCATTTCTGTATAGGCAGTAACCCCTTATTTTAGGGTTAGCTGAGGGTTTTAGGTGAGATTCGCTGATTAAAATAACATCTGTGATATCTGTTAGTGAATTCTTACAGCTCCAGGATTTTGTTTCTTAGGCCATTCGCATTCCATGCAGTGATCTGCAAAGAGACTGGAATAAG
This sequence comes from Typopeltis vanoorti, assembly GCF_054136105.1. Taxonomy (NCBI): domain Eukaryota; kingdom Metazoa; phylum Arthropoda; class Arachnida; order Uropygi; family Thelyphonidae; genus Typopeltis; species Typopeltis vanoorti. Next base: position 82,653,209 of record NC_143565.1, read on the forward strand.
TTTGTTTCTACTCATCAATGAGTGCTGTGTGGATGACATGTGTTTCACGGAGAAATCTTTTGGTGGAGGTTGCTGAAGGGTTTGACAAGCTGAAGTCTTGTAGCATGTTGGCTAGAGAGGCTGTAATAGCAGTTGTTAGGTTTGTAGGTGCTGATTTGTTTGTACGGGCCACATCAGCATAACTTCTTGTTTGCTTTTGGTCTTTGAAGGTCTCTGACTGTGGACGCCGAGTCTCCGGTTGTGGTGCAGGGGCCTCTGGTGTTCTTGTACTAGAGGAAGTGGACTGTTTGGCTGTTTCCATCTGTCTATTTTTTGGGTGCTGAATGCATCCCTTGTAGTTGGCAGGATGGGGGCCACCGCAGTTGTCACATTTAGCCGGGGTTGTTTTTGGCTTTGTGCAGATATGAGTTGGGTGACTTGCCCAACATTTCAAAAAGTTGAATTCAGCTTTACATCATTTCTGGGCGTGAACAAACTTTTGACACCTATGGCACTGCCCAGAAGATGCCCTTTTTCGGAGTGACTCTGGTGTCACAATGAGCCCACAGATTGTTTTCAAGTTGTAGATATTTTTTTATATGTTATGTTTCTCTACGTGGACTAACGGCATGGGAGATTTGTTAGATCTGTACATTCTGCTAACCTTAACAGGAGGTAGATCCTGCAAATTAAGATCAGCAACTATATCTTCTGTATCAATGTCTTCACAGACGCAACGGAGGACCACTTTTAAATTTTTCTCCGAGCTGAGCGAAAAGGTATGATATTGTATATCTCTATTGTCCATTTCTTTTGTTAGTCCCCTGTAGTCTGTCATCGTTGTAGGATATATCTTTATTCCATCGTTCACATTTTTGGCCTTTAAATAGCCAATGTGTAGGTTGGACATTGTTGATCTTAAAGCTGCCCATCTCTGCTTCTCTCTTAATATAATCGAAGGCACCTTTTCTCCGGGAGAAACAGTGGAGTCCGAAACTTGACCGTGTTGTTCCATTATGCTGTCTTTGAGTGGTTCATCTGTTGTTCTCCGCTTTTTTGCGTACGCGGACTTCTTGAAAATCAGAAATAGTGGGGTTTGCCGATTCTGACTGAGCTTCCATAATCTCCGCGTCAACGTCTGTGACACTTCCCGGGGGAAACGTATCATAAAGTTTCACCTTTCCTGGCCAATTTTTGTTGAGCAGCTCGCCCTGTCTGATAAATTCCCGATATACTTCTTTACTTCTTCAAACGTTGTCTCGTTTGGCTGCTGTTCCTTATCTGTCAATGTAAAGAAAGGAAAAGAAAATTAAAAAAAAAAAACGCTTACTGCGCAGTTGTAGTCTTACCGGCCCTGCTGCAGGACTCTGAACTGATTTGGTAAGAGCACTGATTCAAAAATTGCATGATCTTCAAGATACATAATATAATAAACGCACCACAATTCAATATGAACACAATCTAGTCCCAAAACTCATAATCGACTCCATTTTATCCATAGCCACAAAGTCCTTATAAGGACTGGCTTAAAGGGGCGAAGCAAGAATGCTTTTCATCTTCCCCGTTATCTATAGAGGACAGTGTAGGAATAAGGTGCAATTAAGTTATTAAAGCTCTAATCATGGCAGGAGGGTAACAGCAATAGCCGAGCCTCAGTTAGAACTTCATTGGCTACAGCATTGCCATCCATTACCCTCCAAGGGTATTAATCACCGCATCTCACTGTCGATTCAATATATAAGGACTGGCTTAAAGGGGCGAAGCAAGAATGCTTTTCATCTTCCCCGTTATCTGTAGAGAACAGTGTAGGGATAAAGTGTTATTGAGCTATTAAAGCTCTGATCATGGCAGGAGGGTAACAGCAATAGCCGAGCCTTCATTAGAACTTCATTGACTACAGCATTGCCATCCATTACCCTCGAATGGTCTATTAATATATGATATAATTTGAAATTATATAGTTCGATTCAATATATATATATATGTATACAGTAAAACCCTGAAGTTACGCGGTAGGTGGGACCAACAAAAAGTGCGTAAGTCGAATTCGCGTAACTCGGGGTATAATTTTGCATGTAATTTATATATACAAACATACAATTGGGACCAAAGGTTTACAAAAGCACCTATATTTTTTAAGAAATATAGGTGTTTAATTAAATATAATCATAATTGTAGTTTTTCATACATAAAAAAAGAAAGTTATTTCGATGTCGATAGTTTCATAAAATCTAATAGATTCGTCTGGTGGCATAATGTCTTTTTCTTGTCTCGCAAAATATCTTCATTGCATGCTAATGATTTTTTTATTCCTTGCCTTGTGGCTACAATTCGTTCCTCGTTAGAATCTATGTCCTCCAAAATCTGTAAACCTTTCTTTTATGATTGTTCTTACTGTGGATTCCTGTAGATCGAACTTCTTTGCTAGCTCACAAATTTTCATTCCGCCTTCAAAATCCTTAATAATGTTGAGTTTTGTTTCCAAAGTCAATGTTTTTCTTTTCTTGCTAGCTGTAGAAGAATCGGACTTGCTTCTTTTGGACGACATTATTAGTTTTTTATGTGATAAAATTTTTATCAAGAACATAACATGAAACAATCGTAAGGTTTGTAGACTATAAAAATCGTGTATGAATGGAGACCGCGCGAAACACGTCAGTGCTTGTTCACAGCAAGTGCGACACTGGCGAATGCGGCCGCCGCCTGAAAGATACGACTAGTGGTGAGGTGTGAAGGTAAGGCTTGAATCTGAGTGGGCGGAGCTAACGCCGCTCATGTCTTCCGTAGGTTAGAAGAGTGAATTGAGAGCCTTTATAATTGGCTGGATGGGGGACCACCACAATTCGCACATTTAGTAGGTGTAGACGTTATTTTGTGCAAGTGTGCCAGGGATGGCTGTCACCACACTTTACGCACTTGTAATCTGCTTTACATAACCTTTGTGCATGCCCAAATTTTTGACAGCGATGGCATTGACCGGGGGAAGCCTTTCTTCTGAGTGGTTCGGTCTTGATGACTAAGTTGCAGACGGTTTTAAGGTCGTAAATTTCTCTCTGGTCTTTACTGATCTCTACTAAGACCAGAGGCATGGGGCTCTTGTCTGCTAGAAGCATGCGCGAGATCTTAATTGGATCTAGACCCTGTGATCTGAGGTCAGCACCTATTTCTTGGGATGTAATGTTTTCTGCCAGTCCTCTGAGGACAACTTTAAGGTTTTTGTCGCTCTTAAGTTGGAACCTGTGATATGGAACTTTCAGTTCGTTCATAAGACTGGTGAGCTGGCGATAGTCCGTCGCTCCTTCTGAGTGGATCCGGATTCATTCATCCGTACTTTTAGCGGAAATAAATTTGATGTTTCTGTTCTTCATCGTCTCCGCGATTGAAGACCAGTTTTCTTTCGTTCTTAGAACTACTGGAGGAATCTTCTCTTTGGGCTGTGTCCCTGAGACCGTCGTTATTTTCAACAGGTCGTGCTGTTGTGTCCATTGGAACTGTGTTTGTCAAGACTTGGGGTATTATTACAGGTTCTGCAGTGGCGGACTTTTTCTTCCTGCTGACCACCTGATAGTCACTGGAGTTCGTATTGGAGATATCTTCAGCTGATGTTGCTGGCATGCTGGCGCTGTCTTGTGAAGGACATGGAGGAGGTTCAGAGGGATGGGGATCCAATGTCTCCACTTCAAGGATCTGGTGTGCTCCGATTTTATCTGGCCATTTTTTATGTAGTAAGTTGCCTAAATTCATGAATAGCGTCAAACGTTCCTGAAAATTGAGATCGTCGAAAGACTTGTCCATAGCTAGGCTTACAGAAACGAAACAGAAACTAAAAAAGTCTTACCTGCTCTGCTGATCGAGCACGAACGGCTTATCTCTCCGTACACTCTGCCTCCAACCAAAGATCATTTGCTTATTGCTATCTTATGAGAAAGGAACCGTGAACTAATCATCAGTATTATATCTCTAAAAACTTTTATCACTGCTGCATTAACTATGAAGAGCGCTGAGAAACACGTCTGTACTGATCGAAACCAGGGATCCGATCATGAAGATAACACGCACACACTAGGCAAAAGAGGAGGTAATCATAATCAGAGATCAAAACTCAAAAGAGGAGGTAATCAGAATTTTAAGAGGAGGTAATGAGAATTAATCTCACTTTGTGACGCACGCAAGACGTTGCTGACTATAAGGGTGAAGCAAAATGCTTTTATAATCCCTGCTATCTGATAAGGATTGCTGTGTGAGGAAACATTTATGAGCTAAGTGCTCTGCCTGAGTGGGTGCGATTTAAAGATCTTCATTTGGAAGTGGGATGGCCTTGGTTCTCCTACATTTGGAGAAGTCAGTTTCATCATAATTTGCTGCTTGTAGCACTAATTCATTTCGATGTGAAGACGATGTTGAGAAGAACTTTACTGCTGAAGACTGCAGGAAAGAGTAAATGTAGGGGATATTTGTGTCCCGGTGAAGTTGGACATTTCTGACATACCATTGTGCGTTTAAGATCATGCGGGGACATTTGTTTTGCACTGTCTGTAGTTTGAGGATATTTGTACTTGAGGTGTGGCTCCAGGCTGGGGATGCATAAGTAATAATGGGTCGAATCATCAACTGATAAAGGAGTAGTTTGATTTTGGTATCCAGCTTGCTATTCCTATTGATAAGAGGGTAAAGCTGTGCAATGACTCTTGATGCTTTTGTACGAGGCTTTTATATGTGGACTGAAAGTTAGTTTTCTGTCCAGTAGTACACCCAGATATTTGGCTTCTGCTTAACAGGGAATCTTAGTATTAAATAGGAAGATGTAATCTTTGGGAGATATGGAGTTTTTAGTGAAGAGCATGGCGATACTCTTCTGAGGGTTTACTTGCAATCTCCATTCCGAAAACTAGTGCTCTAATATCTGCGGGTTTTCTTGCAGTTTCTTGATGACAAGGTGCGGTTTAACAGATCTGGCTAGTGTAGCTGTGTCGTCTGCGTATAGGGCAATGATAGATGACATTGGATTGTGCGGAATGTCCGCCATGTAAATCGTGAAAAGTATCGGTGCCAGAAGGGACCCTTGAGGAACTCCTGCCAAGATGCGTCGCTGGGTAGATAATATATCATTTAGTTTGACTTGCATTCGTCTGTCACCAAGAAATGACTTTATAATTTGGACTAGCTCTAATGGAATGCCAGCTAAAATCAACTTGTATAGTAGTCCAAAGTGCCATAATTTGTCGAACGCCTTTTCTAAGTCAAGAAAAACTGCTCCGGTGTATTGGTGCCAATTGTAACTTGTGATAATGAATTCGATTAGTCTATGAAATTGTTGGGTGGTACTGTGAAATTGGCGAAAACCAAACTGTTCTGAAGGAAGGATGTTTAATTTTTTTACTGAAAGTTGAATTCTGGAAAGGATAGCTTTTTCTGCTATTTTGCCCAAATTAGAAATCAGACTTATGGGACGATAACTTTGAGGCCGCTGAGGATCCTTTCCAAGCTTGTATATAGGAACTACGTCTGCCAACTTCCATGCAGAGGGGAAGTACTTAAACCTGAACATAGCATTTATTATTGTTGTAAGATATACGATAGCCTTTCGGGGTAGCAGTTTAATAACTTTGTTAGATATGCCGTCAGGCCCTGAAGCTTTTTTATTCTTTAAATTATTTATAATATCATAAATTTCAGCTGAGGAAGTAGGTGTGAGTTGGCTGGTACAGGTATCAGGCCGTTTTAACACGTCTGACGTGGCGGTGGACTTTGTAAATATGATTGAAATTTAGATTATTGTATGAAGGGCTACACTGTTTTTCTAAATTTTTAGCTATAGTTTCGGCTTTTTCTGCAGCTGTGTAAACAATGTTCAGGTCAGATTTGAGAGGAGGAAGAGATTTGTTTTTGTTTTTGATGTTTCTCAGGAACTTCCAAACGGATTGATCACCAGTGATATGGAGGCTAATTTGTCTTCCCATAGTTTAGTTTGTTTCTATGGACTTTAAGTGCATCTCTCACGACACTGTTCATTTTGTTGAGATATTTTTTGTCTTGGGGTGATCTGGTGTTGTGGTATCTTTTTCTTGCTTTATTTTTTTCCCTGATTAAGTTCATTATGTCATCTGGTAGTCGTTTAGGCTTGAAAGCAATTGAATTTGAGGTGATAGATGCTATGGCTGTGTTGATTTGATCAGTACGTTTACTGACTGCAGAATCAATTTCTTCCTTGGAATTAATATGAGGGATGGGATCAATGTAGTTTGGAAGCATTTTGGATAGTTTTTCTCAGGGAATGAAGGTGTGAGGCGAAGGGGGAAGTCCCCTCTGATAACCTAGTTGGAGCAGAATAGGATTGTGGTCTGATGATAATTCATGCAATGATTCCAGGGTGTACTGTAGATTGACATTCTGAAGGACAGCTATATCCAAGACGTCGGATGAGCCAGTAGGACTGTGGTGAGTTGGCACTGAGGGGCCAGCCACAGATGCGCAATTTGAGCTTGTGTAGTTAAAGAGGATGCGGCCATTCCTATTTATAGACCTACTGCTCCAGGCGTGATGCTTTGCGTTAAAATCTCCGGCAATAATAACCGGCAGTTTAACGCCGAGGATAGCATCCAGATCTGTGGTCAGCAATGTTTTAGATGGTGGGTTATAAGCAGCATAGATTTTTATGTTTCCGACAGAATTTGTGATGACATTGATACCTGTGACCTCGAGATTAGTGGTTGTAGGAATGGCTACAGCATGATGGTTGATGTGATTTTTGATGAGGATGGCTGTGCCACCACCTCTGTAATCCAGCTTGTCATTCCTGTAGAGTTGATATCCTTTGAATTTAGGATTGTCAGCAGGTCTTAGGTGAGTCTCATTAATTAATAATATATCCGGATTATATCTGTCATTGAATTCCTGCACTTCTAGTCTTTTATTTTTAAGGCCGTTGGCATTCCATGAAATAATCATTAGAGAAACTGGGGTAAATTTTTTCCTATGCATCGGAGAGTGCAGATAAAATGAACTGTGTTTGCTGCAAGAAACTTTTTGTAGTGCCCAGTGATGGATTTGCATTACTGAAATCCTGTAACATATTTACAAGAGAAGAGGTGATGATGGCTGCTATATTTGAATGTGGATTTGGCATATTCTGGTCATGGATTGCTTTTTGGGGGCGGGCCACGTCAGCGTATGTTCTTGTTTGGTGTTGAAGATTTATTTTCTTAGGGGGCTCAGTTGATGGTGGGCGAACACCTGTCATCTTGTTAAAACTAATAGGAGCCTGATGAACTTGAGCTTCTGTGGCTCTCGTTTCTGATAGTGAGGTAGATTGACTGATTAACTCAGTTTGCCTGTTTTTTGGGTGGCAAATGCACCCTCTGTAATTTTCAGGGTGGGGGCCACCACAATTAGCACACTTAGCCGGGGTGGTTTTTGGCTTGGAGCAGGTATGTGTGGGATGAGTGTCACCACATTTTAAGCATCTGTATTGAGCTTTGCACAACTTCTGGGCATGACCAAATTTTTGGCATCTATGGCACTGCCCAGATGAGACCCTCTTCCTAAGTGGCTCCGGTGAGACCTTAAGCCCACAGATTGTCTTCAAGTTATAAATATCTTTATAGATATTGTGTATTTCTACAAATACCAGAGGCATAGGGGTCTTGTTAGATCTGTACATTTTACTGACTTTGAAGGGAGGCAGATCTTGCATGTTAAGGTCAGCAGCTATTTCAGCTGTTTCAATGTCTTCAGATACTCCTCGGAGTACCACTTTAAAATTTTTCTCCGAGGTAAGTATGAAGGTATGGTATTGTATACCTTTTACATCCAACTCCTTGGTTAAATTTCTATAGTCAGTCACTGTAGTGAGCTGAATTTTGATGCCCTCCTCTGTGTTCTTGGCAGTGGAGTAATTTATCTGCAGGTTGGCCATGGTGGTTCTTAAGGCTGTCCATCTCTGCTTTTCCCCTAAGAATGACTGGAGGCATCTTTTCATTGGTGGAAGCAGAGGAATCTGTGTTGGGTGCATCTTCATCCATGCCATTTTCGTTTGCTGACTCCGAGGCAAGAGTTCTGCGTTTTTTACGCGCGTGCCTCTCTCCTTGATCTGAATGAGTAGAGTCAGAGATTACTAAGTTTAATTTTTCCTCCATTTGAGGAGCGTCTTCATTTTGATCTTCATCAGTCTCTGGTAAAGAGTAAAGATTTAGGAAGCCGGGCCATTCAAGCTCGAACTTCTTAAGGAGTTTCTTTATGAAGCTGAAGGCCAGTCCATTATCTACAGAGTCTATAATGATATCAGGATCCATCATGTTTGATGGCCATTTGAGCTTAAATTTCCTTTGGAGTTAATTTACAAGTATAAGCGCTGGCTCTTCATCCAGCGAATCTGTGAGGGCGTTCAGATCTAACACATTCATCATTGACGATTTGCGTATAAATGCAAGTAAATTGATCTGAAATAGATATGCTAACAATGGCGATTCTAATGGCTGTTAGGCCTAACGAATCGTCCTCGTTGCAATTACAGTCCACTTACCTTTGCTGATGTTCTTAAATACAGTATAATCCGCAATTTAATAACTTTAAACACGTCTCTGTTAGTTAATTCAGCTGCTACACTACAAAACCAAAGTTTCTCATCATAACAACTATTAAAATCACTGATCATATAAATAAACATTTGGCAACCGCCATCACGCACCAGCACTCTCACTTTGTGAAGTTCTTAAAGTTCTTAAAAGAGCTGGGAGATGGACTGAGTCCTTGACTCTTTATCCCGTCATCTGAATGAAGAAAATCCGTGTGTGGGGGGTGTTATTGAACTAAAAGCTCTGGTCATGGCTGCGTAACAGCAATAGCCGAGCCTCAGTTAAAACTTCATTGGCTACAGTTGCCATTCGTTACCCTGGAAGTCCTAAAATATATTTGGTGAGTTCAACAAACTTCATCATTGGCCTGTAGAGTAAGATAGGCTGAGAGTCAGCAGATAGTAGGAGAGGAAATAAAGATAGAGTGCATAGTGGTAGGGTAGGTAAAAGAGGCCTCAGTTGACCTGTTTTAGCTGTTTGCCCCCCAGGGGCGCTTCTAAAACGGGCGTTGATTTTTCACTTTAAAAAAAAGGAAAAATCCTAAAAAGGAAACATGTAACAAAACAAAGAGAGAATAAATCTGAAGAAGGAATGGAAAGGTAAACTTAGAGGTGGAGGAAGAATCTGGCCCGAGTGATGCAGCTCACAAGGAACTGCACTGACTCGCTGTAAGCCTTCGCTGCTCGGGTTCTCTGGTCCTCCCCCACCTGTGGGAGCTAAAAGCCAGTGAAGCTGAATACAGAAATCCACAAGGTGGTTACTGTTCCTTTCTTTTGTTGTGGGCTGTTATGATTCTTTTGGCCACCTCACTTCCCTTGGCCATGTCTAGTTTGCAGAGAGCTATGTTATGTAGAACGCCGAAGCTGCCTCCTCCTCTATATCCAGGGCTACCTCTACTTGCTCAGGGGTGATTTTGCTGATGTCATCAACGAAGAGGTCACCCCATTTTGCACTGACGATGTCGGGTCCATATTTCCCTGTGAGGAGGAGTTCAGGTTCTCCTACTTTATCTATTGCCTCTTTAAACTTTTCTGCTACCCCGGGCATACCTCTAAGGAGATGTTTTAGAGTCTCCCCTGCTTTTGCATGAGGAACTTCTGGGTGTTCGGTTTCAGATACTTTTGCTGTTTTGAGATTTGTCAGCTCTTCTTCCTGCGGACTTAATGGCCGTTTGGAAGTTTTGGTGTTTGTCTCCATCTCTACTTCAGCTTCTTCTACTGTATCTGAATTGGCGATGTGTATATTGGCAGTGGTAGCTCCGCTTTCGTCCGTGGGAGTTACCAAGATGGTTTCTGCATTGTCAGTCTCTTCTTTTGGGATCGTATTGCTGGTCTCTGCAATTCTAGTAGGTTTCCCACCCTTACGGGACCTTTTCGTTGTCTTAGACATGGCGGCATGATCAGGAGTGGCCTCAAGAGGCGGAAACTCTTCCTGTGTTCTGACCTTTTCATTACTTGGTTTTGTTGCTGATGTGATTGCACCACCCATCCTCTCTGCGAGGGTTTTGGATGGGCAGGTGTCGACTCTGTGGTCAGTGACCCCACATTTCAAACAAGTTGCCTCACATTTTTCTTGGTTGTGGCCAATTTTTAGGCAGTTCTTGCATTTTATGCGAGGGCAGTCTGCCCCAAGATGATTGAAGGCACCACATCTAAAGCACTGCGTTTTGACGTCTGGGTAATTTACCATTACCCGGGCAGATCCTATGAGGACAAAGTTAGGAATTTCGGTCCTCATTTCAAGAGAGATGGTTACCTCCCCTGACTTCCACTCAGGATTGTCGGCGTCATTGTGAACCTGGATTTCCCGTACAACTCCCCACTTAGAGAATACGCTATGAATTATATCGTTGTTTTCTGCATATTCTAGGGGAAATTGTGGTATCTTGAGGGTTCTCAGGATGCTCCCAACCATGAAGGGAGATACTTTTACTTTACCACAGTCAAACCCTTGGAGAAGCTTTTCTCTGGTCTCCATATTTTTGGTCACTACCTAGTATCTTCCTCCCCATAAGTAAGGAGTAAATCCAAAAATGTTCTCTGTGCCGACGCAGTCTATGATTTTTCACTTTTAAAAAGGAAAAATCCTGAAAAGGAAAAAAAAGGAGAGACTAAGCAAATTTAACAAGTGTAAATAAATCTAAAGACTATGTGGAAGACAATTCTATAGAGGAATGAGTTTGCCGAGCAAACCCAGAACAGTATAACCAGGAAAAGAAGGGAGATGACCTGGCCCGGAAGACCCCGCCCTGAAAAGGGCTTGGGACCACCTCGATGTTGGCCTTCGCAGTCCGGGTTTGTTCAGGTCAACCCCAACCTGGGGACAGAAAAACTTTCAACTGTGAAAGGACTAGACCTACCTGTGGGTTAAACGCTGATCAGGAAGGAAGATCGAGATAGCGTCAACACCTACAACTTGAAGGTGTTATAGGTGCAGACACAACCGGATTCCCCCCTGTATGATCTGGCAGATGGTTGGTGGATCACACCATCTCCTCAGGAACCGCTCTTCTCCCCGTAAGTACCTTTCCTGCTCCAGGAAGCGGCGGAGGTAGGCTGAGAGGCAGTTCTTAACACGGAGATAGATGCGATCCCCCTCGTCATGAAGGTGTTTTTTCCTGGTTTTCCAAATGTGGTGCTTAATCACATTTATTAGGAAAATCAGGTGTTTCTTGTTTTTGGTTACTGGGGGAGGAAACTGTAGAAAGACTATTTCGGGGAATGTGAGCGCTGGGATCGCAAGCACCTCAGCCAGTCTGTGCCAAACACGCTGTGCTGGCGGGCAGTGAAAGAAGAGGTGCCCTACGGTTTCTATCGCACCGCAGACGTCGCAGAAGGGGTTGCATGGTCGCGGGTTGTAAGCTGATTTTACGAGTTTCACCGGGAGTCTGCCGTAGGCGATTCTCCAGGCTAAGTCCCGGTGAAATGGTTGCCCCCAGCTGTTTTTTATGTTGGTGAACAGCACCTCTTCGTTTGTGCCCAGATCGGGTTTTTCCCAGTCAAAGCTGTCAAAAATTTTCCAGTACAGCTTGTTTGGGCTGAGCTGAAGCACTCGAACTCCATCCGTTGCCAATTTTTTAAAAAGTTTACATATTGTGTAGTACCACTCAGGCACCATCTCTGCACATGGTCCGGCGTGGCCAGTGATCCCGAAGTAGGGTAGGAAAAATCCTAAGAAGTATTTCATCAGATTGCCGGAAGGGTGATTTGATGCCAGTGCTTTCCGTATGGTCTGAGCAGCGTTGGTTAGGTGGCAGTATTTGAGGATTGGCAGGGCGAATCCCCCTTGTGTGGGGGGAAGATGGAGAAATGCCCTGCGCACCTCGTGTTTCCTGTTGTTCCAGAAAAAATTAGTGATATGTTTGTGAATGGCGTTGTCTTGTGTGTCTTTTATGTTTGTGAGGTCAATGGTGTGCAGTAACATCGGTTTTAGGACTGTTTTGATAACTGTTGCTCTACCTTCGAATGAGAGGTAGTTGGGACTGAAGGGTTTTAGTTTTTCGCAACACATTTCTATTAAGTGTTGTGTTTGCAACACTGGGGTCTCTAGGAAGGGAATTCCTAGTAATGTTAATGGGCCGGTTGTGGGTTTCAGACCATATGGAAGACTGGCAAGGTCGAATTTCCCATAAATTTTGATTCTTGTTTTTTCTGGGTTGGTGTGAAGACCACTGAGCACGCTGAACTCTCGCAGTATGCCGAAGAAGATGTAAATCGATTCGGAATCCCTAAGGGTTCCGACAATGTCATCGGCATATGCGACAGTTTTGCTCTGTTTGGAGCCTAAGGGTAGCGGTATTCCTCTTACTGCGCGCGTCTCATCAATTTTTTTTAGAAGAGGCTCTAGTACTAAAGAGAAAAGAAGGGGGCTAAGGGGGCAGCCTTGCCGAACCCCTCTGCGTATGGGAATGGGTTCTGAAAGAAACCCATTAATCGCAATGTGCGTTGTTGTTTTACCGTACATGCTTTTGATTGCTTCCCTTACGCAGGCCGCCACTCCGACTTTCTCTAGGATATAGTGCAGGAAGTTGTGCTTTGCACTATCGAACGCTTTATCTAAGTCTACTGATACGAGTGCAAGTGGGAGTTCCTTGTTCGTCACAAAGCGAAGAAGGTCTCTTATCAGGAAGAGGTTGAGTGCCATCGATCTTCCCGGAACTCCGTATACTTGAGTGCTGGTTAGCACATTCCCAATGCCCAACTTCAGACGGTTACAAATCACTCTTGCGAATAATTTGTAGTCTGTGTTAGTCAAGGAAATGGGCCTCCAGCTACCCATGCTATTTAGGTCTCTCCCTTTCTTGGGGATGAAAATTGTGTACCCGCTAACGAAGTCAGCAGGCACGTCACCAGTGAATAGGAAGCTGTTGAATAGTGAGACCAGGATAGGCAAGATGAAGTTCCAGGCTGAGCGATAGAGCTCAACGCCTAGCCCATCCAGGCCAGGGGTTTTCCGTAGCTTAAGCTGTTTATAGGCTCGAGTAACCTCTTCCGAAGTGATTGGTCTCTTTTGAAGAGTTCTGAGGTGTTCAGGCATGTTGTCAATGTTCCACACTCCGAAGTCGCCTGTCTCCTCAGCTTCGTCGGAATAGGTTCTCGTGTAATACTGGGAAAATTGCCGCAGGATGTCTCCCGTGGTTGTGAGTGTTTGCCCGTTAGCATGAATTTGCCGAACCGCTTTCTCATCTTGTGCTGCTATCCGGTTATAAAAAGCGGCCGAAGGTGTTTCCGCCTGCCGGAGAAACAATCTGGTGCGAAAATCGAGCTCGGCGACTTTTTTTCGTCGAAGTGCCTCGAGTTCGATTTCCACGGCTTTAATAAGCGAATCGCTAGGAATACCGTTTCTCTGGTTAGCCCGGTACCACCCTAGCTCTCGGTACAGCTCTCTCATTTTTTTCCTTTGCGCGTGAGCTCTTTCTCTGGAGATGTTTTGGAAGAGCTCTTTTGCCTCGGTTTTGAACTGGGCCCACGCGTCCCAGTCCCAGTGGGCCCTTTTCCTTCCTTCGCATAGCAGCTGCAAATCCTTGCTATAAATTTTGGGGAAGCTTGGAGGCATTTTCCAGGGTCCTCACGATGTTTCTACGACCTCGGGTAGTTCGATGTTCATCAGAACCATTTCATGGTCTGTTATCGAGCTACCAACCGCTATATGCCTGACCGAGATAACTTGTGGCCCAAGGTTCCTGGAAATATAAAGGCGGTCTAGCCGCGTTGCGACTCCTCCTCTCGCCCATGTGGTACCCACTGTGTCTGGATTATGTTCCCTCCAGATGTCGATGAGGTCGACATTATCACAGCAGAGTTGCAGTTCCCTAGAGCCACCGGTACCGGAGTTGATGTTGCCACCAACTTTGTCAAGTCTTACGTCAGCGATGCAGTTCCAGTCCCCCCCGGCGATGATATACTGAGCCCCGTGTAAATAGGGTTCTAGGGACATGAAGAACCCGCTTCGCTGGTGGGCGTTGTTGGGGGCATATACATTAAGGAAGCGGATGACTCTACCTCCAAACTTCCAGTCTATAGAGACTAGACGTCCTGCGGCATCTTTCTGTACATTGAAAAACCCGCCTAGAATAGGCTGACGAATAAGGATTCCCACCCCCCTCGCACAGCGCTCTCCGAAACACCAGAAGCTCTGAACGGGGAAGCTTCTGGAGAAGTTTTCTATGTCCCAGTACTGATAAAAATGCGTCTCCTGAAGAAAGAGTACATGAACCTCATGCAGTAAGATTAGGCTCCAAACAGCGCGTTGTGCGTTGACGGAGCGCAGACCGTTAATGTTGAGAGTGGCGACGCGAAAAGTATTGGATTGGATGAATCAATCCTAATCCGTCTCACTTGGTGAATATTTGAATATTTGAACTTAATTGGTTGATGGACTGAGTCCTTGACTCTTTATCCCTTCATCTGGATTTTAGATTGTGGGCGATGAGATTATTGTGGGTAATTTACCCGCTCATTGTGAGCATTGAGGCTGTATCAGCTTTCTCTTGCGATGGAGGATTTCGGTTTTTTATGTTTGAAACGATCTGAGGGCTTGTAGTCCGCTGCCTGTCGAACTAACTGATTTGGGTGATTATCCGTGATTGTGAAGAATTTCTCTGCAATGCTTGTCATGTAGGTCTTGATATCTGGAAGATTGGCTTCTTGATGTAACTGGATGTTTCTAATGAACCATGGGGCATTAAATGCCATTCTTAGGCATTTATTCTGTATTATCTGAAGTCTGTTGATGTTGCTTTTAGTCGTGTGACCCCAGGTTGGAGAGGCATAAGTTAGTTGCGGTCTGATTACCGATTTGAAAAGTAAGATTTTGTTGCTTATGCTTAGGAAGCTGTTCCTGTTCAAAAGTGGATATAGCTGTGCTATATAGCTGTGCTATATAGTCTGACTTGCCTTAGTGGCAACACTATCCATATGTGACTTGAAGTTTAGACGTCTATCAAGATGAATTCCCAGATATTTGGTAGAATTGCTCACTTGGTGAACTATATCGCTGACCTTATTTGTATCAAAATAATTCAAAATAATTAAAGGTGTTTTTTAACCAAAATCCAGAAATATAAAACAGTACTGAAATTTTAAGGGTATATATATTTATTTTTGCTTATAAATAAATTATCCAAAGTTCTTAAATAATTAAAATTTAAATAATTTAAATTAATTAAAAGTTAGATAATTAAAATTTATTTTCCATGACCTGTTCTTGTAAATACGCTCTGGAATCTGATTGGTCTAAACGAGCTCTCTCATACAGTATTAAAATATAACTACGTCATTGTAATAAATTTGATCTGCAGAGACTAGTTATTTGTGAATAAATCGTTACTTTTAATGTGAATGGTATTTGCTGATGGGATGATTCTGCAAATTTCCCATGTTATTAAAATGCGTTTTATCCTTTATTTTATCCGCTTAGTTTAACTTTTTTTGAATATGTACAAAACAACTAAAACAGCTTCATACTTTTTTTTTAATATGACTACCACGAACGAAAAGTTTTAAACCTATAGTACATTAGTACCGTAGATCAGCTAGGATTTTTTCCATATTAAATTTCATTTTTTCCCTCTGTGCTAGAAACCAAATACTGCAACCAGTATTTAATTTCAATGAAACCAAATACTGTGAAACTTTTCAAAGAAACTGTGAAATGTTCAATGATTGGGCGGTAGATGGCATTGTATGTTATTCATGGTGACAGGGAGTTTGCTGTTTAATTGAGAACCTGTGAAAATTCTTAATTTCAAAGACACAAATGCATACAACTGTTTTTTTTTTTTTTTTATTTTACGTAAAACTCAGCAAACATTAAAAAACTATACCACTGGACGACATATACGTGTAAATGAAATTATAAATTAACGTCATTTTGACATTGTTTATTTTAATTTTAGTCGATTTGAAAATTTAACCTATTTTATTTTAATTTAAATTTAGCACCATTTCTCTTTATAAAAATAAATGTGGTTTTAAATTTATTTAACTATTAAAATTTTTTAATCTAAAAATAAATGTTTTATTTTATTTTAAAATAAAATAAAGAAACGAGTTATTAATGTATTTGAAATAAAAATATTTTAAATAAAACATAAAAATTAAGATTTTTATTTTTTTTAAATTTAAATTTATAATTTAAACTTATTTAAATTTATTTTATTTGAACACTTTTCTTAATTTAAAATAAATTTATTTAAACTGCTCATTTTAATTTATATATAAACAATATAATTTATCGAAACTGTATTTTTTATTTTAAATTTAAGTAAATTTTAAATAAAATTTGAAAAATTTAAATGATTTTCAATTTAGAGTTCTAGTTCATTTTAATTTCATTTTAGCGTTATTTCTTATTTCTTTTTTATTTTTATTTTTATTATTTTAGCGTATTTAAAACTGTAAATCCTCTACAAAACTAGATATCGAACATGCTAACACGCTATCTGATGTCTTTCCTATATTAGAGTTAACTGTCCCTAGGTATAAAAGCGGTTTTTTTTACTCTTGGCAAAACATGAAACCAGCGGAAAAACACGCGTTGTTTACAACAAAATATTTGCTTCACGGTCTTGCATTTTTGGGGATTAGTTTATTATTATTATAATAAATGAGTCTTCGGACTCCGTGACACCTCCACGGAGTCCGAAGACTCATCGTAGGAGGACACCTATACAACTGTCTCCACCACTACACCGCACCTCTACTACCAATCACCTTCATCAACGCCATCTATCGTCCACCACAACAACTAGTATTTTTTTGTCTGTAAATTGTGTATGTTCTGAAGAGCCGATTTATCTGTTTATATAAGATTTGATTTTCTTCCACAAAATGTTTGGCTCCTTGATTTTTTCAATTTTATTTTATTATTTTTTGTGTCTCTTCTTAACATAGTTTTGTAGTTTTCTCGTTCATCAAATGTACTTCAAATTAGTTTCGTCTTGCCGTTAAAAGAATTTCGTAAGCAGATTTCAGCTGTTTCATTTCATTTCTCAAGACAGACAAACCAGACACAGAACACACAGACACGGAAAAACCAGCCTCATACCTTTATTTGCTTCTGTTGTAATTTTAATCAACTTTTGACAACTAAGGTTGATTTTTTGAATTTTTAATATTTCTAATCAAATTAAGTTCTCTCCGTTTTGCTATTAATCCCCCCCCCCCCAAAAAGTATATTTCTAATCAATATATTTCCAAAAGAAACCAAATATTTTAAATTTGGAGTTACAAGAATGTATATTAAGCGTATTAAGACTGATTTTAGCCTCATCGAAGAAGAAATATTATTCTCACATAATTATCGAATCAAATGCTCTTGTATGTAACAGATGGCGCCACTATTTTCCGGTAAACATTAGTTATTCGTGAATTTCTTGATATTTTCGAAATACGGTAATTTTCAATATTACACAGATAATTACAAAAAATATAAAAATTATTATGTATTGTAGTTCCACCACAGGAAAAAATATTGTGCTGTTCAAATAAATTTGCAAAAAAAAAGACTGTAGTCCTGTAGTACATAAATACCGCGAATGGGCTAAGGATTTTTTTTTCTTATTTTTTTAACTGGTCATATATATATATATATATATATATATATATATATATATATATATATATATATATATATATATATCTGTTTTCACCAAACTTGACAAAAATGTTCATCTGCACCAACCCCTTTTTCTTAGGTCAAGTTCAAAGTATTCAAGTGTTAACTCGACTTTTATATTTTCTTCATGTTTTTGGAACTCAAATTTTTATTATCCTGTTTTAAATCTCCGAATTCCAAGTAAATAAATAGAAGAAACTTGACAATATTTTTTAACGAGAAAAGATATTATGCCACAGAATATGACAGCATAAATAATGGACTCAATATATACAGACATTTAATGATTACAATTAAGCTCTGTGACTGACTGACATAAATACTCTTAAACATAATATTTTCATTCTGAAAACTGCTAAGAGATAAAGCAGCAAATATTCATTTAATGAGATGAATCAATGTTCCTATGTGCTAGTATATGGACATTGTATGATGTTTTATTTTTTTTAAATGTAACCCACGAAAGACTGTAGTCCTGTAGTACATAAATACCGCAAATGGGCTAAGGATTTTTTTTCTTATTTTTTTAACTGGTCTGTGGTCCCACAGATTCATCTCCCGCATAAAAACATTCCCAAACATCCACACTCAGGGTGGAAAATTCGAACTGTACTTGAGGAGCGGATACTCTAACCACTAGGCTAGAGTATCCGCTCTAGCCTAGTGGTTAGAGTATCTAACCACTAGGCTAGAGCGGATACTAGAGCGGATACTCCAACCCCTCTCTCTCTCTCTCTCTCTCTTCCAATCCATTGTGATTCTTCATATGGCATCACAAACCCTTTAGATAATTTAGAACAATTTAAAAACCTTCGGATATTGGTTGGAAATGAGATAAACACATGACAACACAACAAAAAAAAAATCTTCACATGGAATACCCTTCTTTACAAAGAACTAGCTTTATCTCTTTTGTCAATGGGGTTTTCATTTAAAATTAATAAAGAAGAAGGAGGATCAGGGAAAAAACAATTAACGAGGCTTCCGAAATGTGTTCGAGTTAAATTTCGCAAAGTGGGGGGGGGGGGGCGGCTCACACCGGATGACGAAATTATATACCTGAGGAGTAACAGATAGAATCGCAGCTTATCCATAATCTATCTGCTATTTTATTGTAGGTTACTTATTTTCCATAGAACAGAAAATAACCCATAGACTGAGTAATCCTTACTGATGAAACACAAAGTGAATACAACATTTGTCCTTCTACAATGTTGGTTCATATTCAGTCTCAATAGTATCTCCTCCCGCCATTATCTCACTATTTCTTCAAATTTATTTTATACTTTATCGAAAATTTTTAATAAATATTATTAATAATATTAAACTATTAATGCCTAGGAAAATATAATTGACATCTGAAAATATTAAATGCATTTTATATAGGATTTTTAATACGAAAAATAATAAATATTTTAGATATATTTCTAGAGTGGAATAATTTGAATTAAAATTTAATTAATTAAATAAAAATTCATTCAAAAAAATATATATATAAACTAAGCGAATATGTTTTCTCTTAGGTTGACTAGATGGCGCTACCTACTGGTATTACTGGTATACCGGCGGAAGACGTTGGGTGTACATTGACATGGCAGAACACTTCGACTTATTGGTTCTTCGTAACCGTTTGGGTCATTTGCAAATTTCTTATTACTATGAGTACTGTTAATACATAATTAAAAACATTAGTTAGTTCTAAAATTTAAAGTAATAATAATAATAAACACAAGAGGGAATTTAACTTTTTCTGGTCCAACGTACTTTTTCATTAGATGTCCGTTTTCTCCATATTTTTAAACGTAAATATTTTTAAATATTTCGGGCTTAAATTAAACTCGAATTCGGGATATTTGAAAGAAACAGTGTATATCGCTATTAAACCGGAACGTCTTGTTGTGATGGAACAATACTTCACGCCTATTTAGAAAGATTCATGCTTACAAAAAACCATTGGCGCACCCAGGGAGGCGACGTGCCCCCCCCCCCCCCAAGAAAAAAAAGGGAAAAAAAGACTAGAACATTTTCCAAAAATCTTTCCCTAATTAAAATTCTTTTTTTTTTTTTTTTTTTTATTTATGTTGTGTCGTGTCTTCTATTTCTATACTACTTATGAATTAGCGGTCACCTGAAACCTTTGTTGTCGAACATAATTCATTCCTAAAGGCTGTTAAGAAAACGGTTTGTTTGAAAACTGAAACCATTTTCCATTAAGAATTAAGGTAAAATGGATTAATCCGTACCCGAACCCCAGATGGTTGCTTATTTAAACCTTTATAACAGTACTTCGTGCATAAAATCATATACAAAAACAATGAAAATGCGTAAAATCTTAGACAAAAAGAATAAACACAATAAATAGATAAAATATAGAAGCGAAAATAGATCGCCTCTTTATTTTTGACTATTGTACAGATCGTTGATTTTGCCATACCGAACTGCATAGCAAGATCCGAGACACGAACGGCATTTTCATGTTTGAATAAGATTTCTCCTTTCACCTCTATCGTGGTTCTAACAACTTTTCTCTTCCCTTTCCTTCTTCGGCCCCATTGAGCTTCCGTAGCTCAGTCGGTATAGAGGAAACACTCACTTTGGTCGGAAAGACCGGTTCGATTCCTGTCAGTGACGTCAAGAAATTTTATGTGGTTTCCTTCGACTAAAGGTCAGTCAGCCGGTCTCATACGGAGGTGGAGGGTTTTTTCTCCAGGAAGTTTCTCCTGTTGTTGATTTTTAAACAGAAGTGTACATCTCTGTAAAGCAATTGCACTGTTTCAATGATGAGAGGACCATAGCCAAATGCCTTTAGAACTTCATAAAGGTACTCGTGCTCTACCGTGTCGAAAGCCTTCTCCTGATCAAGGCTGACGAGTGCTAGGTTTTCATGTTGGCTGTTTGCGATGTGGATGAGATCTCTTATTAAATGGAGGTTATCATGTATTGATCTTCCTGGGACAGAGTACGTTTGATGTTGGCCAATAACTTCAGGAAGTGTTGGCTTTATTCGATTTGCTATAACTTTGGAAATGATTTTGCAATCAGTATTAATTAGGGAGATTGGACGCCAGTTTCGGATATTCGTGTGGTCTCCCTTCTTTGGTATCAATCGTGCTACTGAAATCGTGATGGATTGTGGGAGGCCATTGATGTAGGCTTCTTGCAGTGTTTTGAGAAGAAGTGGTCCGAGTTGATTCCAGAAGACTTGGAAAAACTCTGGCGTGAGACCATCAAGGCCAGGAGATTTGTTCTTTAGCAAAGATGTGCATGCGGTTTTCAGTTCATCTAGCGTGATTTTCTTTTCTAAGTGGTTCCGATCTGTTGCAGAGATTTTTTTTCTTTCTTTCAGTATTTCGTGAATGGCATGATGGGATGTTCCTGCAGTGCTGTATGCATTCTTGTAGTATTGTAGGATTTCAGAGGTGATTTTTCTTGGATCTTCTGTGATGTTGTCATCTTGAAGTCTGATAGCAGAGATGGAATTTGCTGCCTGGCATTTTTTTTTTCAAAGAGAAAAAATATTTTGTGGTGGCGTCTGAAAGATTTATTTGTGTATGCCGCGATCTAAGTAGGGCTCCTTTTGCCGATAATTCTGCCTGTCTTTGCATGGCTTTGAAGGCAGAATGATGTTCAGGGCTTTCTTCTGGGAGATACTTGAGCTGTTCTTCAAGCTGTCAGATTCTAATGTTCCTCTGTTGATTTTTCTGGTGACTGTAGATCTGCGTAAAGGATTTTATTCGTGATTTTAAGTGGGGCCACCATGTTTTCATTGGTTCTGTATCCACTTTCGAGTGAGTGAGGTTGGTTATTAAAGCCTGAGTGTTTATTATATAATCTGGATCTTTCAGGAGAGTATTGTTGAAGATCCAATAGGCACTTCCTGATTTGGATGCTCCCAAAGATAATGAAAGTTGCAGCTTGACGAAGCAATGATCTGAAATGTAGGAAGTGATGTGTGAGATGTTTCTAACTAGAGGCAAGGTGTGTTTGGAAATGTAGTATCTGTCCAGTCGTGCTTGGTAGAGTGGCCTATTTGTCGCTGTGATTGCTGATCTCCATGTGTAGGATTTCTTATCAGGATGTTGATGCCGGAAGACGTCGATGAGTTCATTATTGTTTACCAGTGTTTGAAGTTTGTTTATTAATTGGCTACGATGTTCATCACACTGAAGTCTGTCTTTTTCTTGGTCAAGAGTGCAATTAAAGTCTCCTGCTATTATGACATGTTCTTGGTCTATACTAGAAAGATGGTTTTGAACGAAATCCAGGATTTGTGATGCCAGAGCATCCTGCTGTGGTATGTAGATGTTGAACACATGCAGGGTATTATGGTTGGATGCTATTATGTGAGCATACAAGGCATATCCTGGTATATCAGCAATCACTTTTAATTTGTCGGGAGATCTATGATGTACACCTAAGCTAACTCCTGCTTCATGATGTTGTTGGGTTGCAGAGTGCTGTAAGTCATAAGGCCACTCTGCAACACTCTGCAGAGTGGCCTTATGACTTACAGCACTCTGCAACCCAACAACATCATGGAGCAGAGTGCTGTAAGTCATAAGGCCACTCTGCCCATCTTCTGGATAAATTGGATGAGGAGTTGATGTTTGTTTCTTGCAGAAGTATTAGGTCTATATGATATTTTTGTACCTGGTCAAAGACTATTCTGTTGCGTAGAGCAGAGGCACATCCTCTTGCATTGAGAGAGAAAAGGCTTATAGACATTATGAGTTATGAAAGTTTGATTGTGAGTTTAATCTAGTATTGGTCCTGGTACTGTGTTTGTAGCCCATTAATTAGGTAGTAGATTCACTTACTCCTGTTAACCTCTGCTCTGCTCTTTTTACATTTCAATTTCGAGTGTAGGTCCTGAAGTTGAGATATTAGTTCCGGGATTCTTGTGGTGTATTTAAGGGCTATAGTTAGTTTGTGAGGAGAGCCTCGCACTTTCTGTATGAAGGATGACAGCTGCTTCATGGTTAGGGGACCCTCAGTGTGGGGAAGTTCGCCCTCAGCTTCCTCTTCTTCTAGGTCGTCATGTGGAAATACAGTTTCCTCATCGTCTGGGAACTCTGTTTCTCCATGGCTGGCTGCAGGTGATGAAAGGCCATTTTGAGTAGTTTCTTCTATAGGGTGAGGTTTTGAATTAGTGGGAGGCTGGGTTGGTGATTCTGGCTGCTGGGTCTGGGGATTGCTTTTAATTAGTTCGTCCTTGTCATCTCTGTTGGGAGGATCCGTGTTTTCGTGCGGTGAGACTTCGTTATCAGAGCTTTGGATCTCATTACTTGGCAGGCATTCAAGAGCGACATGAGCGCTGTCTTTTCCAGTTTCGGGATTTTCTTTCCTCTGAAGTTCGTGATGGTTGAGAGAATTTTTGGTTTACTTTTTCCTATGCTTTCAGTTTCTTCATGTACGATGTTATTCTGTTCAACTGGTTTGCTTTTCTGGGCTGGAATGTTTGTTGATGAACTGTTGGTAATATAGGGCATTGTTTCCTAATGTGACCATCTTCATGACAGAAGAAGCACTGTGATGAGGAAGATAAGTAAAAAGTGTAGGTTATTCCATTTATGTCCGTGTTGATTAATTTTGGGAGGTCGTGTAGTGCGGCGTTGTTTGGAAAGTGCATTAATGCCTGTCTTCGAAAGCTTTTGACATGGGCAAATTCGGGCTTCTTCGTGGCTGCTGACAATGTGCGTATTTTTCCTGTGACAGAGCCCTATCTTGATAACATGGATCTAATGAGTTGATGAGGAATTTCAGGGGGAACATTTGATACTGTTATTTTTGTCCGGGCCAGTGCTATTGGGGCTGCTTCGAAGTGATAATCGCCAATATCGACGCCTTTTTGCAGTACCGTTTGTGCCCATGAGATATGGCTAAAATATACCTGCACAGTTCCAGCTGGGCGGGAAGCGTCGGTAACATTTTTTGCGGGCACAATTTTGGCGATCGCCGTCAGATAATCTTCTAATGGGATGTTTTCTTTGGTGGTGAAAATAACAATCCCATTTTCTCGGGAAATGACGTTCGTAACATTGGTAGTTATTTTTGCGTTAATCGGTTTACTGCTGGCTGACGTGGCATTCGTGTGTGAGATCAGTGTTTTGGGAGACGATAGGATATTTCCATTAGATACAACATTAGCGTAAGATTTTGAATTGACTGACCTGTTTTCCATGTACATAGCTCCGGTGAACTTTGCTCTTCCTTCCGGGTCCGAAGTCGTAGGGGATCTTTGAATTGATAAATCCTTGGTAGTACATGAATGTGCAGTTGCCATGGCGGGTAATCCTTCGCCGGCTTTAGCCTCAGGTGAGGGGTGCAGGTGTCCGAGAAAGAATTATGGCGTCGCAATTGAAGATGTATACGAACTCGTACACCAGGAGAAGAAAACTGTCATAAATCACTTATCACTACACTTACGCATAAACGACTAGAATGAGTAGATAGCTCTCAGCTTGGAGAATATACCGATATAAAAAAATTAAGTCCTTCCTTTCGGATAAACGTATAAAAGGTGGGGGAAGGCAGGAGCGGTGTGAACGCACGTGCAACACCTTGGCCACCTAGCGAGAGATCGATGGAAGATAACTAATGAAGGAGGATTCAAGATAAATCATAACAACAGATTAGCTACTCTACTTTTTGCTGATGACCAAATAATCCTTGGAATCAATGAAGGTGAACTACAAAAATCATTATGCAGTCTAAATAATCTGATAAAAACATATGGCATGGAAATATCAACAGACAAAACAAAAGTCATGGCCTTCAAAGGTGCTAATTCAATAACAAACAACATAATAATAGAGCAAGTAAATACATTCAAGTATTTAGGATGCACAATGTCATATGAAAATGAATTTTTGAAAGTAACAGGCATTATAGATAAATTTTTTAAACCCAATTATGTACAAAAACATACACAAATAAGAGTCTTCAATACAGTAACTAAACGTTCCTTACTTTATGGCAGTGAGATAGGGACAACAAAAAAAAGCAAATGAAAGAAGAATTGGATCATTCGAAATGAAATTTCTGCGCAGAACTGAAGGAGTCACAATAATGGACAAAATGAAAATCAGCGAAACCAGAAATAAACTTGGAATTACAAACTTCCTAAATAAAACAGTGATTTGCTATAGAGAAAAATGGAAAAAACACATACTGAGAATGAACAGAAGCAGAATATCTAAACAAATTCTACATTACACCCAAAAGACTAATGCAGAGGAAGATCCTTAAAAAGTTGAAATTGAGTCCGGAACAGGGCACTTGGCTTATAAACCTGGAAAGGAAGAAGAAAAGAGAATGAAGATCAATAACAGGATGATATTTGATTTTTATCGTTCAGTGTGACACTACCATCACAGCTATGGGAGGCCTGAAGTGGACTGGGTTTCAGGATCAAGATTTCCAGATCACCCTTAGCCCTGCTTGTGATACAAATGTTTTATAGGTTTGCAATCTATCGTGAGTGGATTCAAATTATACTTTTAAAGGATCTCTCCCAGCTTAAGTTTCCGTTGCATATTATCCTTTATTCCAGGGCCATTGAGTACGATATTCTTAGCACTTAGATCTGTTTTGATTGCGATGATTTCTTTCTCCAACTGTCCTACTAATTGATCTTTGTTATTCGAAGAGTTCTGTAATTCATCCAGTTTCACTTCCATCATTTTAATTTTTTGAGAAAATTCTTTGATCTTTTGATCCTTAAAAATCTCCTCAGCTGATCTCAGTAAGACTAATATTTTCACAGCATTTAGCATATTTTCCAGAGTACTTCTTACTTTTTTTTGTTACTGAAGTTACGTTTATGTTACATACATTCCATACTTCGCATGACCAGAATTGGAGGGGAACAAAAGCAATGTTCGTTGCAACTAACTTCATTTACCAATTCAGTTAACGTTGTTGCATCTTCTGATCTATCGGTATTCGTTTGCTGTAAATGGAAGAGAAAAATATAGTTAGTGATGTGATGCAAGAATAATTTCTGTTATTGTACTCAATCGCCATCCTTCCTATAAATTAAGGTAATTTTTTTTTATACTGACCCCATGCAGAACCGCTACAACAAAACAGTGTCGTGTGTGGACAGATAAATATGTGATAAAACTGATAAACAGATTTGATAATAAATAACTATCACAAGATTGTGTAAACTGCAATGGACCGCTTGTCCATTTAGTGTAGGAATGAATGAGGAACAGGAGAGGATAGAAGATCTTCAGATACGATTCGGATTGAACTCGTCATCAATATAATGCTACTTGAAAATTAGTGAAAAATCAAGTATTCACTCGTAATCAATGTAATCCTTTCACCCAAAAAACAAAAATAATAGTTAGTGCTAAACGAGCTCCTTATTATGATATACGAAGGTGGTCTGAAAAGTTCTCGGCTTAACAATGAAAAAACGAATTCATAATTTCAAAATTATTTTTTGAATAATTTTGAAACACAATTTTCAACATAATGTCCCTTAAGACTAAAACATTTATTCCAGCGATGCTCCAGTGCCATTATCCCGTCCCTGTAGTGGTTCTCAGTAAGATCTGCAAAATACCCCTTGTCAGCTGCAATCACCTCTTGATTCAAAGAAAAACGCTGACCAGGGAGGAAGAGTTTTAGTTTCGGGAAGAGATAGAAATCAGAGTGAGCCAAATCTGGAGAATAGGGTGGATGTTGCAACAATTCATAATGAAGATCCCTTAATTTTCCCATTGCCAAAACACCTTTGTGGGCAGGCGCATTGTCCTGATGAAAGATGATTTTTTTCTTCTGCAAACCGGGTATTTTTTCGCGAATATTTTCATCTAGTCTGGTTAAAAGATAGGAATAATATTCCCCGGTTATTGTTTTACCCTTCTTTATCAATAAACAAATTTATTGATAAAGAAGGTTTTTATATTAATAAACAAAATGCCTTTAGCATGCATCCCAAAACACCGATGCCATGACCTTTGCTGCTGATGGAACCGACTTCGTCTTCCTTGGTTCTGAACAACCAGCTTCTGTCCACTTTTGTGACTGCTGTTTGGATTCTGGTTTTTCACGGTGAATCCAAGCCTGATCCATAGTAATAAATCGACGCACAAAATCAGTTTTATTCTTGTTAAAACGCTCCAAGCAGTGTTCAGAGATTTTCATGCGAGTGCGTTTTTTGATCTGCTGTGAGCAAGTGCGGCACCCATCTTGCGCAAAGATTTTTCATTTACAATTCTTCATGCAAAATATATCCTCACGTTCTTATGAAATGCCTAAAGTCTCAGCAATTTCACACACTTTGACTCGCCGGTCATCCAATACCATATCGTGCACTTGATCAATGATTTCTGGTGTTGTTACACTTTTTTGACGTCCTTCACGTGAATCATCTTCAAGGCTAGTACGGCCACGTTTAAACTCGGCAGCCCAATATTTAATTGTCGAACTTGAAGGAGAAGAGTGCCCATAAACCTTCTTTTACAAAGACTTTTTATCCATTTCAAGGGATATAGACAACAATTTTGCTTCAGACAGCTGTATAAAACAAACTACCTGATAGAATGACTTGCAATTTCATATGGATGCTTATGATAGAAGTACCAACTTAGAAAAAAAATTTCTCCGATGGTGTTACCATCTATGGTCGAGCCAGAGAACTTTTCAGACCATTCTCGTACAAGAACTTATTTTGATCTGCTTCATATTTAGCGCATTTTAAGGCACGCATGTATTGTGAAAGTAATGAGCTTAAAAAATTAAATAAAATAAAGTCTCAAGCACTTATATTTGCTAACATCATGATATATAAAAAATGCTTTATCAAGATTGGTACTGAAATCTAATGAACACAAAAGCAGAATATTTTGAAAGAGCAGCAAATTACAAATTCCTTGTATTTAGCCTAGAATTCAGTGGCTCCATCTATTGCTTATCCTTGTATTTATTTTAGTGAGAATTTTCATTTCAGGCATTCATATTTATAATATCTGCAGATTACAAAGTTATTAAAAAAATTAGATTAAACCCTGTGAGGGATCGCAAATGGTATTAATTTGGTCCTTACTGTATGGATGATATTTGCGTTAAAAACCATATGACTTCAAACCGAGTTTCAATTCGACTAATTCCGTGTGTGTGTGTGTGTGTGTGTGTGTGTGTGTGTGTGTATGTGTGTGTGATTTATTAAGAACAGAGACCATAAGAAAACAATAGGTTTTAACATTAAAAAAATGGGCGATACCGAACTTAAAATTATACATTGTAACACTGTTGCGGTACAACTTGAATAAGACACCTTTGTAATCGTATGATGATACACGGCCGTGAGTCCCCTTTACGGGGAGGTACGGCACCATCTTATGCCCCCAAATTTTATCCGTGCTCCGGAACCGGCATAGTTGACGAATCAGACCTATGGCTGGGTCAGTATTCCTGACTGTAATCCGCGTGTTTGTTCACTGGACCGGTTTGCCTGCTTGCAGGATGAAAAACCCCAGGTAAACTGGTGGAAAAAACCCTGCTGTCCACGCCCAAGACCGGCTAACTTGACTATGGCTGAGGAAGATTCTTAAGCTCCTCTCGTCGTCGATGGGAATCGAACCTAGGACACTTCTTCCTCAAGCATATGGTTGCGAAGCGCATAGCCACTAGGCTAACCGCGCGGACATAAGACAACTAAAATGGAACGATTTAAATCGAGGGCAGAGGATACTAAGACACATTCAGAGAAGCTATGATGATGTACTTTACGCATGCTGTATCATGTTCAACTTTCGTTCGTATATTATTTTTACTGTCCACTTGAACATTTACTTACCTCAGACATATGCAGGAAACTGCACGATGACATGTCCTTCGTACCAAAAGTAGCTAAAATATTGTCGATTTGTGCGTGTACCTTCTCTTTTTCACATAGAAGTTTCTGGATTTCTTGTAGATAACATACAAAGAAGGATGGTCACATATAATAATATTTGTTTATTTTTAAATGTTTTTTTTTCTTCATCGAAATTAAAACTTGACTTCTTCTTTCACTATGCCTTATCCCATGTTAAACGGGGTCGGCGCACCGATCTTTAACCTTCCTCTTCTAAGTTCTCCGGTCCAGGGTGTCCTTCGGACTCCTTCCTTTCTCCCTAAGATCCTCTATTACCTTATCCCTCCACCTGAGCTTGGGCCTGTCTCTTTTCCTCCTTCCCTCCAACTCCATATACTCCACTCGTTTACCAACATACTCCTCATCCTTCCTCTCTACATGTCCGAACCACCTCAGCCTACTTTCTTGTATCTTCTTCCCCAATTGGTCCCACCTTAACCATCCCCCTGATGTAGTCATTCCTTATCCTATCCTTCTTTGTCACACCACTCATCCATCTCAACATCCGCATCTCCGCTACCTCTATCTTCCTCTCCTGTGCCTTTGTTATAGGCCACGTCTCCGCGCCATGAAGCATCGCCGGCCTCACCACCATCTTATACAGCTTTCCTTTCCTCTTACAACTCACTCTCTTGTCGCACAGGACCCCGCTCATCTTCCTCCAGTTCATCCAGCCGCATGTTATTCGGTGCTGTATATCCTCATCCAGGTCACCATTCCTCTCGACGACCGACCAAAGGTACTTGAATTTCTTCCCTGAAATTAGCCTTTCACCCTGAAGTCGTATAATCATATCTTCGTCACTCCCCGTTGACATATATTCAGTCTTCTCCCGGTTAATTTTCATGCCTCTCTCCTCCAATACCTTTCTCCAGTCTTCCAGGGTATTTTCAAGCTCGGGATGATTCGCATAGAACAATGTCGTCGGCAAACAGCATGTTCCATGGTGCCTCCTTCTTGACATCCTCCACTAGTACATCCATGGCCAAGTCAAAGAGGTAGTGGCTCAGAACTGACCCTTGGTGTAGCCCTACGACAATGGGGGAACCCTTCTGTCATGCCGACACTAGACCTGACCTGAGTTTCTGTTCCGTCATACATCTCCTTCACCATCCTCACGTACTTCTCCGACACCCCCCTTCTTCCTCATACACCTCCATACCTCCTGCCTGGCCACTCTGTCGTATGCCTTTTCCAGGTCTATAGATTTCTTGTAAACAACATACAAAGAAGGATGGTCACATATAATAATATGTTTATTTTTAAATGTTTTTTTTTTCTTGATCGAAATTAAAACTTGACTAAGGAAACTAAAACAACAAACTAAAAATGGCCCCTGCAGACATTTTAAACTATCTTTTCTAAATATGATGACTGGTTCAGTTGTCATAGTGAAAATTTAAAATATTTTAATAATTAAATAAAAACGTGTCAATGCTCTAATATATTGATTATTTACACAATTTATCGCTTGTTTAATAAAATGCTGCCATGTGGAACTCGTTGCTGTTATATCATCACAGGCAAATAATTCTACTACAAACTAAAAAAAAAAAAAAAAAAAAAAAAAGAATTTAAGCTGTTAGTTCGATGCCAATATCAAATCCAAGGGTGTATGAGTGTGTAAACTGCATAGTTTGCCCTCAGACTGATTTGTCTTATTTTGCAGGACATGACAAGATATGAAACCGACCAACATCCTTTAAACCAGGGGTCGCCAAACTTCTTTGACCGTCGACCCCTTCAAGAGTTTTTTTACTTTTTATCGACCCCCTCTATTTTACTATTACGTACTTATAATAGGACAAGCAAAAAAAGACGCTTATGTGAGTTTTTAGATTATTTTATAGTTACAGTATTTATTGTATGTATAATATAGTATATATTATTATATCACTATATAATAATATATACTATATTATTATATCACTATATAATAATATATACTATATTATACATACAATGATGCTTTATATTTTTCTATCGACCCCTGAGCCCGAATCGACCCCCTAACAATGTTATATCGACCACTTTGGCGACCACTGCTTTAGTTGCTTAGGAGATTGTGGCGCCACCTTTAATGGCTTTTAAGAATTACTGAGTTGAGTGACTGAAAATGTTGCATTTTAATATGAATTATATTATGTTATTAATGTTATGACAGCTGTAAAAATTATTAACTTAATCTATTAGTCAACAAAATTGTTCCTGATAGGCAACCTTCAATATTGACGTAGAAGAATAAACCATTTAATTATGCTGTTTTCTTAAAATAATTTTTTAATCAAGACAGATTTTATGTGTTATTCTATGATTTATTAATTTCAACTCTGTACTTCAAGTAAATTTGAGACACTTTTCTTGTTTTTATACTGGCATCACCATTGTGTATTACGGTATTCTTAAGTTTAATTAAAATATAAAATATTTTCATTTAAACATCGTCTGTTTACTAAGACAGTAAAAACTTCAGTTTAAGCCTATCGGGAATGATCCTCGGAAGAATCCCTCGTAATATGAAATATTTTACAAATTTTTATTTGCATTAGTAATATTTTAATTTAAAATATCTTCTTACCTTTATAGTAGATTTTTTTTTTTTCAACCTTATTTGCCACACAATTCAGTTTTATTTTGAAGCCTACGTTGTATAATGGCTTCGTTCCTCTATGTCAACGTAGTGTGTATTACATTGGAACAGCGCAAGCGTACACGTCATCAGGCGCGTGCCACAATCATGAATGTTTATTGCATGCGCACAGTTCGATTGCGTCGTTGAGAAATATTTATAATAGCTTTTATTATAAATGAAATAATAAAAAAAATACATTTTTTAAATCTCAATTAGCTTTGTATATTTTACAAAATATACTAACAAGGTCGATTAATTTTATAATACTGAATTATGAACTTGCTGTTAAGTTGGCACATAAACACTAATAAGTTTAGCTAGGTAGAAATATGGTGATCGCATTTTCTAAACTAAAAATTAGGAAATATCATTTGTATTTCAATTTTTTTGGTAAATCTAGACAACATTGCAGGAACTTTTTTTACTGTTGATATGTCAGAGGTGGTAATGGATCTTCCTAAGTCAGAATTTCTGGGAAGGGAAAAACTCTGCCAACTCACCTTCAGTTTATTTTTTATATATATATTATTTTATTTATTTACTATTATTTATTTATTATTATTTTCTTAAAATTGAAAAAAAAATATTTATTTGTATTTATTTATTTAGGATTCTTATAAGGACTGGCTTATCTTCCCCGTTATCTGTAGAGGACAGTGTACAGATAAGGTGTTTTGAGCTATTAAAACTCTGATCATGGCAGGAGGGTAACAGCAATAGCCTAGCCTCAGTTAGAACTTGATTGGCTACAGCATTGCCATCCATTACCCTCCAAGGATATTAATCACCGCATCTCACCTTCGCTTCTCCCCACATCTTTATTTAGGATTCATTTGTGGAAGAAAGTAATAAAAATTTATATTAGTAAATAAAAGGTGTAGTTTTATTTTGTGATTAGCTGAATATTCCTTACATCATTTATAGTTTGGAGGATGAGGACCGCCACATTTGGCGCATTTAACTGGCACAGTTCTTGGAGATTTTTTCCAAATGACTGCCGGGTGATGCTCACCTCATATAACGGCTTTGGTTTGCAGTAGCTCTGCGAATGGACAAATGTTTGGCGCGACATTACCTTGATAATGCTTTCCTACGGAGAAGTTCAGACTTAACAACCGGATCGCAAACAATCTTAATATCATATATTTCCCGCTGATGTTTATTGATTTCCGTCAGCACTAGCGTGACTAAAAAGCTGCTCTGACCTGCACTTACTGCTGACTTTTAGGGAATTGGGTTCTGCTGTTATGTCATAAGTAGATGCCGACTCTGTGATGCATCTCGGTAACCCTCAAATTCTTTTCGTTCTTGATGAAAGTATGACACATTCATGTCAAGTAATTGTAGACTACGGTAATTCGGACTGTCTCTGGTTGGCTGCAGAATCTTCCCTAGAGGAACTTCCCTCAAGTGAATCTTTCGACTTTTAAAGACTGTAAAGCAAAATTGTGATTAAAACTGGCTTGAAATGCTAACATTAATCCACACAAGCTTTTTTTTTTTACAGATGTGTAAAAAGGGTAGGAGTTTGTAGAAAAATAGAAAAATTTGTAGAAAAAATCTGTGGTTGTAGAAAAATAAATAATAATAAATATCCATACTATTTATTTTATGAAGTAATGTTAAGTGTTTCTTACTTTACAATAAATACAAAATGATACACGAATATATAAATAATTTATTTATCATTTGCAAAAATATGGGTTTACAAACATGTTGTTTCGTATGCGTTTATTATCTTTCTGAGCGAGTTCTCTATAGAATGGCGAGGTACATTCTTTGATATCCTTTTAATGGATAAAGTTTAAATTTTTATGACTTTTAAAATTTATTTTCTTCTTAATCCTTTTACTGTTTCAAAAATCTTTTTAGTAGCTTTCTGATGGATGTTGTTTAAGTAGTTCATACTACACATTTTTACAAAAAGAATGACAAACATTTTATTAATTTTATGAACAATTTTCTTCCGATCTTCCATGAGCAATTAATAAAAGGTGTCTATAAATAATTTGACTACACTTTGACTCCTTTAATTGTTACATATTAACTCAGAATGATACAGTTTGAAATTAACGTATCGAGATTAATGTTATTCATAAATAATATTTCTTGTACAATAAAAACTATTCCAACCTCTCCAACTCCTTTTCATTATTGATGCATCCAGTTTTCCACAAAGTCTTTATATGTCTTGCGAACATCCAAAACTCCAAATGAAAGACCGCTGGCGAATTTCTTTTGAGCCACTTCTACGTGAAAAAGCGACTCACTCTCGATTTGATTTTTATTTTCAAATAAATAAATAATAACTCAAAATTTGCTAGATAGTAGGAAGGGACACGGACATCGTTACCATCTGGTCTTTGTAAGAAACTGGCACACGGACAAGGCAGAAGAGCAGGTGCATTGTCATGGTGGCGAAAGCAGTCACCGCTTCAGGGGTCTTTCGTCGAATGTCCTCTGGCAAGCATCGTAAAACATCTTGAAAACGCATTGTGAAGTTTTATTCATCCAATCGCTCGCTTGCGTTAATAATCCATAAGTTTTTGAAAGATTTCTTTTCTTTGGTCTAGTTGTAACGATCAGAAATCAATATCTGATCTCAACCAAAACGACTAATCCTTTAGTGATCGATTTACGAAACTTTTAGATTACACTTCGTATATTAATCTTGGCATTTCTGAACCGCCGGTGTTAGCATACGGTTTCGAGGCTTCGTGCAATAGCCGATAGAAGTTCTTAATTCTCTGATATTAAGTTTCAGTCTTCAAATGGGAAGACTGAAATGGGGAAAGCTGCTTTCAGCTGTGCACAATATCCAAACGAAGATGCTTTTCTGTTTCAAATGGTTATTTACTTGGCGATAGACGTGTTCCTCATCTTCCAGTTGAATTGTTGTTGCTACCCAGATGACAGAAGTAGCAAGTATAACTAAGCGGTGGGATGTCCTTGATGTTTATAAACAGAAAACGCAGTCGATCTGAAATAAAAAGAATGACATGCTTCGTTTAGAATGATCCTTTGTTATTACCTGTATTCCGCAATCAAAAATCAAAAAGTTTCAAACAAACAATGTTCGAAGTTGAAATAATTTTGTATATTCTAATATTTTTGAATATTAATTTGATGCATACATAATCAAACAGCTTTATAATTAATATAAATGTCGACATCAGCTCATTTTTATGACGTGGTTAGGAGTAGAATAGGTCTATGCACGTTGAGAGAAGTTAAGCCTACTATGTAGGAGTAACCTGCTGTGATAACCCATAGCAATTTTTACGCTCTGAAAAGAACAGAGTAATGATATTTCTGTTAAATTTTATTTTAATATTGGGTAAATAGCATATGGTTTTCTAAAAATAGTACATAGAAATTCTTCTGAGGGAGATATGGGACGTATATAATTTTTGAGTGGTTCGGTCGATTGACTGACTTCGAAGGAAAATGTTAATCTTTTGACACTATAGGTGGGAAGTCCGTTCTATAAATTACTATGTAAATAGAGCAAAGAGAAGATTGAAAACACGAAAAATAGCATTACTTAATTTAATAACTAGGCCTAATTCAATAGTAAATTCTTTAAAATACATAATCCTTTAGTTTTGGCAATAGAAATCATCTTCAGCTAGCACAACTAGTTTAAATATAACTTTTAATTTTAAGAAAAAGTATTATTTTACGATTTCCCCATACAGAAAGATTGCTGCATTTAAAACTGCTTCTTCCTTTTATAAGCTTACCTGCAGCTACTGAGGAATAATTTTCTTGATGAAATGAACTCCTGGTCCATGCTGTAGAGGAGGTGGTTTCTGTGCAAAGAAATGAGCAGGTATTGGTTTTACTCCCAAGTCTGGTAGGAATGCCAGGATTTCGTTAAAAGTAGGAGGAGATCTTTCGTGATAGACCGGATCAATGAAGTCCAGGATGTAGTTTTTGATGTCTTTATCTACGCCATTCAGATAACCGTGTCGAAGAAGACGATTTGGGAATCCAAAGTGATACGGTTGCTGTTGACGATGAAGAGGAGGAGGAGGTGAATGATGATGAGGAGGAGGGGGAGGGGGAGGAGGAGGTGAATGATGATGATGAGGAGGAGGAGGTGAATGATGATGAGGAGGAGGGGGAGGGGGAGGAGGAGGTGAATGATGATGAGGAGGAGGAGGAGGTGAATGATGATGAGGAGGAGGAGGAGCAGAAGGTGGTGAATGATGATGTGCCCACATCACTGGTAGAAAAAGAATCCAGAGCCATCTAGTATTCAGTTCCATTGTGAACTGAAATTTTAAAAAATGCAAAAATATAGTCACATATTTAAGTATTTATTAAATCTGTTCATTCAGGAATGAAAAAAAAATTAATAAGTATCAAATAGTAATTTTTAGCATTAATTTTGAGAATATCACGAGTTTTGATAGAAACTTTAGAGGTTATGCTATATTAGTTATATTAGTAGAAACTCGGTTTTAAGTAAAACTAAGTTTCTTCTAATATAACTTTACACAAATTAGTATTCTTTACAATATATCATTAATAGGTAAAAGAAATAACGATTTGAATACAGTTTACTTAAGCCTGCCTGGTTGATCGAGTGAATAGTCTACTAGCTCTCCGACCAACAAGGCTGGGGATTCGAATTCGATAGTGGGCTTGGATGTTTTGTAAGTGTCTTTAGGTAAGAGATAAATTCATCGCCCCCATCCTGTTTATTGAAACCTGAATAAAATTCTTCATTCCAAAGGAAATAACATCGGAAAAATGAATAATGAAACAGTATGGCAAAAATTGAATTCATATTACATAACGAAATGGGTTTCAATAGCAGTGAAATCACACGCTATGGCTACTAATAAATCTAGATTCCCCCCCCCCACACACACACACTTAAAATAAATATTAAATGTAGTCGGTCACTGATTTTGATAGTTCATCTTAATATATTTACATACATGCAGTATATTAAGCCTAAATATGGAAATCTTATACTTACCAAGGAACTTCTTACGGTCTATCCACCCTCACACTCTTCAATGTCTCTGTAACATAGAGTTTCTTCCTTAAGTCTTACTAAATATAAGGAAATAGTCTTTCTGAAACTAACTTTCCGCAAAGTAGCATATAGAAATCGATTTCCTCATGATGGATAATGAATCTTTAAGTAGGGGGAGGTCAGTGAAGTCCTTAAATATGTAAATTTCGCGTACAATTCACACAGTTAGGGATGAGAAGGTTTAACGTACTGATTCCACACTGCGCATGACTGTAATTTGGGAACATGGAGGAGACCAAGGATGGATATGAATAATGTATAACTGCGATACTAAGGAATGCTTAAAAATACCTGACTTATTCTGCGCATACTGTATATATAGACAGAGAGACGTTTCCTAAGCACCACTTACCTGTCTGTAGAGTCATTTACCACTATTCGAACGTGTGCCTGTTTTTTTTCTAAATATAGGTGACCTCCATAGGACTCCTACTTCCATTGCCGATGTACAAAATGAGAATAAAGTCTGCTACCCTGCGGTTCGTTACGGCTCCTCGTGTAATACGTGTTTTATCGAAGTGTACCCTTAGGTCAAGACGGCCAGTTTGGATAAATGGTGTGTTGTTACATGCTTTTGTTGCTGGAAGCTAATGGATGAATCGAGGTCACACGCCTTTTAGCAGTTGCTCTTGACACACTGATACGTTTTTTGTTGGTCTGTTGGATGAATGAAGGTTGGCAACTCAATGGGAATGAATTCAGTGATGCCATTCTATGTTACAATAGCGACTGTAGCCCAATTAACAATTTTAGAATCATAAAAAAAAAAAATCGCGGTTTTCTATATTTGCATGGGAAATGGAATATAATAAATACGTTTTGTTGTTTCCTTATTAGGAAAAAAAAAAAAAACATAAATAGTCACATTCTAGCGTTTTTGACACTCTACCAAAACACGTTTCCCATTTTAGGCATCATTAAAAAATAAAATTCTTTTTTTTGGGGGGGGGGGGGGGGTCGGTAAATAAATATAGAGGGAGCCACTAGCACCTCATGATTTAATCAAAAAATGAAACGCACTCCCTACTTGGAGCTTAGTCCAGAAATGTGGCCATTAGGAACTTTTATCACTTATTACTCGCGTATCCGTAGAGTAGTCGGTAGCGTCGACGTCCTTTCATTGAAAATGATCAGGGGTTTCAATTCCTTTCGTGGTGAAGCATTTAGAAGGAATTTGCAAGTGATAAACGCTGGTGTCTCGTATTAAGGTGTAAAAGTTTTCACATTCGGCTGGTATACACCTTAGGACTGGTTGAGCCCTGTTTTTTAACAGACTAGTTGAGACTGATTTTTTAAGTATGTATTTTTTGACTGTAAATCCATAGGTTTACGGGGCCGGTTTGCCTGTCCCGAGTTTCCAAATGAAAAATCCTCTACTCTGTATGAAACCGGCTAACTCACCTTCAGTCGAAAGAGACCAGATAAAGGTTCCTCACGTCTTTGACGAGAATCGAACCCAGATCTTCCCGACTAAAGAGGTTCGTTTATACCAACTGAGCTACAGAGGCCACAGAATCAGTCTGAATACTTGATGATAGATTATGAAGATTTAATTCATTAAACGCAAATAACTTGAAAGTTAATACTGTAGCCATCTTAGCTGAAAACCAAGATTTCACTAGATTTAAGAAGTGTAAGGTTTTTTTTTTTTTTTTTTTTTTGTGACTGCTACATAATATTTTTCCCACATTTATTAAGCGGATGTTTTTTTCCCAATTTTTAGAAACCTTAACTTAAAATGCTTTACAGTCTATTTCTCTTTAAAATTGTGTCTATTTCTGACTTTTTTTAAAGCCATCTTCCAACATCTGATAACCAGTTTCCTTCAGCATTTGAAGCGTTTTCAAAGCGTGTCTTTTTATCTCCCGTCCCCCATGCGCTTCAGTAAGTTCAGAGGGAATTGAATGCTCTGATTAGCCATCCTTGTCTCTTCGAGCTTTTAGCGGCAAATTGATTAGATAACTGAATTGATTATAGATAATTGAACACAGCGGTGGACTCATGAAGGTCAAGGATAATTGTAATACAGAAGACGGATAATTAACTAAAATAAAATAAATATTTTCTACAATGAAAATATTTCGTATCCAAGAGAATATTTTTGTGTGTGTGTGTGTGTGTGTGTCCGAAACAGCACACGACTCGCTATTTTTTATTTTGTTTAGATACAACAAAGATCATGAAAAATAAATAATTTGTCTAGATTTTAGCTTTACAGACATAAGCAAAAAATATCAAAAATAAACAGCTAAATAGATCATTTAGAAAAATTAATATCTGGGATATTTAGGACAACTTATAATAGCTCTAGATATCGGAAATCAAGGTCGTTTTGCTTGGCTTCCTTGTCAACATCGTTTAGATGCTAAATGCAGCTGCTGAGTTGTATTCCGAGTCTCTGATGGATGGTTTGCAAAGCTTGCGTAAATAATCAACTTGCCCCTTTAGCCTTTGCTCGTATCGTTAACCCGTATACCATTGTGATTACGTGGTGGTGTATACCCCCCCCCCCACACACACACCCACTGCTTACCTTTCAGGTTACAATAAGTGGACGTCTTCATCTAAATGCTGAGTTGCTGATCAGTATGCATGGAGTCTGATTTATGTTAAGTCAGATATATTTAGATAGAATTTTGGTTACTAAAAGAATCTGAATTTCTTTGTGTGTGTGTGTGTGTGTGTGTGTGAGAGAGAGAGAGAGAGAGAGAGAGAGAGAGAGAGAGAGAGAGAGAGAGAGAGACTCATGCTTTTAACAAAAGTTTGCCATACGACAAAATATTCTTGTTTTTTGATGTTTAACAGACGTGTGTGTGTGTGTGTGTGTGTGTGTGTGTGTGTGTGTGTGTGTGTGTGTGTGTGTATATATATATACAGAAATTAATAAATCTTTTTCTTAAATAAATAGTTTATTGAACCACATTGTTACAAATAATCTGTGTACCAGCACAATCATGAACAAAAGAAACCAGCACAGCAGTTTCGGCAGTAAGTTTGTAGATTATTCAGCTGTAACTTGCTATGAATCATAACACATAATTAGTAGCAGATTATGAGAATATTTGATGTACAACGATATGAACTGAATTCAATAAAGATCGTATAAAGTCGTTTTATAAAACAAAACAAAAACTTCATGAGCATTGGCGGCTAGTGGCTTGAAATCGTGGGGGTGCTGCAACTTTCGAAATACCGTAATACATACACACTGTAAGTACAGTGTATACGTGTTTGGATAAAATATCAAAATGATGGTAAAATTAAAAAAAAAAAAAAGTAAACATGAAAAAATATTGTTTATTATCGATAAAATTATACAGTTTAGTATAATTCAAAATTACTTAAAAATTATTATAACAAATGTTATGTTCAAATATTTAAAGAGACGGAGTAAACACGATAAGCACTACGAACACTCTACTACTGACGCAAACTGCATATAAATAACAGTGGAACTGCGCGACGGACAGTGCCGCATTACGCTAATAGCTCGCATATCACTATGACGTGCATATGCTTGCGCGCGTAGCAATATGACTTTGTGGTAAACACAGTGCTGCTAGCGTCCTTCGCCCTCCTAAGTGCTACAAGATGGATTTTTATTATTTTTTTATAAAAAATAAGAGAATTGTATAGGATTTTTGATGATAAAATGAAATATTACAAGCAAATATAAATAAATTAATAAATATATTTATATATCGAGAAAACTTGGGAGTGCTGCAGTTCCGTAGTACCTATGCACGAGCCGCCCCTGATTCATGAGTTAGGATTCAGTGAAAGAGTACTTAAGTGGGCAATGTAACTTCCGGTTTTTTTTTTTTTTTTCATATTTTCCATGATCTTACAGTTGTTATTGTGCCGAAATGAAACTTAAAATTTGACCTCCGTTGGATCGTATTGGATCCTTGCAGTTTGTATTGAAAATACCAAGAATCGTCGCCAGTAATGATTCTTCATTCAAGTAGTGTCACATTCATATAAATATGAAGAAGGAACTAAAATTCAGTGATGCCAAAAGTAATTTTGATATATATGACAGAGCACAGATCGTGACAACGATATATCTAATTAATAGACGTCTCACGACAGTGATTTAAATCAAATTAAAATTAAAATACTGAGGAAAATGGCACAAGCGCAAAAGAGAATGGATAATTTGATGAACAAAACGATGTTTGGACTTCTGAGGAAGATGGATCAAAAGCAAAATGCAGCTTCTAGTAAAATTTGGCTTTAGCCTCTTTTTTTTTTTTTTTAAAGAAAAAAAAATGTGGATTTTTTTTCTCTGGATCTAATTGAAAATCTCTTGGTTATCTGTAAAAAAATAAACTATAAATTATGCAAATAAAGAGAGATTAATTAATGAGAAAGGATGCGCGCGATTCCATCAAGCAACTTATCTTCACCTGCTTATTGGAGGCTTGAAAAAGTTAATTGTTCTCAAGATGTTTCTAGATTATGTAAACCTTACCCCATCTATGCGATAAGTTCATAGCCTTTTTCATGGATGTGATTCCCATTATAAAACTCCAAACTGGATCCAAAAATTCCACTGACAGTTTATAATTCGGCGACTTTTTGGAGAGATTTTGGGGCATCATTCCTTTTTGTAAATCAAGTAGTGACCTCGATTCAAGCAATGGTGAATAAGTATTGTTATCCAGCACTGCTGGACAAGAATATCTAATTTTATTCATAAAAGCACCTCATTTGCAAATGAATCAATCACGTGTCCCCGTATTCATTTAAATTTATTGAACAGTGTAGGCCTAAAGATAATAAAGTATTAGTTCCCTAAATTTTAAAATTTTGAAAGAAAAAATTATTATTGAAGATTTTTCTTAGTTTATCTTTCAAAAGCTAGAAATATCTCGCACTTAGAGTAAATGAAATACTAAAAATACTACAAACCTCACAAAAATTAATGAAATTTCGATATTTTATATTGTCTTCCTGCTATGTAATTTAGGCAAAATGCTATATAAACAAAATGGATGAATGAAAGATAAATCTGACCCTTCGGAACGATCTGAATTGGATAAATTTGATTTAGTGACCGTTATATGAAAGAGTAATGAGAGGACCATAGATGGTACCGCCATCTTGTGATGATGAATCAAAATAAATATTAATAAAATAGTACTCATGTAAACCACTAACATCGATTAAAATTTTTTGTACTCTTTTGGATCTTGTCATGGCTTAATCTTTCTTGCTGAGTCTTTGCAGATTCTTTGGTAGGTACGTCAAAAATTACAAAAATACAAACTGTCTTCAAAACCAAATTGAATAAAAGATACTTGGGAGACAGTTAATTCTTCGGTTTTGTAATTCCAATCCATCCACTGCTACTAGCACTACTACCTATGCTAATACTAGGCGGCGAAGGAGAAATCGTGGCAGTTAAGATGTTAGATGCTGCTTCCTGTTTATCGTTCTGCTCCTGGCTCACACCTTTCTGTTCTGCTTCTAAAGTACTTGGATTAACGACATGCACGTTACCGGCAGACAATGGAAAAACATCGTAGATCGCTTTTCTGTCCCCATACTTCTCCTGATCGCTTTGCTGTTCTTTGTAATCCTGCGAATTACTATAATATGTGGATTCTTCTTGCGAATAACCATTGTTATTACCTTCTTGTCCGTTATAAGTAGCGCTAGGAGGTCGGTAATAGGCAACGTGTTCAAAGGATACAGGTTGATGAAGGGCATCCTTGACAGAATCATCATTATCTGTTCCACCTGAGTATACCGGACCTCGGACGTTATCCATTTGATTTTTTGATGCTTCAGAATACGATCCTGCTGGTGCTTCTCCTTGATACTGAGGAACTCTTTCAGATGGAACTTCTGTCTGGTACTGAGAATTTGTACCGGGTGAATCTTCTTGATAATGAGAAGCTGGATCTACTGGAACTTCTCTGTGGTAATGAGATGCTGGATCCATTGGCGCTCCTCCGTTATAATGAGATGTCGGATTCGTTGGAACTCCGTGATAATAAGATGCTGGATCCACTGGAGCCCCTCCCTGATAATGGGATGCTGAATCTATTGGAGCTTCTCTGTGATAATGAGATGCTGGATCCGCTGGGGTTCCTCCGTGATAAGGATATGATGGATAATGTGATGCTGGATCCGCTGGTGCTCCTCCATGATAATGAGATGATGGATAATGCGATGCTGGATCCGCTGGACCTTCTCTGTGGTACTGCGGTGTACCGTCAGATGCTTCATATACGGTTTCAGTGCCACGATCACTGGTATAGCCACCGTAATCCGATTCGTATCCTCCGTCGACCTGGACACTATTTTCGGTATATTCGCCATGTTTTTCGTCGTCGACACTGCAATAAGAAATGTATTGGTGAATGATTTGGAACTCAATTTAAATATAATTAACAGTTTATATAATTAATTTATATAAACTGTTAATAAATGGTGATATTTATTTATCTAAACCTGTCGATC
The DNA here is from genome assembly GCF_054136105.1 of Typopeltis vanoorti. Classification (NCBI taxonomy): domain Eukaryota; kingdom Metazoa; phylum Arthropoda; class Arachnida; order Uropygi; family Thelyphonidae; genus Typopeltis; species Typopeltis vanoorti. Next base: position 82,695,904 of record NC_143565.1, read on the forward strand.
CCGAAAATCAAGAACACTAAAATATTCAAGATAATCTGTTTATTATTATTATTATTATTATTATTATTATTCCAGATTCAACCGAAACCTTATACAACAACATTAAACTCACACTGCAGGAAATATATAAGAAAGCTGCAAAGAAAGTCAGAATTCGTTCAAAAACAAGCCAAAATCTTTGGATAACCCAAAACACAGAAAGGACATTCTATGGAAATAATAAAAGCGATATCCAAATGACGCAACTTTAAAAACCGAATATAAGATAACAAGAAATCGCCTTACAATGCAAATAAGAAATGCAAAAAGAAACTACTACAGAGATAAATTAACCTCTGCACAAAACAATATGAAACAAACCTGGCATCTGATCAACGAGATGCTAGATTGTGCTCCCAATACCACCGCCTCTGAAATCCTAAAACACAACTTCATGAAAGACGCAAAATCTATCCAACAACTAGCAAATGACTTTAACCAATACTTCGTAGACTCCGTCCAAGAACTAGACAGAAATATCCCTCCCATCACAAATCGTGATTCTCCACTCGGACCACAAGCAAAACAGACATTTTTCCCAACCATAAAAGAAACAGAACTTCTCTCTGTAATACATCAAATCAAACCAAACAAAGGCCGGGAATTGATGGTATAAGACCTAAGGATATCAAGCAACACGCAACTGTCCTAGGCCTTATCCTACTAAAATTAATAAAATATAAACTAAAATTAATATAATAAAATAAATAAAATATTTAAAACTGGACAAATACCAAGTATGTTAAAGACTGTCGTAATCACACCCATATACAAACATGGAAAAAGAAATTTAATCAGCAATTAGACTCATAGCAACACTACCAGTCATCAATCAAATTATGGAACGGATGGTACTAAGGAAACGCGCAACATATACAGAGACCTTTCATATTATCCCCAAAACACAATATGGTTTTCAGAAAAATAAGGGAACAACATCTCTCTTGGAAGATTTTACGGACGTAATTAATACCGCCTTAGATAAAAACAAAATCGTCATTTTGTTTTTATCTAAGCGGTATATCTAAGGCAAAATTATCGATTGGACTAAAGCATTTGACACACTCACACATTAAACCTTATTAAAAAAGCTGAGACATGTTTGAATAGATGGGCCTCTGCACAGATGGTTTAGAAACTATCTTCAACATAGAAAGCATATCACACGTATCGGGTCAAACCGAAGTAGAGGTACAGAGCTATCCATTAACCTGTGGAGTGCCACAGGGAGCTGTTCTCTCTCCAACTCTATTCAACATTTATATGCACGATATTAATCAGCAACCTCTCAAAGGCAAGATCTTCCAATACGCAGACGATAAACTATAATACCCATCCATAATAATGCAAGCATAGCCCAAACAAATATGCCGCACGACATAAATCTGCTCCTTGATTGGCTCACCAAAAACTCCACCTCAGACAACTAATTATATCATGTATAAATATAATAATCACTACGAAAAGGCCACTCGAAGCTTCTACATCCCAGACATGATGAACAACTTACCTTTTGAATAGAGGAACCTTACAAACTACAATAACCTGAAAAGAGCTCTAAGGACATACTACGAACAAGAAACACGCACCTTAAACACACCTTACAAACTTAATTGAAACAAAGGTATATTAGTTCAGGCTTTTGAGTTCAGTGACTCGTCATGACATTCCAAATTATCGCGAGTGTGTGTATGCGTGCGTGCGTGCGCGCGCGCGTGTGAATGAATTTCTCAACCTACAGCAGTAATGAATATCAGACCTACCAAACATCAGCCTACTTCCAACACAGCAATCAAACCAATAAATAATAACTAACTGGTATCATCCTCAGATAAGCTTAATAAAAAGAGCTTCGAGGATGCAAGCTGAGATATTACATCTGGACCGAGATCAACGAAAAGGAAGGTTTTTCTGTATAGTATACAGAAAAAGAAGGAAAATTTGTGTGAATTTCAGTGTTACAAAAAAAAAAAAAAGTGTTCTGAACTATAGATATTTATAGACGTTTCCACAGAGGTGATAGTCATATTACTGGCTAACACCTCTGTGGCAAACAACTGACACAATCATCTTCCTTCTTGATCAATTAATTAGGGTAACTTGCGCTTGTTCACATTCATAACATCTCCCTTGAAGTCTCTCTCATTCTTTATTTTTCTACACAACGAAATAGATGGGAACTCTTGAATTATCTGAAAAATTCATGACGCTTCTAATATTTGGTATCAACCTTGAAAATCAAAGATATTTTGATAATGGAGCTGCGCCTCTTATCCAACATAGGCTAAAAATATATAAATAAATGTGTATTTTTATATTAAAGGATGATGGTTAATTTGACTTACCCTATACGACATAACAGATCCTATATCTGATGATTTCAATGAAACGGTTAGCACACGTTCGTGTTTCTGTCTTGCCGTGTATAGAACAGTTTTTGTTTGTTTGTTTGTTGTTGTTATGGTTCCTTTTGTAGTTTATTTTTAGTTCTTAGGAGTGTTATAACATAACACTCTAAAAGAGGTAACAGAGGTAAGGGATAATGAGTGCATCTAGTATGAATGAACTTAAGGGAAGGCATGACAGCTGCTTTAGGTGATTTACAGCCTCCTTTGACTCTCTGGAGGTCTCAGATAATAATAATAATAATTAATATAATTATCAACAGCTTCTTCTATTTCTTAGCTTAGGATTAATTGTTAAAGGAATATTTATTATAAGATACTTTTAATTATAAATGGAATTAAAACCCAGTTACCCAAAATGCATACAATATTACCATGCTTTTAAGAGTGTATTTGCATGAACGTAAAAAAAAAAAAAAAAAAAAAAAAAAAAAAAAAAATGTAAGGCTCATCCTCAAATACGTCACTACTCTAATTTTTGAGAGAAACCATTATTTTGCGCCTGCAAGTAGTGCAAGTCTGGGTGACCCCACACGTAGTGCAAGTCAAGGCAACTCGTGGTAAAGGTGGATAAGCTCTGATCACTATTCTTAATATTTACCCTTAATGCAAAGCACATCTCCTTGAGGAGATGTATGATGCTGTGCATTAAAGGCAAGGGACCACTACTCAGATCGGTTTCGAACTTTATTGAGGTCTAATCAGTGGGAGCCAGGCTTAGAAATACTAAGGTTTTAGTAATACAGAGCTTATAAGCATTTTACCAGAACAAGTTACCATAGAATATTGATCAGAGCTTATTCCACCTTTACCACGAGTTGTCTAAGACTTGCACTACGTACGGGTCACCCAGACTTGACTACTCACGGGCGAAAACTTGACTTGTCTGTTTGCTTACTTGGGAAATGGATTAAAACCAGTTTTAAAATAGCTTGGTATCTGTAACGTATATATTATACCCAAGGTAAAAAACTTTCCACATCTATCTCTCATCCTGAGATTTTTATTTAATAAGGTCAAAGCACCTTATGGTAACTTGTTTTGGTAAAATACTTATAAGCTCCGTATTACTTAAACTTTAGTATTTCTAAGCCTGGCTCCCACTGATAAGACCTCAATAAAGGTCGAAACCGGTCTGAGTAGTGGCCCCTTGCCTTTAATGTCTAGCATCATACATCTCCTCAAGGAGATGTGCTTTGCATTAAGGGTAAATATTAAGAATAGTGATCAGATCTTATTCCACCTTTACCACGAGTTGTCTAAGACTTGCACTACGTACGGGTCACCCAGACTTGCACTACTCACGGGCGAAAACTTGACTTGTCTGTTTGCTTACTTGGGAAATGGATTAAAACTAGGTTTAAAATAGCTTGGCATCTTTAAGTTATATTATACCCAAGGTAAAAACCTTTCTACATATACCAGGGTGGTCTGAAACGTTCTCGGCCTCGATGATAGATGGCGACACTATCGGCAAAAGATTTCTTTTTCTAAGTTGGTATATCTGTCATAAGCATTCATGTGAAATAGCAAGTCATTCCATCAACTAGTTTGTTTTATATAGCTGTCTAAAACAAAAGTGTTGTATGTACCCCTTGAAATGGATAAAATTGAGTATCGTGCGGTTATAAAATCTTTGTGAAAGAAAGTATAACGCCAAAAGAAATTCATTCGAAGTTCATAAAAGTTTATGGGCACTCTTCTCCTTCGTTTTCGACAATTAAGAAATGGGATGCCGAGTTTAAACGTGGCCGTATAGTTCGCCCACCGTTTGTAGGTCTCTGCTTCGCGTCTTTCCAAGAATAGTCGATTCATGCTGAAGGGGAAAAAGAAATGAAGGACGTCCGAATTGGTCGCCAACACGCGAAATCACGTACTTTATAGGTAAAATTTTCCAACTGTTATACAAGCAACATAGTTAACTACAATAATCATAAAAGAGAAGTTAATTTTCCGACCGGTAATAATAAACAATTCATCCCACAATACGGACTGATTACCCTATTATCGGAATAGATTCTCCTTTTTCTGAGATGCGCAGAAGTGTCGAAGGATCTCTAATCGGTGGGCGAACTATACCAACCTTGAAGTTGATCCACGTGAAGGACGTCCAAAAAGTGTAACAACACCAGAAATCATTGATCAAGTGCACGATATGGTATTGGATGATCGCCGAGTCAAAGTGCGTGAAATTGCTGAGACTATAGGCATTTCAAAAGAACGTGTAGGATATATTTTGCACGAAGAATTGCAATGAAAAGGCTTTGCGCAAGATGGGTGTCGCGCTTGCTCACAGCAGATCAAAAACGCACTCGCATGAAAATCTCTGAACAGTGCTTGAAGCGTTTTAACAAGAATAAAACTGATTTTGTGCGTCGATTTATTATTATGGATGAGACTTGAATTCACCATTACACACCAGAATCCAAACAGCAGTCAAAACAGTTGACAGAAGCCGGTTTGCAGAAGTATATATTTTTGTATATATATATATATAGTGTATATATATATCAGATTTTTCGGTTTTATTTATTTCCACTTTATTACTTCCCTAAACGCAAACTAACATCTGAAATTATGGAGGAATGACATATGGAGTGCTGTTTTGATATGTGCTTCTGATAACTGGTAATCCAACTCATGAGTATTGAAATTAGAAAAGAAAATGTTAATTTGAAAGTTCAAGAGAAAAAGAGTGAGGGAATATAAGAAAATATGACAAGGATGATTCTCGAGAGTATCAATACAAGAAGAAAAGAACGTAAGATAATACATGGTTGGTTATGACACCACCAGAAAGCAGTAAACATATGCGTACTTGCTAAATTGTGCAACATTTATCTTAAAACGCAAGGCAATAAAATTGAACTGGTCCTTGGATCATCATTGTGTAATCTACTTAGTTTAGAATAAAAAAAATAAAAAAAAAACTCCGATCGATATACTTACTATATTGGCACATGTTTCTTCACATATTTTGGGACTTCTTTATATACGTTGATGATATTGGGAATCTTGTGAGGAACTGGATAAGGGACGGTTTTGTAGATTGGCACCACATACGGTTTGGGAATGTGGACAGTCACCGGTACTGGAATTTTCTTGGCAACAGGATAAGGCTTTGGTACGTGCACTACAATCGGTTTAGGTAACTTAATTGGAATGGGAAGTGCAATGAGTTTTGGGATGGGGATGGTCTGACGAATAGTGACAGGTTTCAATACGGGAACAGCCTGCGAATAATGCTTCACCACTGGAATCACGTGAGGAACGGGAACTGGCTTAGCTACGGGAACAGGCATGTAATAGCGAACAGGTTTAGGAATTGGAACCGAAACCAAAGTGGGGACTGCTTTTGGAACTACAATTGTTTTGGGAATATGTTTGATCACTGTCTTCACTGGTTTATCAAAATCGTCCGGATAGCTATCTCCGCTTGTTTGCAGGTCGTGGTCTACCACGTGACGATCCTCGTGCGGATTCTTCCCTGCTTGCTCTCTATAATACTGTCCCCCACTGCTCGGTAGGTCTCGTTCACCGTAGTAACCAGTAGCCTGTTCCTTCGGAGTGTAGGTTGCATGAGTTTTAGTAGCTGCGGGAACTTGCAGATCATGTGGAGAATTCACGTAGTGAGGTCCAGTGGGATGATGTCCTTGGAATCCGTGAGGATGATGCTGCCCATGGTATCCGTAGGGTTGAGGTTGTCCCTGAAATCCAGGAGGAGGAGGAGGTTGTTTCTGTCCTTGATATATGGATGGAGGTTGTTGCTGTTGTCCTTGATAGATGGGAGGAGGTTGTTGACCTTGATATGGGGGAGGAGGTTGTGGCCCTTGATATCCAAGAGGTTGTTGTCCAGGTGAAGGATGATGTGTTGAGAATCTAGGTGAATTGTGCACTTGATATGGAGGATGACCTTGATAGCTAGGTCCAGGTGAGTAGTGTGGCTGAGGTTGATTTCCTACCGGATAATGTCCAGGACCAATTGGACGATGATGAGAAGGATTAACTGGTTGGTGTCCTGGACTAATCGAACGTGGAATATAATTTCCTGGAGGGGATACCCCACTTCGGTAGTATCCATATTCCTTTGCATTCTGGGTTTTGCCAGGCTGGAATGGTGGTAATTGGTTTACTCCTGTCCATCCTCTATATTGTGTTGGTGCAGGTGGCTGAATCCATCCAGTAGTTGGTATCACTGACACACTGGTGATGACCCAAAAGAATAGCAGAAGAGGAACGAAGGGCATCGGGATTGCTATTGGTGAATGACCTGGAAATAAATGGATTCCTTAATATATGAAATTAAAAATAGGGTATTAAGATATTTACCCTAAGATTTCAACATTGTAAGGTATTTTCATAAAGGGAGAAACTAAAATCAAAAGAACAATCAAAGCAAAGATTTTTTCTCCAGGAAACTGTGGTTTATCATCCCACATACAATTAGATCGTCCTGGAGACCAGACGCAATTTACAGACAAAAAATACTGTGTAATTGGTAGATTAAGATCAGTAGAATACCATCCTTGAAGAGCCCTTGCACTCGTTGGTGGTTTGATGTAATAGTAATAATAATAATAACTAAAAGTTAGTATGCATTGCATAATTTTCGTTGTACATCATAATTCATGGTTATTGAACATACGCATTGAGCTAAGCAGTGCATTCTGTATTTATTTATTTTATTTTATTATTTTTGTGGGGAGGGAGGAGTAACAATTTAACAAAGAATAATAATAGCATCCTTGTATTAAATTTTTTGATGTCGAATTCAAAGCATGGATGATTTAAAAGACTTTTTTCCTCACAAAACCTTTCATATCTTTATAACTAAATAGACTTTTGTTTTAATTGAGCTAAGATCTTTGTAGTAAAGTTAAATTAGGTGAATACCGGATGTGACCCCTTCTAAAGTTTTTCAAGCAGGTTACGCTATGCAATTTCAAAGTTTCTCTATTAATTCTTTCTTTTTATTTTAAATCACAATTCTGAAGATTAAAATGTAATGTTATCGTGTTGTGTATTGTTCCAACAGGACATTCCACTAAACATATTTTATCTTCCAAGGGTCAAGTTGTCTTTAAATTTCAACTTGTTCACTTAAGATAACTGGTTTCTTGTTTCTCTTCCTGGTTTATTTTTAATAAGTAGCAAAGACACGAAAGAAGAAGAGAAAAAAAAAAAGACATTTTTCTTATATCAAAATTTAATTGGGAAATGATAGCAGGGAAAAATAAATAAATAAAAAATAAAAACATGAGCCAAAAATTTCTTCTATTAATACTTCAGTTGAAAATTAGAGAATTGAGAAACAGAAGTTGAAAAATCATTGAAAAATGCGTAATAAACAATTGAATGGTCACGTGCCTCGCGCGACCTAAATCAATCAACTTAGTCAAGAATACCAAACTCTATGCTGATAAAAGAACAAACAATAAAAACTCAACTGAATGCGTATAGAAAGATTAAATTCTCTTTAAAACTATCTCTAACAGTATAGCACTCACACATGCATTGTTTTGTATACATGCATAAATGCATTGTTTTGTATACATGCATAAATGCATTGTTTTGTATACAGTAAAGTGTTTTTTATTGACTTCGATGATATTTAAAGAAAGCCACTCGAACAATGAAGATCTGTATAATCAGATTGTATTCCAGTGACATCATTTAGCATACATTTCAAAGGAGAAACCAACAGACCTTACTCTGTACGTAATGCATGCATTTGTACAAAATTCAGTGTACACGGAAATTAAGTATATTGTCTAAAATCGCTCCACATTTTTTTTTTTTTCATTCCATTCTTCGGACAGGTCCATTATTATATCCTAACAAAGTATACAAAGAAAGGAAATTGCCTGCCGACTGGTCCAAAAGAAAGACAGCCCATGATTTTATAAATGCTTTTATTCTATTTCCAAGACTTTGATAACCTCTTATTTGCACGGAAATGTGCGCCTGACCTAGTGTCTCCTGCCTTAAGGGAAGGAGTGTATATGGGAGGGGGGAGGTGCTTAATGTCTTCCGTCATGTATGTAGGTAAACTATACGCACGAGTTAACAGTGCCAATTGAAGCTCTCTGATAGGCTACACACTTCAGTAAACTCTTGGGAATGCAAAGCAAAGCGTGAAGATACAAACATTCCATGTGTGTGTGTGTGTGTGTGTGTGTGTGTGTTCCTTGAACTAACATGACCGTATCTGTAAGTTTATCTGTATGTAAAATTTGTACAGCATTAGTTTTATATGTTTAAGATACTCTACATAATCTACATAAATATGGCGTTGGTTCCAAGGGTTGTTTAAATAAAATGGAACGAGAAAAAAAAAAAAACATGCCTCCACCTCCTCTGAGAGTGGTTAAAGAATTTCTGTTGATAGGCCTAAAAATGGTTCTATTTCTTGTTCTACTTAAACTCCGAGAATCTTCAATAACATAATTCTTTACTCGAAACCACATATCATATAGTTTTCTTTATGTAGTCCTGAAAAATTACTTTATAAAAATTAGATGATCTCTTGATGTGTGTGTGTGTGTGTTTAACTGGTTTTTCCCTTTCAATCGTTTCCGACCGTAGGTGACTTTGTAGGCATTGCCCACAAAGTATTCCTGGTGAGATTTTTATAGGGTAGTTCACCGTTGCTTCTCCCCCCTCCTCCCCCTACACTTTTATCCGCGCTCGGGATCGGCATATGGTTGGAATGTATTAGACTGTAATCCGTGTGTGTTCACGGGGCTGGTTTGCTTGTTCTAAGGGATGAAAAACCAGAGTTTCTCGGTGAGAAAAAAAAAAAAAATCATCCTCTGTAGGACACCGGCTAACTCACCTTTCGTCGAAAGACACCAGATAAAGTTTCCTTACGTCACTAACGGGAATCGAACCTAGGTCTTTCCGACCAAAGGGCTTCGTCTATACTAACTGAGCGACGGAGGCTCAGATGTGTACCGAACTTTATTTTTTCATTTCTAATATTTTTCATGATCATTCTCTTACATGATCCCTGTACCTAAAACTTTAATATTCGCTCTTTTTTCACTCTCAGACTTTGACTATTTGAAGAGAGTTAACTCTCTCTCTCTCTCTCTCTCTCTCTCTCTGTATATCAAAGCGATCTAAGCCACCATAACAACCGGTTTAATATCAATAAATCATTTCTAAGAAAATTAAATAGTATTCCTTCTATTAACGCCTACACACAATGCTTTGTTACTTACCGAATCCACAACAGACACTCTAATCCAAGCACGCACACACACACAAACACGTGTGCTTTCCGCTACGGTCCAAGAAACGTATGATCCACACTACACAAACTAAACATTCAAAACATCATTTTAGAATCGTATTCCTCTTTATATACGAACGTCCCCCTCCCGTCTAGACTTGCCCCCTGGGTTGTAGGAGGAGAATTCGTTCCGGCCGTGTTATACAGGCCACCCTACATTACACAGCAATAGAGTGGAGAGAGACGGGGGGGGGAGGTTCTTAATGACGCAAAGGAGACGTCACTGAATCAAACAACATCCGCCTCATTACATACCCTTGAAAAACGTGAAAGCTTTGACTTCATATCAAGGGCTCTCTTCGGCGCGCGCGCGCGCGCACAACGGTGTGGGTCACTGCGGTAATAGCAGTACTTACTTGCCTCTCAGCGCCAGTTTAATGGGGCATGCCCCAGAATCATTGGTGCTGCTAAAAGTTTGTACTTTAACAAACAGAATGCAACACCAAACCACTTCCGAATTAGCGTGCAAATGATGGACAGAAAACAAGAAGGGGAAGCACGTGTTAGTACCAAGTAGGCCATTCCCACCCCATTGCACCTGCCTATCTCCGTAGCGAAATATCTACAGAAAAAAACATAAAAAGATACGATCTATTTGTGACACCACTTAAAATATTTTATGTCATTACTTAAATTATTTACCAACTTCAAGTTACGTCAAATTTAATCTGTTTAAAATTTAATCTGTTTATATTGTACCGTCCATTTGAGTTTAAATTGCCCACTATTTTCCGAAATTATGAATTTATATCCAAATATATGTTCAGCGTGGAATTTTGGCACAGAAAGAAATATATGGGTCGATCGGATTATAATCGGAAATAGTTCAGTGTGACATTGCAATTCCTTGACAGTCTTCTCATCCCCATTTCTCTTCTAGTTTGTCACCAATCCATGCAGTTATAAGTACTTGATAACCTTAAAAGAGGGAACTAGATATTCAGTTCATCCTCTGCTTCTTTTAGCAGTGCGAATGACTACGTCGCCAAATGTTAGATCTGTTGATCTATCATTTGGCGACGTAGTCATTCACATATGAAATAATGAAAACAAATTTAAAATGTTTAAGTGAGCCATGTCAAACGAGCATGTAAGATGCTAAAAATGTAATATTTGCATTTGATTTTTGCGATATTCGCTGTGTATGTTTTGTATTGAATATAAATACAATAAATATAATAATGATATGTCTGTAATACGATTTTTTTTTCTATGGGGCCGTCAAATATTTTAATATTTCCAAGGGGGCCATTTGCATTTATTCAGACAGTTTTTGGTTAGTGATGAGATCAGAACAGTGAAATGAGCATAGGCTCTCCTAGGTATAGTTCGCGTTTTTCAAGTAATTCAATACCAAGGCGACTCATGCCGAAGGTTGTATTTGAATATTTGCAATCATTTTCGAAACTTTTATTTAAAGTTTTTAAAGTTTCCAAAAGCAAATATGTTAGCCTCTTTGCTTCCAAAATAAAATGAATAAAACGTATTCAAACAGCATTAATTAGGCATACAGAGTTACTATTATATTATATGGCATATACTTCTCTCTCTCTCTCTCTTAACTTTTTGTGGTTTTATTCGGAGTAACGCTGACCTTAGTCGAAGGCGGATGTTTAGTGCAAGCGAAGTGTGTCAAAAGATTTTTACCAAACGAAATATCTAAGGTAGATATTAAAATGACATAAGTAAACACAGGGGGTGTGTTCAGGAAGCAGGAAAAGAGTCGTAAGTGAGTTAATACGCTCTTAAAAGGGCCCGTTGTGAATATATGGAAAGAGAAGTCATTATAACTTAGCTAAGAACGGAATTTCCTTCTAGGGTGGGGATGAAGATTTTAGTCTACAAGAGAGTGTCGTATTTTATATGTGTGACACGAAACTTGCAATAAAAATAGTTCATATGGTGTGCGTATGTGTGTGCGTGTGTGTGTGTGTGAGTCTGTGTGGGAGTCATTTTGCCTAATCTTTCAAGCTGTGAGTTTGTTGGATGGTTTCTTAGGAGGTTAATGGTTGTAATCATACAAGGCAAGTCCAAAGCAAAGATAGGACAGGAACACAAAATGGATGAATCAACTATAAAAGTAATTTTAAGCAAAGCTGCTGAATACAAAGAGAAAGGTAAGGCTACTTCAAGTTCATCATGCATGCAAACCACTCGAAATCAAAGTATTATAAAGATTGAATTAGAGAGAATTCTTTCTACATGGATCGAAGAGTGTAACCAAAAACGGATCCCGCTAAACACTGACCTTATTTAATCAAAAGCATTGTCTCTTTGCAACCTTGAAAGAAAGGGCTATCAATGATGATAAAGAAGAATTCCACGTTAGTGCTAGGTGGTTTGAGCGTTTCAAAAAGAGAAATAGCTTACATAATGTTCGAATCAGAGGCGAAACTGCGAGTGCAGAAGGAGGTGGCCGCAAATTATCCAGAGATTTCGAAGAAAATTGTGGAATTGTGACCAACAAATATTTAATGTAGATGAAACGGGTCCTTTTTGGAAGCGAATGCCTTCCAAGACTTTTCTAGCCAAATCAGAGAAATCTCAGCCTGGTTATAAAGTCGCAAAGTCGAATGAAATTACTGCTAGCAATATGCGAGCCGTTTGGAAGCACATTCTTCCACATTGTGCAAATGATTTTAGAGGCTTTTCAAATGAAATGGATAATATTGTTGAGGAAATTGCCGACATTGGGCATGAACTGGGTTTTGATGAGATTGACAATGATAACGTCCAAGAGTTAATTAAATCTCATTCTGAGGAATGGAGTGATTCCAACCCGCTAAATTCAGATGCACAGCGGGAAGATCCCGAAGAATATTAAGAAAATTTAACCACTGATAGTCAGCCAAAAGAGATTTCACAGAAAAAAATTTGAAAATAATTTTCGTGCAATCGAAGTTTTTAAGCAGTAATGCTTAGAAGTTGACCCTGATGAAGAAAGAAGCAGGAAATTTTGCAGAAGAGTAGAAGAGACAATAAGGGCCATACCATCAATTGTATCAAAAAGGAAACCGAATGCCCGCCAATCTACGTTAGCTCAATTCTTTGTTAAGAAGTAGAATAATAAAATTTATATTTTGAATATGTTTTATTGTCTTTCAGCTTCATGGTTTTCCTTTAAGTAGGCCCTGAGACATACCTTAATTCTTTTATAAAAAAATTAAGGTTCAAAAAAGAAATTTGAGGAACGAATTATACTTTTTCCCATGGGTTATTGTATTTGATTAGTGCGTTTTCGATTAATGTGCCTGTTTTGAAGAACGCATTAGGTGCATTAATCAAGGGATTGCTATATATATGTGTGTGTGTAATTTTACAGCTCCGATACAACTTGAACACCTCAGTGGCGTAGTCGGAAAAGCAACGCGACTCAGTCTTTCAGGTTTGAACAGTATAGTATTATTATTATTATTTATGTTGAGCCCATACACACTAGAGGTTGGTTGATCAGCCTATAGTACATTACTACCGTATATGGGTAGTGGGTTGAGAAAGGAGGAACTTGTTCACATTTGATTTGAAAGTCTGTATATTGTATTCCTTGGGGAAACACAACAGGGAGAAGACTATTCCATAGTACAGCAGTTGCAGGGAAGAAGGAGAAGAAAAAGAAACTTGTTCTGTGGGGGTTTCATGGTGCACTGTAAAGAAATGTTGAGCAGCAGTTGCACGTGTGCCAACGAGCTTAGTACTGAGCGTGGGAAATTATTGATGCTATTTCAGATGAACATTTGTATTGGAGATATTTAAAGAATATTGCAAAAGCCGAACGTCTGCGCGAAAGTAGAGGGGAGTGAGTTGGTGAGAGATGGGTCATTAATGTCTAATTGCTCTCCTATATACAGTCAAGCATTTTGAGAGAAGTGTTTAATTTGTGAGAGAAGTGTTTAATAGCTGGACGGATTTGTGATTTGTATAAGGTTAACAGCTGTTCAGAGTGAATTCTTGAACTAAAGAGAAATCCCAGTTTTTTAGAAGATGAGGATGCAATGGTTGTGACGTGTTTATGGCAGGAGAGGCTTGATGTCAGGATGATTCGAAGAAGAGAAATCTCATCTTGTCTGGAAATTTGAGTGTTGCCAAAAATGGGTTGTTGTGTTTTTGTGAGAAATAAGACAGAACTGGGTTTTATTAGCATTGAAATACGAGGTTATCTGAACCCATATTAGACGATGGCTTGGAGGGCAGTGGTGGTTGATGTTCTGTATGTTGTGGGAGATTTGTGTAAAGTAAGGTTGTCAACTGAAAAGGAGGAGTGCCATGTGCTGTCATCTGCAAAACTGTGTATTTGGTAAATCATGCAGATGAATGTAGTTGAGATGTATGCAGAATGAACGTCAGACGAAATATCCTCCCTTCTCTCCTTAAATGGCATCCTGGCAACATGGCAGACCTATCGTATAACAGCAGCTGGTATAACCATGCTTAATGCATTATTCAATTTCTATGTTATTATCTTCTTCTTTGAGTGCTATCTCTTATCGCAGGTCAGCGACCACCTTGGCAAATTTTGAGCGATCCTCACAGCTCATGCCATCTTCTGCGTGATGTCTGCCAGCCAAGATTTTCTTCGTCTTCCTTGTCCTCTTCTTCCATTTATCTTCCCTTTTATAATCAATTGAAGTATCTTATATTTTTCATTACGAAGTAGGTGACCAAGATATGCAGTTTTCCTTCTTTTTATGGCATCTAAAAGTTCACGTGATTTCCCCATTTGTTCCAGTACTTCCTGATTGGACGTTTTTGCTGTCCATGGGATTTTTAACATTCGTCTGTATAACCACATCTCAAAAGCTTCATTTTTTTTTATGGATGTTGTCTTCAAGGTCCAAGCTTCTGCACCGTACAGCAATACAGACCATACATTTAACCATGCGTACTCTAAGCTCTAAATTTCAATTGCGGTGTTACTCAGTGTTGATTTCATCAGGAAAAAACTTTTTTTTTCTTGCCATTGCAATTCTTTTACATCCATTTCTGGATTGCATTCATTTAACCAGCAACCGAGATATTTAAACTTTGCCACTCTTTCTATTTGTTTTCCATTTAAAGAAAGTGCTAAATTAAGAATTGGTTTCTTGCTTATGACCATGAATTTAGTTTTGGTGATATTTATTTTTAATCCCATTTTTTCATTCTCTTCATTCACTACTTCCAGAAGATTTTAGAAGATCACCCATCTTGCCTTACTCCTCGTTTGATGTTAATGGGATCTGTAATAATGTCATCAACTTGAACAGATGCCGTTTGGTTTTCCAATATAACTTTTCGATGATCCTGATGTCTTTCCCATCTAATCCAATTATTTTTAATACTTCAATCATTTTAATGTGTTGACTTGTTCAAATGCTTTCTCCAAGTCGATGAAGTAAATGAATACTTTCTTGTTTTGGTCACTACATTTTTGGAATAAGATTTGAGAAGAGAAAAGAGCTTCTTTCTTTTCTAAACCGCTTCTTAAGCCGAATTAGGTATCACTGATGATGTCTGCACATTTTCGGTATATTCCTTTTTGAATTATTGAGAATTCAGAAACATTTTGAGAACAGACTCATTAGGCTGATTATTCTATAATCATTACAAGTTTTCGCATTTGCTTTTTTAGGGAGCATGGCGAATGTCGACTGTAACCAGTCTTGTGGGATTATGCCTGTATTGTAGATCTTATTAAATAGTCTCCCTATATAATCTACCTCTGATCTTAGAATGCATGGACCTTCCATCTGTTCAGAAATATTTTCTGGGTTTTGTCTGTTATTAATAAAGAGTTCTTCTACATACGAGTATTTCATCTATTTTTCTATTTTATCATTCTTTTCGAATATTATTCCCCCCCGTTTGTTTAGAAGGATACAGAATTGTTTTTTCTTAAATATATCTGAGGTCTCTTTCAGTTTTTTGTATAGATTAAAACTGTGATGCTTTTCCTATAGAAATTCTATTTTTTTACATTTTTCATTCATTCAAATTTCTTTTGCTTCTTTCATCTTGTCTTTAATAATTTTTCCGAATCTATTTATATTTTGTTGGACTATGATTTTTATATAATCTGCATTGATCCATGAGAGAAAGAACTTCGTCAGTTATCAAATTTTTATTGTTTACGAGGGTGGTCTGAAACGTTCTCGGCCTCAACCATAGATAGTAACACTATCGGCAAGATTTTTTTTTCTAAGTTGGCACATCTGTCATAAGCATCCAAGTGAAAAACTGCAAGTCATTCGATCAATTAGTTTTATACAAGTGTTGTCTGCATCCCTTGAAATGAATAAAATTGAGAATCGTGCGGTTATAAAATTCTTTTTAAAAGAAGGTTTAACGCCAAAAGAAATTCATTCGAAGTTCATGAAAGTTTATGGGCACTCTTCTTCTTCGTTTTCGACAATTAAAAAATGGACTGCCGAGTTTAAACGTGGCCGTACCAGCCTTGATCCACATGAAGGACGTCCAAAAAGTGTAACAACACCACCAGAAATTATTGATCAAGTGCACGATATGGTATTGGATGACCGGCGAGTCAAAGTGCGTAGATTATAGGCATTTCAAAAGAACATGTAGGATATATATTGTGTGAAGAATTGCATATGAAAAAGCTTTGCGCGAGATGGGTGCCGCGCTTGCTCACAGCAGATAAAAAACGCACTCGAATGAAAATCTCTGAACAGTGCTTGGAGTGTTTTAACAAAAATAAAACTGACTTTAGCATCGTTTTCCATTCTTCATCCATTCTTGGATGAAGAATGGAAAATTGGTAGGCCCTGACAGGATCCCAGTGGAGGCATAGAAGGCACTAGGGGAAGTGGGAATTGGCTGCTGTGGGACCTGTTCATAAACGTTTGTCAACAGGAAAATATACCTGAGGAATGGAGGGAAAGTACTCTTGTCCCCATCTACAAGACTAAAGGAGATGCCCAAGACTGTAAGAATTACAGAGGAATAAAGTTGATATCCCACATAATGAAGATCCTAGAGAGGGTTCTTCATGGAAGACTGAGGAAGGAGGTGGAGATTGCAATGGAGCAATTTGGCTTCATGCCTGGTCGATCGACGACAGATGCTATCTTTTGGTTACGACAGATGATGGAAAAGTTTCGAGAGAAGCAACGGGAGCTACACCTGGTTTTTATTGATCTGGAGAAAGCGTATGATAGAGTGCCAAGGCAAGCCGTTTGGAGGTGTTTGAGGGAGAAGAAGGTACCGGAGAAATATGTCAGTTTGGGGCAGGAGATGTATAGAAATGTGAAGACAAGAGTTCGAACCTGCCTGGGAGAGACAGAAAGTTTTCCAGTGATAGTTGGCTTGCATCAAGGGTCAGCATTAAGTCCGTTCATGTTTAATATTGTGATGGAGATGGTGACGGAGGAGGTGAGAGAAGACGCACCTTGGACTATGTTGTATGCAGATGACATCGTGCTGCGTGCAGAATCAAGAGAAGTGGTAGCTAAACTGGAAAGTTGGAGGAACGTACTGGAAGAGAGAGAGAGGTATGAGACTGAGCAGAAGTAAGACAGAGTATATGTGTTGCAATGTGGATGGCAACCAGGAGACAGATCTAGAGCTGGAAAGAGATGTCATCAGGAAGGTCAGTGACTTTAGCTACTTAAGTTCAACAATAAAGGAGGATTGTGAGGCTGAGAAGGAAGTGGGATGCAGGATACAAGCAGGATGGAGGAACTGGAGAGAGATGGCTGGAGTGCTATATGATAAGAGGGTGCCAATAAATCTAAAAGGCAAAATCTACAGGACAGTAGTGAGACCAGCTATGACGTATGCTATGGAAACTGTGGCCCTGGGGAAAAATAACATCAGCAGGATGGAGGTAGCGGAGAAGAGAATGCTTAGGTGGATGTGTGGTGCGACCAGAAAGGATCGTGTGAGCAATGACTATGTAAGGGGAACGGTGAAAGTTACGAACTTAGGAGCAAAAATGCATGAGGCGAGATTGAGATGGTTTGGTCATGTGATGAGGAGGGACGAAGAGTATGTGGAAAGAAAGGTCATGCAGATGGATGTGCAGGGGAGGAGGAAACGCGGACGGCCAAAGAAGAGATGGAGAGAGATGGTGGAAGAGGACTTGAGGATGAAGAACTTGGATGTGGCTACAGCCCAAGACAGGAGGTTGTGGAGGAGACTCACCACAAACAGCGACCCTACTTAAGTGGGAAAAGCTGAAGAAGACTTGGATTCACCGTCTCACACACCAGAATCCGAACAGCAGTCAAAACAGTAGACAAAACCTGGTTGTTCGGTCCAAAGAAGACAAAGTCGGTTCCAACAGCAGGAAAGCTCATGGCCAGTGGCGAATTCTCCATGCTTGCTGCGCAAGCTCATTAATTGAGAAAGAAGTACTATTTATTTGTTAATAAATGCATGCATTTATAAGCATTCCATTTAGGCTTTTATTTTTGTAGACAGAAGACGTCTTAAGCTTGCGCGACAATAATTGAGCTTTGCGTTGTGTATCGAAGGCCGATACTAGTCAACCTACCTTGGCTTGCTCGGTTGTAGGAGCTTCCAGGTCCTCGCTTCAGCACTGTGATTTCATGCGCGCGCATAGCCATTTCCACTCCCTTTACGTCATCTCACCCTGTTGCTTAAACACGGGCCATACGCAGTCAAAGTAGCTCTAGTCAGTGAACTTCAGCCAGCCTTTACAAGTGTGTGTGTTGCTTGGGAAAATTAAGTTACAACCAACTTTGTATGACGATGTTATTGACCAGTACATAAAGAAGAACCGTAGGGTAGAATTTGTATTCAAGTAGCTAAATTGAAAAAGATAGAACATCATTTGTAAAATAAATGTTGTATTTGTATGATTAAATGTACATAAATTTCTAAATATATAGTTTTAAATGGTCAGTAATTCATTATTCCGCTAATCAGACTTCAATTACACCTCTCACTCCCTGAATGATAACAAAAGTAAGCGTGAATTTCGAGACCAGCATTCGCCCCTGGTCATGGCATCGGTGTGGGATGCTAAAGGCATTTTGTTTATTAATTATCTTGAAAAGGGTAAAACATTAACCGGGAAATATTATTGCGATCTTTTAACCAGACTAGACGAAAAAAATAAATTGTGAGAAAAGACCCGTCTTGCAGAAGAAAAAAAAATCATCTTTCATGAGGAAAATGCACCTGCTCACAAAGGTGTTTTGGCATTGGGAAATTAAGGGATCTGCACTATGAATTGTTGGAACATCCACCTTATTCCCCAGATTTCGCTCCCTCTGACTTCTAAACTAAAACTCTAACTCACTGCTCAGCGTTTTTCTTCGAATCAAGAGGTGATTGAAGCTGTAGAGGAGTGTTTTGCAGACCTTACCGAGAACCACTACAGAGACGGGATAATGGCACTTGAGCATCGCTGGAATAAATGTATTAGTCTCAAGGGAGATTATGTTGAAAAATAAAAATAATTTTGAAATTATAAATTCGTATTTTCATTGTTAGGCCGAGAACTTTTCCGATTACCCTTGTACTGCTTTATCAGGACACAAGGTATCGGCACATTTCTCTATGAAAACAGATTTTAATTTGTCCCATGATTCATCAACCTACATGACGTCATCATTCTTGATAAGTGCAATCCGTTGATTCAGATCTTGACTCAGTTTTTTTTTTCTTATCTATGGTTTTTTCCTAGACCTAGATCAAACCTTTTTTTGTCGATGTTTCTTAAGGATAGCTCAATATCCCCACTAGGATAGTTTTTGTATTCTTTATGGAACTTCGAAATCTTTGATTAATTATCAAATAATCAATTTGGTTTCTGATTATATTAGAATTATTATCCTGTGGTGATCGCCAAGTATATATAGCCTTCGGAATGGTACCTTAAACCATGTGGTTTTGATTATCATCTCCTCTTTTTGGCTGAATAGAATAAGAGGATCTCCTCTCTCATTTCTTGTTCCCAGTCCATGTTCGCCAACTATATCTCCACTTCTACCTTTCCCAACTTTACCATTGAAATCACCCATGACGATGTATCATAATATCATATTTCTTTGTATTTTTCATTAGTTCTTTTAACTGATTATAAAATTCTTCGATCTCGGTATCATTCTTGTCAGCAGTAGGGGCATAGACGTGTGTAAGATTGATATCTAGTGGTTGATCTTTCAGCTTTCATAACATCTTCCTATCTGAGAAGGGAGATGAAGGTTAACAGTGACTTATTGGCATCTTTGTTTAATATTATTCCAACCCCGTTTTGATAGTTGTTTTCACTACTTCCAGAGTGATACATTGCAATGCCATTAACTTGAGTTTTTCCTGATCCAGGTCATCTAACTTCACTCATTCCTTAAAATCCTAATTTCAAGTCTTTTTATTTCCTGGATAGCATTTCTTAGCTAGCCTGCTTCATATCGGGTTTTGACATTCCAGGTCCCAGGGAGCACATCCCCGTCGTGCTTCCTGGGACCTTCCATACGGGTACACTCCCCAAGGATGCTAACGGACCTTTGTGAAGAACAACGGACAAATCAGCGGAAGAGGATTCATATCCCAACGGTGAAATGTGCGGAAGAATCTTCAGAGGAGTAGACCTCTATAAACAACCCGGGCTCAGCTGGCTCCGGTTGTCAGTACCTGGTTAGGTCCCCTACCTAGGGTTACAAGGAAAATTAAAGGATTCAATCCTCTGATAAAGGTAAAGCTTGTGATTAGAAAATTGCAGATGGCAATACAGTTTATTGTGTACGTCTGTAATACTGCGTAGCAGAAAGCAAATGAAGAAACTACTGCTCTATTCTCTCTCTCTCCAGCCTAATCACCAAGGCAAGCATATCTTTACAAATGGCCCCAAGTTCCTGGTGTCCGTTAAATGGGACAGGGGGTGCGAAGAATCTCCGGGCTCAAAATGTGTCCGCTTAAACTACGTTCTTATAAAATAGAATATTTATTTTGTTTATTTTTACTTTTAAAAAAAAGCAACATTTAAAAGCAGAAACATTTACGAATAAAGACACTCCAGTTGTAAAAATCTTTATTAAGTTGATAAAAAAACTACTAAAATCCCCCCCCCGTAAATAATAATAAAGTATCAGTAAATGAAAACTATATGCAATGTGAACTGTTTAATATGTGAAAGCTCTAAACATCCCTTATACTGAGCTACGTTCAATTTTTTTTATTAGGAAAACAGAAAGATGGTTGGACTGGAGTAAAGAAAATGCGACACATTATTTTATTATATAAAAATAATTATTCAAATCAAACTATTAATTGAGAAATCCACCGTTCTTCACCTCTCTTTATAAATTCATCTTAATCCCTGCAGAGAAATAGGACGCTGGATAAGTGAACGTTACTTTAATGCGAAGTTTGCATGTAGGATTAAAGCAAGTTCTCGCAGGCACAATCTTGTGAGGTGTTCTCTCAGAGGGATAAACCCGTAAGTCGTTGACCTTTCCCATCACGAGCAATGTCCTTGTTTATTACCTGTTATTCGAAGCCTCCTGCAAAGGTGTCTGACCTCGAGGTCTTTTAGGACGACTAATTATTTATGCTAAATGTGGTGGTTGTTATGAAGTTTCCGCTTGAAAGAGAATGCAGTCCTGAACGGATGGTGGAGAAAATGATTGTATTTATCCCTGCTTGGCATGCAGTTCTTTCAGATGGATGTCTTTAATGTATCCACGCTATCACTAAATTGGATCTGAATTAATGATGCTGAAAATGTTGTTATACTCAAAAACTCCGCAAGTTTCCCAATCTCTCACATAAAAGCTTGGTTAAAGGTAGAGGAAGCTGTTGATGTGGTATATTTAAGTCAGGAGAGTCCGGAGATAAATGTCAGTCCAAAGAGAGACACACACACAGAGAGAGATTCACTATGAGACGCAGTGAACACCTAGAGAGAAAGTTGGCTATCAATTTATAGAAGCTGGCAGTTAGACGAAGGAAGGCAATTTGTTTAGCAGACCGTAATACCCAACGCGTCATCAAAAGGCCTGGAGATGTTGACAGCGACAGCATCTTCCTACACCTTTCCGTGGTACGTGTCCAGCGAGGGATGATATACTGTATTTACTCGAATATATCTGGCTTCCCTGATTTCACTTTGCTCAAAAGGAAATTAAAAAAGTTTCGCGTAGCGCATACGCAAAAAAGTTTTAAAATTTAATAAATAGACAGTGAATGTTATGGCAGTTTCGGATATTTTGGAATTTGGTTGAAGAGAATCAGCGTTTCAACTCGACAATCGTCGGCTTGCCTTTGTTGTTGATTCGTGCGATCTTAGACCGGAAGTACCGATCGTGAATAGTAGATTCTTGGTGAATGATACCCATTTTCATTTTTTTTTTAAATCGTGGTGATCGTATGATTCAGAAATTACAAAACGACAAGCAATATAGACATATTGCTTGTCTATAATAAAAGCACAAGCGAAAATGCTTCTGTAATTTAATTACAGAAGAATTTTCTAAATTTAAAAAATATCGCGTGATGAAATTGAACCGCCGATCGCGTAAATAACGTTGATAATGAAAATGTAAATTCGTTCATTTTGTAAATAATGTGAGCAATTATAACTTATAACGAATACTGAGAATTTAGTATTCTCAGTATCTTTGAAGTGTTGAGGTGGGGTATGATCCAAAAAAACGTTTGGAAATACTACTGTAGATACTAGAGAAGGTAATGACGACCTGTCAGTATTAACTCCTCTCATAGCTTTTTTTTTTTTTTTGCGCATAATTTGAATGACCAGTATTCTAGCCAATTATCGGACAATCGTAACGACATATTGGGATAACATTACGATTAATATGACTAACGTTGAAAATGTCAATATTTTAAAATAATTAAAATCATTTTATAAAATAAGTTATAAAGTTATATTTATTTTTTAATAAAATAAATAAGATTTGGTATACTTAAACAGTGAATGTTAATATGGATTTTCAAGTAGATACCTTTTTATATTTTGTGTAATATTTTATATATTAAAGAAACCATAAAATTTCAATAATGACATATAATGTACTTCTTATAGCGATGCATAATCGGGGGATATGAAAATGAAAAGCATCTTGCTTCACTCCTAAAGATATATAAATGTCAATTGTTAATTTATAACGTATTCAATTTTAAAATTATTGCAATAGATAGTACGGTTTATTCTTATACTTATATTCTTGTATATATATATATATTATAAATATAAATATAAATAAATTATGGATAACTTATAACTTATGGATATTATAAATAAATTATGGATAACCCTGAATACATGAACAGCAAAGTTTATGGTAAAATAACAGAACGAGCAGGAAACGATTATGTGTTACATAAAATGAAATATTCTCATGTTTATCAAATCACAGAACCATCCGACCAGTTTAAGTGCTGGAAATTGTCTTAAATTAGCCCTATTTTATAGCCCAACGTCTCAATTTTTGACATAAAACTTATTAGAGATTTACCGATGCATAAAACTGTCCCATTGTTTTGTGAGGAAAAACACGCTCTGTATACTCTAAGCGAACACACATCCAATGTCCTAGTTTGGTTTTACGTCAGGTTATTTGGCTAAAGTTGGTCTTTAAGGAATTCATATTGAAGTTGTTTTAAAAACAGTTTTATTCTCTTTTTTATGATTGTTTGTCATCCAATGTGATTTCCAAACTTCGTTGATGTTTTTTTTCTTAATTTTGATACTCTGAAATTTCAGTAAATGCTTTCTTCATTCCAATCCTTTTTTCTGTACATATTTTTAATTCCATCTAACCTTACACCACCCTTGTCTGTACGGTTAATTTGGCAACAATCGGAGACGTTTAACCAATAGGTTCCGTACACTTTTCAAGGTCACCGCTACTAAACTTGTTCGACCCTGTTGGACGCGGAAACTCTTTTTATGAGGCATCGTAAGAGGACAAATATACCGACTTGCTTCGGTTATCACGCGAACAGCAGATGGACATGAGAATAAAATTAGTAAAAAATTTATAACTGCCAAAGAGGGATATTTAAATATAGTTTGGTATGTTTATCGTAAATAACATTAATCAGATACCCCCCCCCCCAACCCTTTGATGTCAGTAAACAGAATATCAACCAGTGGTCAAGTATGTAAGTGATACATGAATTGTTGCTTTGTTAGGAAATGATGCTCTAGTTAAGATAGTCTGGGATCGAGGCTAGATCTAAATGGTAATGATAAACAACTTTCCTTTTGTGTTCGATAAGGTGCTTGATGCATCTAATCAGGGATCAGAAAAACAAAAATAATTTCTTTATAATTAGTTTTTTTTTTTTTGGTCCTCAAAATCACATTCTGGTTTCTTGAGTAAAAGAACAGGAAGAAGTCATCCACGTGTTTCTTTACTGTTGCTATTGGATACATTGGGGGGGGATACAAATTTAAAATAAAAATAAAAATAAAATATATATATATATATATATATATATATACATGTTACCGCTAAAGTGCGAAAACAGTTAATGTGCACATTACCTAGCTAATCTGCAGATTAACTGATTTGCTCCGTTAACGTGCGGAATCAAGAGTTTTCCGCATTTTACCTAGGTAATGTGCACATTAACGGCTTCCATATCGTTAAAGTTCAAAAGTTTGTTGCTCTCATTTCCTTTCCCTACTCCTTCCCCCCCTCCACTTTTAGTTTGGTTTTTTAATAAGTAAACATAATTTCATCACATGTTTTTTTCTTAATTGTGTAAGGGGAAAAAAAATGGAAATGTAAATATCAAATTACTCCTTAAGATAAGTCAATACTACTGTAGTAATAAATATGTAGATTAAGATATATTACCACAAATATGTATATGTTCTTGTATATACAGACACAAGGACGGTAGATATGTCAATTGTAAGAAATGCAGATAACATAAGTTCATAACATGATAATAACCCAAAATGTTAATAGGATATATTATCCATTTATAGACCTGTAACTAATTCTGCAATTCAGAAAACTTTCTATATAAGAAATTACAGATTTACCTCTTAAGTTAAGCAAACAATATAATGTTAAAGCAAGATGGAATTCCTTTTGTAAAAATAAGAGTGCCTACAAAAAAATAAAATCTGCATGAGATATAGAGATACTACCAAAATATATGCATATATAAATGTAAATAAAAACATAAGCAATGTATGTATTTTAAGAATAAGATGTGCATTTAAATTAAGTTAATAAAATAATCATCCAAAATATGTGAACAAAGATATAAAACGAAGATATATGTAAAACGAATTGTACATATGGAAAATGTCAATGCTAACATATATATGTATGTATATGTATGTATATATATATGTATATATGTATGTGGATGTATATATATATATATATATAAACGAGAATAGACTGATCTGATAATGGAACTTATAAATAGACTGAAATCACTATGTAACATATACCAACAAAAATAACAGCTCAAACAATTCATAAGGAAAATAGAAATTGAGCATGTGATATTGTATCTTATTTAAACAGTGATTGTAAAACACGTGTCATAAGTATATTGTAACGAGTAAATGAAAATGCCTAATAGAATTAGCAGCCTATGTTCAAATTGTAAATAGCTGTATATATATTTATTTTTAAATGTACACAGCTGCTGTTGTTGATGCAAATAAACTCAGTGGATGTGGCGTTTGCACACCACGGCACTTGGCCGCATGAAGAAAGACTTGGTTTCGAGTCTAGTCGGCGACTAGAGGAAATTTTTCTAAGCCTTTTTTCGACCGGTTCCCGAGTTAGTCGATCTCTGACACGGTCAAGCGGGTTTTTCCTCCCGGAAACGCGGGTTTTTCGTCCTGTAAACGCAAGAAAATCGACCATAGAACCCACATTATTTCAGACATTAAATATATTGTGTTAGGGTTAGGGACCACCAGATGGCGGCACATTTGAGCCGTCTCTCTTCACTGTGTACCGCTTAATTAGTGATAGCCTTGGGCCATCTATCTCTGATTGGTACCAGTGGAGATTGAACTGCCCACTCAGTCTCCAAAAGTTAGATAGGGCTAAATGACCTCGCCAACTCCCCGTATATGGGAATAAAAAGGCGTTAGCTGATTTTTATATATATATATATATATATATATATATATATATATATACACGCACACACACACACCTTCTGTCCAAAAAGAAACCGAACTTTTCGAAAATATAAGAAACTAGTGGCGCCACCTGTTTTATCTTTTTGTTGTCGAAAGCGTCAACCTTCATTAGTATTGTGTCAACTGTTTATGACATTTGTTTCATTAGAAGCCAAGTTATAGTGCCAAGAGTGACAGTGTGTTTTGACGAACGGTCGGAAAATGAGTTCCAAACAGAAAGCTGCGATTGACTTTTGTGTTAAATTTGGTAAAAGTTTTACCGAAACGCATCAAATGCTTCAAAAAGCATACGGCGATGAATGCTTATCCCGTACTCAGGTTTACGAGTGGTTTAAGCGATTTCTAAGTTGGTCGTGAGACGCTTGAGGACTACGAAAAGCCGTGCCGTCCAAAAACTGGCTGAGCGAAGTTGACATCCCAAAAGTGCGTGATTTCATCAAAGAAAACCCGAAATCGTCATGAGATTGATTGAAGATGAATTATGGAGATTAATGGTGTCAGTATGGTGTGATATGTTCCCATCCCAGGCGTAGTATACCATACTGTATAATAGTTTGTATCCAGGAGAAGTATAATGTTCTTAACATTGTCGTTGCTGTCTATTTTTAATCCTAAGTAGGTTATAGAATTCACGTTTTCTATCTCCATACAGTTACAATTTTGGTTACTTTTACAATTCCAGTTATGTAAGAATATATGGATAGAAAAGTTTAAAAATTATAAATTTTGTTTTTCCACAATGGACAGTGAGTTTGTTCACATGAAACCCATTTGTCACTTTTTGCAAATCTGTGTTGACTATATTTTGCATTTCACTTACAGAATTTGGAGTGAATATCAAAGCGGTGTCATCTGCAAAAGAGTTTACTGACTTGATAACTGTACGTCAGAGAAGTCGTTGATGTAAATTATAAATAATATTGGCCCAAGCACAGAACCTTGGGGAACACCACATTTTACCTGAACGAAATTGCTATAACTTTTGTTGATTTTTATTGCTTCTGATCTAGACGTTAACTAATTTTTAAACCAGTCATGAGCACAGTCTCTAATTCCTCTATATTCTCCAGTTTTTTTTGTTTTTTTTTTAAATAAAATATCATGGAATACTGTCAAAAGCTTTCTGGAGATCTAAAAATGCTAAAGTTCGTTTGTGTTGGTCTTGTGATGAATAAATCAAGTTTGGTAAGTTCGTCAGCGCATGCTCAGTGTTTAGTTTCTGTCTAAACCCATACTGGTCCTTAGAGAAGTGATTTTTTTCTAAAAAAAAAAAAAAAGTTACTAATCTATGTTTTGCTAATTTCTCTAATATTTTGGAGAAAACCGGGAGTAGGGAGATTGACTTATAGTTTTTAAGATCATTTTTGCATCATTTTTTTATATATATTGGTATTACCACAGCTTTCATAAATTCTGTTGGAACCACACCAGTCATCAGCGATAGATTGAAGATAGTCATCGAAGGAGCTATCAGATGTTCCTGGCACCCCCGCAAAATGCTGACAATACTATCGTGGCCCGGAGTAGAAGAGATTTTAAGTTTCATTATACTATTTTTGATTTCATTCTCACATGTTGGAATAAAGTACCTTGAACTCTCATTTCTTTTAAGTCCACACGGATGGATTCTTAAGACTATTTACAAGTTTTTCATTGGCGGTTACTATCTAATTATTAAAAATGTCTGCTAACATTCTTTCACTGTTTAAATCTGATTACTATCCTCATTACTAAGTCTTGGTTCTCGAATATTTTTGCCCAATATATTGTTTACGAATTTCCATTGTTTTTTTGGCACTGCCTTCACATTCCAAAAATTCATTAAGATAATACTCGTTTTTTTTATCCTTCTTTCAATTTTTGACTTACTAGGTTCCTATAAGTAAGTTCTAGGTTCCTATAACTATATTAACTATAAGTTAATATGTAATAATTATTACATATATTAATATAATTAGTATTATATAAAATATAATATATATATATATATATATATAACGTAGCGAGAACAAATGTGTATTATAATCTATGATCAGAATCTCATCCGGGTTATAAAATGTATCAATATAACAAGTATAGAACTTGGTATGAAATACATGATAACAGAAAATGTTGCATACAATCCATAAAAATATTGGGAACAGCAATATACGAGGGGAAGTAATCTGGAAAGTTCTGACAAACACCTAAAACAAAAATATTAAACTAAATAATATAATCACAAGAAAGAATACGTACCAGTAGCCAGGATGGATATTATGTTATATTATGTTATGGATCAATCGACCGTGAGATGCGGTGATTGATTCATTCAATCCAATACCCTTGGAGGGTAATGGATAGCAATGCTGTAGCCAATGAAGTTCTAACTGAGGCTTGGCTATTGCTGTTACCCTCCTGCCACGATCAGAGCTTTAATTGCTCAATAACACCTTATCCCTACACTGTCCTCTACGGATAACGGGGAAGATGAAAAGCATCCTTGCTTCGCCCCTTTAAGCCAGTCCTTATAAGGATAAGGTACCAGTAGCCAGCAACAGTGACAGACTATAGAAGGTTGTCCAAAGAACTGGACGACAGAGGCATCCAGTATCATACCTTTGCGCTCAGCTCCGAAAAAAACTTAAAAGTAGTCCTTCGTGGTGTCTGTGAAGACATTGACACAGCAGAAATAGCTGCTGACCTAAATTCTCAGGATCTGCCCCCAGTCAAAGTGAGCAGAATGTACAAAGCTGACAAGACTCCCATGCCATTGGTCCTTGTTGAGATTCATAAAATATACAAGGATATTTACAACTTAAAAACAGTCTGTGGTCACACCGGAACCACTCCGTAAAAGATCATCTTCTGGGCAGTGCCACAGGTGCCAGAAGTTTGGCCATGCCCAGAATCTATGCAGAGCGGAATATAGATGTTTAAAATGTGGAAACAGCTACCCAACCAATACTTGCACAAAGCCGAGGACCACCTCGGAAAATGTGCCAACTGCAGTGGCCCTCATCCAGCGAACTACAAAGGATGTACTCAGCACCCAAAGAACAGACGGATGGAGGCAATCAATCAGCCCTCCTCCTTCAGCACAAGAAAACCAGAGGCCCAGACATCAAAACCGGAGACTCAGCGGCCACAGTCGGAGACCTCCAATAATAGAGACACCCAAAAGCAAACAAGAAGCTATGCCGATGTGACCCGTACAAATAGACCAATACTAGAACAAAATCAACCAGTAGCACCTAAAAATCTAACAGCTGTTATTACGGCTCAATTGGCAAACATGCTACAAAATTTCAGCCTATCAAACCCTACTGAAACCTCCACTAAAAGATTTCTTCGTGAAACGCAAGTCATCCTCACAGCTCTCATGAATGAATAGTAACAAACTCATTCCAGCATCTCTTCAAATAGTTGCTTGGAACGCAAATGGCCTTAAAAACAAAATTCTGGAACTCCGACACTTCACATCTAGGTATCAACCAGATGTTATTTTAATCAGTGAAACTCATTTAAGACCCTCAGACAATCCTACAATAAGGGGCTATCACCTATACAGAAATGATAGATTACTCTACAGAGGCGGCGGCACTGCCATCTTCATTAAAAACTACATTAAGCACCACTCTGTGAGCAACCCATCAACCACTAACCTCGAGATCACTGGCGTGGAAGTAGTCACCAACTCCACTGGCCAACTGAAAATCTACTCAGCTTACAACCCTCCTCAAAAATCTCTACTTCACTCTGATCTAAATGCCATCTTATGCACCAGAGAGCCCACCATTATTGCCGGGGATCTGAATTCCAAGCATCCTGCGTGGATTTGTACAACCACAAACAATAATGGTTGCATCCTTTACAATTACTTAGGATCAAGCAACGCTGTTGTGGCAGGCCCCACCGAACCAACTCATCTCAGTACGTTCGGCACTGCTGACATCCTGGATATAGCTATCCTTCAGGATATTAAACTTCAATTCAGCATCATATCTATGGATGAACTATCATCCGATCACAATCCAATTCTACTACAGCTGGGAAATCAAGAATACCTATGTCCTCCTTCTCACTCCTACATGCATGGGAAAGACTGTCAGCAGCACTGAAGGATTATATTGGACCTGTTCTTCACATACGCACAAAAGAAGAAGTAGAAACTGCAGTTACAAATCTCACACAACAAATTAATTCTGCTATAAAGGTAGCTTCCTCCTACAAATCTGCCCCCAAGCCAGATCGTTTGCCTGAAGATATCATGAACTTGATCAGAGACAAAAACAGAGCTAGGAAAAGATTCCGTAACACGTGTGCACCACAAGATATAATAAATCTAAACAGATTAAATGGGGCAGTAAGAGATGCACTCAGAGCCCATAGAGACCAAGTATGGGATGAAAAGTTATCCTCCATTTCTCCTACTGATCACTCCATCTGGAGACTACTGAAAAATGTCAAAAACAAAGACAGATCCCTTCCCCCAATATTCTCTGACCAGGGCCTTGCTCACACAGATGTAGACAAAGCAGAAGTTATAGCACACAACTTAGAGGGCAATGCAGGCCTTCGTATGGAAACTTTGACTTTGACCCCATATATAAGATTCACAGCAAGGTCAGACACTCACTCAAACTTCCTATCTCCAGCAGTGACCATATTGCACCAACATCACCTGCTGAGTTATATGACATTATTAAAAAATTAAAGAACAAAAAGCTCCTGGGCCAGACGGCATTACTAATCGGGTGATTAAACTTCTGCCCCGAAAAGCAGTAGTGCACCTGACCAGTATAATAAATGCAATCTTAAGATTTCACTATTTTCCTTCCACCTGGAAACTGGCTGACGTAATTCCTATACATAAACCATGCAAAGACCCACACCTACCGCAAAATTATCGTCCAATCAGTCTTATCTCAAATCTGGGTAAGGTTGCAGAGAAGGTCATCCTCTCACGACTCCAAACCTCAGTAAATGACCTAAATATCCTCCCTAAAGAACAGTTTGGTTTCAGGCAACACCATAGTACTACCCATCAAATCCACAGAATTGTGAAATACATCACCACCAACTACAACTGGCACCAGTGAACAGGCGCTGTTTTCCTAGACTTATCCAAAGCATTTGACAAAATCTGGCATCTTGGACTCCTGCACAAACTTATCTCAGCCGGTATCTCATTAAAAATGGTTCATCTAATCCATTCATATCTTCAGAATAGATCAATGCAAGTAAAAATCAAAGGTTCTACATCCTCCCAGCGCCACATCTTTTCTGGAGTGCCGCAGGGATCTCTACTGGCTCCATTGCTGTTCTCTATATACATGTCAGACATCCCGCACAATCCGATGACTTCCATTTGGCCCTGTATGCGGACGATACGGCAATACTATCCAGATCTCTCAGACCCCATTTCATTACCAGAAAGCTTCAAGAAAACCTTCTAAAGCTAGAGGGTTGGTTCTCCAAGTGGAGATTGGAAGTCAACCCCCAGAAAAGCTCAGCCGTTCTTTTCTCAAAAAGGCCAATGTCTCCTGCAGGAGATGTGTTACTATTCAATACTAAAATTCCCTGGCAGACAGAAA
Source organism: Typopeltis vanoorti (assembly GCF_054136105.1). Classification (NCBI taxonomy): domain Eukaryota; kingdom Metazoa; phylum Arthropoda; class Arachnida; order Uropygi; family Thelyphonidae; genus Typopeltis; species Typopeltis vanoorti. The sequence goes on from NC_143565.1 coordinate 82,727,329, forward strand.
CAAATTACCTGGGTGTGATTCTCGACAAAAAGCTATCTTTCAGCCAACCCATCAAGTCTGCGTGCGCAAAGGCATCTAAAGCCATAGCTCAGATCTATCCGCTAATTAATAGAAATAGCAAGCTCAGCAACAGAATCAAATTGCAGCAATAGCAGATGACGATTCGTCCTATAATCACCTATGCCTCTCCGGCCTGGAGCCACACCTCTAATACCAACATTATCAAGATTCAACGAGTGCAGAACAAGTGCTTGCTTGAGAATGATTCTGAACGCCCCGTGGTTTGTTAGAAACAATCAACTCCACAGAGACACAAATATTCCCTATATTCTCTCTTTTCTACAATCCTTAGCAACCAAGTTTTTCCTAAAGACGTCCACACACCCCAACGATTTGGTTCAGCAAGCTGCAGCATACGAGGCAACGGCCCTATTCACATATAGAAGACCAAAAGCTATATTAGCCTCCTATAGCGATACATAATCTCCATGCCCATTCAGGGCGAGTAATCTGCTCATAAATTTTACCTTCACTGTAACCACAACAGATAGCGGGGAATATGAAAAGCATCTTGCTTCACCCCTAAAGACATAAATGTCAATTGTCAATTGTACCAGTAACAGAGTTATGTAGGTAACTTATGTTCTTATACGATTTGATCTTCTATATATCGACTAAAAATAAAATAAAAACACGAATTGTTGGCCACATTTCGTATTAAGAGCGGCAAGTCGATGAAGATTTTTTGGAGCTAAATAGATATAGTGCTTGTGTATTATTTCTTTTTGTGCGTTAGTGATAAAATATGATAAGTTCGCTTTTCTGCAGAAGTTAATACTTACGTACTGTTATTAGTCTTTTGGAAAATGTAGCATCCTGTAAATATAATACTTGTCTAAGTGGAAGGATATTTAATACGGTGTATTTAGCGTTCGCTGTAGTGTCTCTCTCTTTCATGTTGATTAAAATGCGTACTAATTTATTTTGTAAAGAGATTAATGGTGTCAGTGGGGTGTGGTATGTTCCTACTGGGATTAGTATACCGTACTGTAAATAGTTTGTATCGAGATAGTGATTAAATGAAAGATATTAATTCACAAATCCATGTAATAATCTTAATTTATAAATAAAATTAGACTAATGTAAGAATTAAAATTCTTAATTAATGTGTTATCCTGATTAAACTTTCCCATATTTTTGATATAGATATACAGTCATTTCGATTCAAGTTAGGACGTTGAAGTAAGGCCTCCACACTTTCTTTAAATAAACGTTCAAATTTAGGAGGCGAGTCTTGGACCAGAGGATGTTGTGGCTTGTCTCTATCCCGTGCCTAGCCAATCCAGACTTATCGGATTTGTTGTGCTCAATGTATGATTGATGTTCTTTAATTCTTTTTTCTATAGAGCGTCCTGTTTGTCCAAAGTAGGACAGATTGCATATGACATCACGCGGCTCGTCCTACTTTTCAATGATCAATTGTTGGTATTCCACCTTCTTTAAAAACTGTTCCAATGTAGTCACTGAAGATAGTCTGTTAGTTTCAGACTGAAATATTTGGCAAATTAAAATATAATATTCTTGTGTAAACATGTCTATATGTTATAATCTTAATGTCATAAGTTTCTCTAAAGAATCAAATTCACGTTTTCTATCTCCATGCAATTACAATTTAGATTACTTTTACAATTCCAATTATGTAGGAACATATGAATGTAAAAACTGATTTTACTATTAGGTGTACTTTTGAGTTTAATTAAAATTTTGTTTTTTAGCATTGAGAGTAAATTTATTTACTCTCAATGCTAAAACACACACACACACACACACACACACACTATTTTTTAAATGTGTGTGTGTGTGTGTGTGTGTGTGTGTGTGTGTGTGTGTGTGTGTGTGTGTGTGTGTGTGTGTGTGTGTGTGTGTGTGTGTGTGTGTGTGTGTGTGTGTGACATCCCTTGCGCGCCCATAGACAGGACCGCCATCCTCTGACTGCAACCTGTCTGGCTCTCAGAAAAATACACTCTGATGACGCCATTTTGAGAGAGAGAGACAGAGAGAGAGAGAGAGTTGAAACAAGCTGTTAGTTAAGCGCTCCGTCAAAGTAACGACTTTTACAGGGTTTCATACAGTATCTTACTCAGCGATGGCAAAAGTATATACACAATGATGGAACCAATCAAACTGAACCAAGAGGAATTCATAAACAGCCTCAACCCTACAGATTTGTGTTAAAAACGTGATCTTCTAATTCATTATGTATATTATATATATATATATATATATATATATATATTATATATATATATATATATATTATATATATATATATATATATATATATATATATATATATATATATATATATATATGGGAATAAATTTTTAACTTGGGTATATTGTATATTAGGATAACCAAGCAATTTTATATGCTTGGTTATTTTAGCTCCTAATCCCAAGTATGCAAACAATTAAGTTTGCGCCTGAAACAAAGTTCAAGTCTAAAGATGGTACAACACCAGGGCAACTCATTGTAAAGGTGGTTAAAGCTTTGATCACTATTCTTAGTATTTTCCCATAATGTAAAGCACATCTCACTAGAAGATGTATACTGCAATGCATTATGGGTGGGGTCACTACCCAGACCGGTTTCGACCTTTTTTGAGGTCTCCT